>NC_137820.1:2332560-2402560 GCF_963921795.1 Nannobrachium achirus | reverse complement strand
ACGCCTAATTGTATTTCCAGTCAGTGAGAGAGAACTCAAAGATATTTCATCAGTTTCACTTTTATAGCGTCTCCACTGCCAGTCCTGTCATCTCATTGTTTCTATATGACATCTGGTCGTGTCCTCAGGCCAGCGCTAGCCTGTCATTAGAAAGCGGTGACACATCGTAGACAGCTGGAAGGTGACACAACTTTCTGCTGAATGGCTGACTCTATACTTTCACTGGAACAAGGATATCACAGTGACATCACAGTGACGTCACACTGCCTCGCCTTCACTGAATGATGGATGACAGACAACACTGTCACTCTCCCTCTCTCTGTGTGTGTGTGTGTGTGTGTGTGTGTGTGTGTGTGTGTGTGTGTGTGTGTGTGTGTGTGTGTGTGTGTGTGTGTGTGTGTGTGTGTGTGTGTGTGTGTGTGTGTGTGTGTGTCTGGAGTCTGAATACTGAGGCATACGACAGTGTTTTCAGTTCATCATTGATTGATTGATTGATTACTTTATTAGCAGGTTGCAAAAAAAAAAAAAAAAAGGAAAACAAACAAAAAACAACAGGAAATTACAGTTCAATACAAGGTCTACTAAAAGGATTTTAAACCAGACTTTTATTTTGGGCGATAGGAAGAGTGCGAGTAATGCTGTCAGATATGGATTCTTACAGACGCCAGTCATTGTTGAACGATATGAAATACAGTATGTATTCATGAGGTGTGGCAGAGTAAACCTCATATTCTGATAACATTCTGCTGTTTGATTCATCCAGCAGAAGGATGGAAGGAACAAACCCTCCACACAATGAATGAACTCAACTTTCATTCATTCATTGTGTCTCACATTCACTCAGGGGCCCAAAGTGGCCCCAAAGAGGTCCCCAATTCACTTGGTTTTCAGAAAAGTAAAACCATCCATAGCCTTCCTTTATGATATCATTTTGAAATGGAATTGTTGTCTTTCAAATGGTTTTTGGGGCTCCTTAAACTAAAACTGCGTTGTCTATTTCAACTCTCATACCGCAATGTCTCGTAGCATGCAACTGCAATATCAATAATTAAAATAGAAATTCTTCTTAACCCAGCAAGCACGGTCAGGACCTGGACCAATCAGTGTCGTCTCCTTTGGGTCCAGATCAAGTCAAACCATGACTAGTCAGATCTGGCCTAGAATATCACCTGATTTCAACCAACATAAATCCTGCCCACGAAAACAGACGTCCTGGATTAATCAGAGAGGGTCCGATCGAGGCCAGATAAATATCATAACTAGCCAGATATGTCCCAGAATATAACCTTACATGCTCATATTTCAACTAACATTACAAACAATAACAATAATCCTATAGTTCATATGACGGCCCGGTAATGACGTCAAGATCATCCCCATATGGGCTGTGATCTGGCCGAGTTCTGAATGTCACTGGAGGACGTTATCATAACGTCATCATGACATCATTTGCCTTGCAGGGAATGATACACAAATGTACTAATAGTGATATACTAATAGTGATATACAGATACAGAACTATAGTATAGTTATGGCCATGACTGAGACAGCAAGACAATTAGAAAAGGCCAGTGACAGCAGTGTGAACTGTCTGTCACACTGAAGGAGTGTGTCTGTCACCTTTTCACCAAACGCGGCCCTCACTCCCAAATGAGTTTGACACCAGGGTTGTCAAACTCATTTCTTTAGTCACTAAAGTAAATCATTTACAACTAAATGTCACCGAGTCTGGCTGCTGTGTTTTGGTCAATGAAATGCAAACTGAAGTGGAACTGGACCACTTCAACCCCATGTAGCATCTGAAAACAGCAGATCTACAAGCTCACAACACGTTGCAGCTGCTGTTTTCAGTGAAAGCTTCGCCCCACAATAACAGAAAAGAGAAGTGACGCTAGCACAGAGCCCTGAGGGCCTCCGTGAGGTCAACCATACAGTATGTTGGTGAGGTGGTTCAGCCTGTTCTGACCCATGGCATCATAGAAGGTCAACCATACAGTATGTTGGTGAGGTGGTTCAACCTGTTCTGACCCATGGCATCATAGAAGGTCAACCATACAGTATGTTGGTGAGGTGGTTCAGCCTGTTCTGACCCATGGCATCATAGAAGGTCAACCATACAGTATGTTGGTGAGGTGGTTCAACCTGTTCTGACCCATGGCATCATAGAAGGTCAACCATACAGTATGTTGGTGAGGTGGTTCAACCTGTTCTGACCCATGGCATCATAGAAGGTCAACCATACAGTATGTTGGTGAGGTGGTTCAACCTGTTCTGACCCATGGCATCATAGAAGGTCAACCATACAGTATGTTGGTGAGGTGGTTCAACCTGTTCTGACCCATGGCATCATAGAAGGTCAACCATACAGTATGTTGGTGAGGTGGTTCAACCTGTTCTGACCCATGGCATCATAGAAGGTCAACCATACAGTATGTTGGTGAGGTGGTTCAACCTGTTCTGACCCATGGCATCATAGAAGGTCAACCATACAGTATGTTGGTGAGGTGGTTCAGCCTGTTCTGACCCATGGCATCATAGAAGGTCAACCATACAGTATGTTGGTGAGGTGGTTCAACCTGTTCTGACCCATGGCATCATAGAAGGTCAACCATACAGTATGTTGGTGAGGTGGTTCAACCTGTTCTGACCCATGGCATCATAGAAGGTCAACCATACAGTATGTTGGTGAGGTGGTTCAACCTGTTCTGACCCATGGCATCATAGAAGGTCAACCATACAGTATGTTGGTGAGGTGGTTCAACCTGTTCTGACCCATGGCATCATAGAAGGTCAACCATACAGTATGTTGGTGAGGTGGTTCAACCTGTTCTGACCCATGGCATCATAGAAGGTCAACCATACAGTATGTTGGTGAGGTGGTTCAGCCTGTTCTGACCCATGGCATCATAGAAGGTCAACCATACAGTATGTTGGTGAGGTGGTTCAGCCTGTTCTGACCCATGGCATCATAGAAGGTCAACCATACAGTATGTTGGTGAGGTGGTTCAGCCTGTTCTGACCCATGGCATCATAGAAGGTCAACCATACAGTATGTTGGTGAGGTGGTTCAACCTGTTCTGACCCATGGCATCATAGAAGGTCAACCATACAGTATGTTGGTGAGGTGGTTCAACCTGTTCTGACCCATGGCATCATAGAAGGTCAACCATACAGTATGTTGGTGAGGTGGTTCAACCTGTTCTGACCCATGGCATCATAGAAGGTCAACCATACAGTATGTTGGTGAGGTGGTTCAACCTGTTCTGACCCATGGCATCATAGAAGGTCAACCATACAGTATGTTGGTGAGGTGGTTCAACCTGTTCTGACCCATGGCATCATAGAAGGTCAACCATACAGTATGTTGGTGAGGTGGTTCAACCTGTTCTGACCCATGGCATCATAGAAGGTCAACCATACAGTATGTTGGTGAGGTGGTTCAACCTGTTCTGACCCATGGCATCATAGAAGGTCAACCATACAGTATGTTGGTGAGGTGGTTCAACCTGTTCTGACCCATGGCATCATAGAAGGTCAACCATACAGTATGTTGGTGAGGTGGTTCAGCCTGTTCTGACCCATGGCATCATAGAAGGTCAACCATACAGTATGTTGGTGAGGTGGTTCAACCTGTTCTGACCCATGGCATCATAGAAGGTCAACCATACAGTATGTTGGTGAGGTGGTTCAACCTGTTCTGACCCATGGCATCATAGAAGGTCAACCATACAGTATGTTGGTGAGGTGGTTCAACCTGTTCTGACCCATGGCATCATAGAAGGTCAACCATACAGTATGTTGGTGAGGTGGTTCAACCTGTTCTGACCCATGGCATCATAGAAGGTCAACCATACAGTATGTTGGTGAGGTGGTTCAGCCTGTTCTGACCCATGGCATCATAGAAGGTCAACCATACAGTATGTTGGTGAGGTGGTTCAACCTGTTCTGACCCATGGCATCATAGAAGGTCAACCATACAGTATGTTGGTGAGGTGGTTCAACCTGTTCTGACCCATGGCATCATAGAAGGTCAACCATACAGTATGTTGGTGAGGTGGTTCAACCTGTTCTGACCCATGGCATCATAGAAGGTCAACCATACAGTATGTTGGTGAGGTGGTTCAACCTGTTCTGACCCATGGCATCATAGAAGGTCAACCATACAGTATGTTGGTGAGGTGGTTCAACCTGTTCTGACCCATGGCATCATAGAAGGTCAACCATACAGTATGTTGGTGAGGTGGTTCAACCTGTTCTGACCCATGGCATCATAGAAGGTCAACCATACAGTATGTTGGTGAGGTGGTTCAACCTGTTCTGACCCATGGCATCATAGAAGGTCAACCATACAGTATGTTGGTGAGGTGGTTCAACCTGTTCTGACCCATGGCATCATAGAAGGTCAACCATACAGTATGTTGGTGAGGTGGTTCAACCTGTTCTGACCCATGGCATCATAGAAGGTCAACCATACAGTATGTTGGTGAGGTGGTTCAACCTGTTCTGACCCATGGCATCATAGAAGGTCAACCATACAGTATGTTGGTGAGGTGGTTCAACCTGTTCTGACCCATGGCATCATAGAAGGTCAACCATACAGTATGTTGGTGAGGTGGTTCAACCTGTTCTGACCCATGGCATCATAGAAGGTCAACCATACAGTATGTTGGTGAGGTGGTTCAACCTGTTCTGACCCATGGCATCATAGAAGGTCAACCATACAGTATGTTGGTGAGGTGGTTCAACCTGTTCTGACCCATGGCATCATAGAAGGTCAACCATACAGTATGTTGGTGAGGTGGTTCAACCTGTTCTGACCCATGGCATCATAGAAGGTCAACCATACAGTATGTTGGTGAGGTGGTTCAACCTGTTCTGACCCATGGCATCATAGAAGGTCAACCATACAGTATGTTGGTGAGGTGGTTCAGCCTGTTCTGACCCATGGCATCATAGAAGGTCAACCATACAGTATGTTGGTGAGGTGGTTCAACCTGTTCTGACCCATGGCATCATAGAAGGTCAACCATACAGTATGTTGGTGAGGTGGTTCAACCTGTTCTGACCCATGGCATCATAGAAGGTCAACCATACAGTATGTTGGTGAGGTGGTTCAGCCTGTTCTGACCCATGGCATCATAGAAGGTCAACCATACAGTATGTTGGTGAGGTGGTTCAACCTGTTCTGACCCATGGCATCATAGAAGGTCAACCATACAGTATGTTGGTGAGGTGGTTCAGCCTGTTCTGACCCATGGCATCATAGAAGGTCAACCATACAGTATGTTGGTGAGGTGGTTCAGCCTGTTCTGACCCATGGCATCATAGAAGGTCAACCATACAGTATGTTGGTGAGGTGGTTCAGCCTGTTCTGACCCATGGCATCATAGAAGAGTGGTTTTCAACCAGTGGTCTGGGGGTAAAATCAAACCAAGTACATTTGGTTTTGGCGGTTTTCATTTTAGAATAGAATAGAATAGAGCTTTATTGTCACATCACATGAATTACAAGTAAAACAGTGGGTGAAAAACATTGTGGTGCAGCTTAAAACTACAGTAGCAGTTAAAAGTGAAAACAGTGCAAAACCTCCCAAAACCTTAATTAAGCCTATCAACCATAAAAGAATAAAAGATACAATAATAAATAAAAACACTACTCAAGTCCAATGTGACCAGCAGTCCTACACTACTGCTTGTTCAGCATTCTCACAACCGTGGGGAAAAAACTGTTGAGCATCCTGTTGGTGTTGCTTGGGATGCTTATGTATCGTTTCCCAGGCCGGGGGTTTCTGCAGGCTTGAAACAGTTTATTGCTGGGGTGGTAAGTGTCTTTTATGATGCCTTTTGCCCTGGCTGCACATCTTTTGTCGCACAGTCCTTGGAGGGATGGAAGTTCGGCCCCAATGATGCGCTGGGCCGCTTTCACCACCCTCAGTAAGGCACCCTTGTCGTGTACAGTGCAACTCAAAAGTTAAATTATTGTTTTTGTGCATTACTTAATTGAAAATGAATCTACACACGCCAGGCTAGTTCTGTACGTGGCTCAAATGATGAATAAATAATGACCTTGATATGAAAAAGGTTGAAAACCACTGACAGAAGAATGCTTCCAAGAATGTCCAACAGCTGCAGATCTATTAACTTGTAGATTGGATATTTTAGTTATTTTTCCCATGAATTAAAGGACAACTTTGTTTTTTTACAACAAGGGTTCATATTTTAGATTGTAATTAGAGAAAAGAAAAAGTGAGTGTAAAAATGTTTTCATCTGCTTCGTTCTATTGTTTTATCACGTTTACCGTGCTAAAATGTGGGGCATGGGTACGCATGGGGGCATGCGTACAAGTGGATAAATATGTATTTTTAGACACAATAAGCCAGCAGTTTCTTTATTGCTATTTACAGTAACACTTCTAGCCCCCATAAGTCACATCCAACCATCAAAGGTTGTGTTGTATCTTGGGAATGGGCTTATTCTGTGTAAAATGACATATTTAGTCACGTGTACGCATGCCCCCAACCACTGAAATAAGAATTTCTAAAACAATAGAAAGTAAATGAAATAATTTTAACACTCATCTTTTATATTCTTTAATTACAATCTAAAATTTGAATCCTTTAAGTGGTCAACTTTCCAAGGGAATTCCAGAAACACTGGTACCTTATTATAACTTCTATCACTTAAAGGACAACTTATTTTTTTTTACAATTATAGAAAAGAAAAGATGAGTGTTAAAATGTTTTCATTTACTGCTTTCTATCGTTTTATCCATTTTAATTGATTGATTGATTGAAGACTTTATTAGAAGTTTGCATAGGAAAAGGTACAGTTTCATGACGGTACAGTTCACTGGTACAAGGTCTACTAAAAGGAGATCCATGAAAAGACTAAGCTTATTTCCACAGGAAACCATTTAAAGGGATATTCCACTTTCAACAGGGAGCAGTGGTAGGGCTTCTCTCCACATACACACCCATTGTAACTTCAAACTCCATTTTAACCATGATAGATTCATTAAAAACACACATTATTTTTTCTAGTGACTCATAATACCATCCTAATACGTGAACAGGCCGTGTTTTTTCGATAACTTTTTTCATTTATTTTTAATAATTATTTGAAAAAATTGAAAAAATGAAATTGAAAAAGAAAATATTAAAAATAAATGAAAAATGTTATCGAAAAAACACGGCCTGCTCACATATTAGGAGGGTAGTATGAGTCACCAGAAAAAATAATGGGTGTTTTTAATGAATCTATCATGGTTAAAATGAAGTTTGAAGTTACAATTCATAGCTCAGGGGTAGAGAAACTGGTATTAGAGCACAAAGGGTATAAATCCCGAAGGGTTCCCAGTTCGAATCCGGGCTCCCCCTGAGTTAATGTCGAAGGGTCCTTGGGCAAGACTCTGAACCCCTAATTGCCTCCGGTGAGTAGGTTGGTGCCTTGCATGGCTTCCTCCGCCACCGGTGTATGAATGTGTGTGTGAATGGGTGAATGTAATGCACAATCTATGTAAA
The DNA here is from genome assembly GCF_963921795.1 of Nannobrachium achirus. Classification (NCBI taxonomy): domain Eukaryota; kingdom Metazoa; phylum Chordata; class Actinopteri; order Myctophiformes; family Myctophidae; genus Nannobrachium; species Nannobrachium achirus. The sequence continues at coordinate 2,395,040 of NC_137820.1, read as the reverse complement.
GCGCTTTGGATTAAAAGCGCTATATAAATGCACCATTTACCATTTACAATGGGTGTGTGTGGGGAGAGGGCCTGGAGGGCCTGGTAACATTTACATCAAATATCTAAATATTCAATCAAGCAAATTAAAAACTGTTCAGGGTGTTCATAAAAGCCTGATTAGATGATAAAATTACCAAAAAAAAATTGAAAGTGAAATACCCCTTTAAAGGAGCTATAGTCAACATTTTCTTGAAAAACAGATGCTAAAATAAAAAATAATGTTTCGAAAATATTTTATAAAAATATAAGCTTCATATATGTGTTTCTATTAAAAAATGACCACAAAAAACGTAAAATAATGATAAAATAATCATTTTGGCCGTTGTCAGGCCAACACTTTGTTTACATTCTAGTCTATAGACTAGGATGTAAACAAAGTGTCGGCCCTACAATGAAAAAGTTGACTAGCTCATTTAAGTATCTCATATAACATTGAATGACAGACGAATAGAACACAGTACTATGCAGTAGATATGTAAATAAAATAAAATGAGAGAACAAAAAAAAAAGAAAACAGTAAGTCTAAACAAACAGTAAGTACAAAGAAGGGGCAGGGGAGGGTAGGGTTGGCCTAGGTTAGTTTTTTTACCAGTTGCGAACGGCTGCTGCCTGTAAGTGTTTTCAGGATGCTAGTGATCCACACTCCTTTATGGCCTTTGGTAAGGCTTTCCACATTTTGGTGGTAGGCCTATAGCAGAAAAAAGAGTTTGACCCTTTGTTGGTTTTGACTCTGGGTTGAAAGTGATCTGTGGCGCTGCCTCTGGTGTTGTAATTATGGACATCCTTAATGTTTATAAAGTATTTTGACATTTCCATAATGATTTTAATTTCAGTGGGTGGGGAATGTGTACAAGTGGCTAAATATGTCTTTTTAGACACAAAATCAGATCAACCTTTATGACTGTAGGGAGGAGGGCCGTGTTGAGCTGGATGTTACTCTGCTGCCACCTGCTGGTGACCACCAGATGATGACACACTGAGATAGGATGGATTACATTGAAGTTTCAAGTCCAGAGGTGCTTGATTGATTGATTGAAGACTTTATTAGACGTTTCCATAGGAAAAGGTACATTTTCATGTACAGTACAGTTCACTGGTACAAGGTCAAATAAAGGAGAACCAAGAAAGCCTTATTTACATAGGAAACCTTTATGTATCTCATATAATTAAGCAATATTACACAAGAGAGGGTGTGCATTATCACGGTTATTTGCACGACAGCCTTGCTGCAGGAACGAGCCGAAAGCGGGTTCTGTAGGCAGGACTGAAGGACCAAATAACTGTGATAAGGCAGACATCCCAGTGTAATATTGTGATCATACAAATGTTGCCCTAAAAAAAACTCATCAACTTCATTTCATTGTATTTAAGATATATGATAGGAATTTGTAATTTTTGAATGCCACATCTACTATTCATGAAAACTGCTAGCCTATAGCCGCCACAGGCGTAGGAGACGGGGGGGTCGCGTACGTTTTGTCCCCTGTGGGCCGTGGACCACCAGTTGGGCTGCCGCGACGCTGAATTCCAAAAAGGAGAGGAAAAAAAACTCAAATGGGGCCGGCACTAGGACCACGCGGACGCTAGAAGAGGCTGCGGTCAGCCCGGCGTAGGCTTCCCTATGCTCGAAACTGGTCGTGTCATGTAATTCTAATTAAGTCCATTACTTCCTGTAAGTAGACTTAAAAATAAAACCAGTTCCCTACGGGAGTAGCCTCTTATTTTGAAATCTACCATTTTGAGAGGAAGTGAAGTGCTTCTGCTTGTTTTATTGGCTACTTGGTGCAGCCTGTATGCAGCTCAGTGTAAACAGAACTCACAGGTGGACCAGTGTGGATTGTACAAGCTTTTGACTAAACTAAAGTTCATATTATGATATGAAAACAATGCTCCTTTGACTTAAACAACGTACACCCTTTGAAAGTTTGTTAAACTTTGCACATCCGCAGCAGATTAGGTAAGGAGCTGGTTAATTACCTTCTGCTGGTTGGCTGTTCTTGTTGTGCCACGGTGATAACTGATAAGAGCATAGATTGTAGAAAATAATTATGTTGAGAGGCATAGAGCTGTTGCTTTGGTGTTTCGACCGTCTCTTTCTCTTTATAGTTGTTTATTTTGTCTCATCTCTCTGTGATACAGTAGTAGTTGTGCTCCGTGTGTACAATCATATACAGGAGTGTTATCAATTAAAACAAGCATGCATGTCGTCACTCGTCATGCCGTCATGTAATTAACGGTTCATTGCTTTTAAATGTTCTAATGATATTTTGTATGGCTCTGTTGCACTGCACTGTTAGGCTATGTGCTCTAAATCAGTGCTGAAGTTTCTCCTCCATTCTGTTTTTGCACAGTTGAAATTGGCTTAAAAATCCACATTCAAAGACGTATTTGACATGTATTTAATGGCTGGGCTGGGCTGTGAGAATTGATGCTGTGTTGGGGCAGTTTGAGCTGGGCCAGAAAATTTAAAGGTGTCCATAAAAACCCTACACACGCATCACTAGTGTAGTGCATGTGTGTAGTGTGCACGTATGTACATGCTGCGCTGTGTGGTATAACTCATTGTTACACACCAGAACAGACCTGGAAATGCACACAGAAACCCAAACCAAACCGAATTTTCGGCCGATCCGAACCGACCCGAACCGCGAATCATACTGGACTAGGCTGTTGTGGGCTGGGCCGGTCCAAATAGGACCCCCCCACCTGGGAACCTAACCCTACGCCTATGATAGCCGCCTAGCATATGGGGAAAGGGGCGCTCCCTTTCCCTCAGCTCTTTCTCAATTCGAGCACAGCTGCCGTCTTTGTTTGATGAGACGGTGCAGTAGTGCTCATTAAACTGCACTGCTAGATCATGATACTCAGTGACTGAATGACAGACAACAATTAATTACTTTTCTCATGATTATTTTATCGACACATGTTTCCTTTAAAAAGTGTTTTTTTCCCCTATATTTATTTAAACGTTTTCTTTATCAATCGACCAATTAACAACTTAAGCGTTACTCTAATATTTTGCTGCACAGCAGTATTTAAATCAAAATGTGAACAGGCCTCTCCTGTTTGTCTAAGCTCTGTCTCATCACTGATCGCATGTTTTATTACAATGAACCGTTCTGCAGCATATTTGGGTAAGGCATAGATAGGTTATACTATAAGTAAGGACAGCACAAGGTCAAATCAGTTTAGGCAAATCAGTACATCAACATCAGTACATCAGATGCACAGCAATGGTCATCTAAAACGCAGGTAGACCAAGAACCTAAGAATCTAAAACAATCAAAACATCAATAATCTGTACATTGGAGCTATACTGTGTTAGCCTGGCGTTGCTCATACTAATTCCAACAGGGGGTGGTGTTGTGCAGTCTGGTTTATTAACCAGGCTAATACTGTCTATAGCTCCAATGTATGATTGGATGCCAAGAGGAAAATGTCCTGACATCGGTCTATATAACAATGCCATCTAAATTACATGTATGATTATTGATGGGAGGCGAGTGCTACGGTAAGTCTTCAGACCACGGTGGAAGCTATAAGTGAGTCTGTAGTTCTAAGTGCTACGGTAAGTCTTCAGACCACGGTGGAAGCTATAAGTGAGTCTGTAGTTCTAAGTGCTACGGTAAGTCTTCAGACCACGGTGGAAGCTATAAGTGAGTCTGTAGTTCAAGTCTTCAGACCACGGTGGAAGCTATAAGTGAGTCTGTAGTTCTAAGTGCTACGGTAAGTCTTCAGGCCACGGTGGAAGCTATAAGTGAGTCTGTAGTTCTAAGTGCTACGGTAAGTCTTCAGACCACGGTGGAAGCTATAAGTGAGTCTGTAGTTCTAAGTGCTACGGGGAGTTCATTCCACAGTTAGGGGGCCAGGAAGGAGAATAGTCCTGTTGATACCTGACAGACAGACAGACAGACAGACAGACAGACAGACAGACAGACAGACAGACAGACAGACATGAATTGAGTACGCTCTCTCTCTCTCTCTCTCTCTCCTCTCTCTCTCTCTCTCTCTCTCTCTCTCTCTCTCTCTCTCACTCTCTCTCTCTTTCTCTCTAGGTGGTCCTCTCCTCAGATGAGCCTTCCATCGTCGCTTCCAGTCATCCTGGTTCTCCATACATCTGGCCAGCTCGCTGGTGCTTTCCGCTCTTGTGTCTTTCTTGAGTACATCCACGTATGTGTGTGGGACGTCCTGGTGAGCGGTGCCCATGTGTTGGTTCCCACAGCACCAGTTTACTGGCTGGCAGCTCCTGGTGTCTTTCATGGCAGTGTCCTGCTAGTCTCATTCTCCTGGCTGCTATTTTATCACTCACCCTTAATACTCCAGCATACAGATTCTTGTTGGTGACATGTGTACTCTTGAGCACAGCACTACACGTAACATTCTGGTGTAGCACCCGTCTAGAGACTTCTGCAGCGTTGGCTTCAGGGTCCAGCATTCACTGCCATAGAGGAAAACAGACTCTGAATTGAATACAAAAGTTGTGCCACAAATTCTTCTCGTGGTTTAAATCCTGTTAGTAGACCTTGTGTCTGAACTATACAGCCCTGAAATAGTCCAATGTGAACTTCTAATAAAGTATTCGGTCAATCATTCAATCAGTCTCATTCTTTTCAAACAAGCTATGGCTTTGACTTGGGGTGTAATTCAAATACAGTAAAATAGTATATAGTTATTATTCAAGGAGTACTCATTAAGTATTGATTATCTTGTAGGGCAAATAATAACAATAATAAGGAAACAAGTAAAATGATCAGTGCTCACCACTGTGTATATTTCTGTAAACTAAACACATTTACAAGAAAATGTACCTAGAAAATAACCACTTAAACCCAATGGTACTTTCTGTCATTCTAGGTAACGATGGTGCTGAAAATAGTTGTAACGTCACGTGCTATTGTCATGTGGTCAACTTTGATTCATTGTCTTCTCATACATAACCTTTAGGCAAGACAAGACAGTTTTATCTGCAGAACACATTTCACAACAACACGATTCAACATGCTTTATTTACACAGAATATCAAACAAAGAAAACAGAGACATATTTGTTGGCACCGTCTGGCGGTGATGACTAAGGATTGCACCTGAGGGTTCATTTCCTTGTTCAGTCGCTCAGCCTTTTTCCTCAGACTGAGACTCACTCGTCAGTCAGAGAGAGAGAGAGACACAACAAACTAAACCGAGAGGCAATTATCGATCAATCAATACATTAATTAATGACGGAGGGATCATTTGAACAACCTGGCAGACCGACTTGTCGACTACAAGACAGACAGACAGACAGACAGACAAACAGACTATAATCTCTACTGAGGTAAGAACGGGCAGATTATGAGAAGTGCTAAAGAAATATTACTGTTACTATGAATACCATAACCACTAGTACAAACACTACTAATAGTATAACGACTGCTATTGATACTTTTGACACTCATGATGTTATCGTTGTTGTTGTAATTCCTCTAGTAAAACAGTCTCATAACATTCCAGATCAGGGAGCGGCAGACAAAATGGCTTCCCGTTTGACTGTTCAGGAAGAGGAGCTGAGCTGTCCCGTGTGTCATGACATCTTTAAACATCCCGTTGTGCTGTCCTGTGGCCACAGCTTCTGCAGAGACTGTCTGCAGGACTGGTGGACGGAAAGACCAACCAAAGAATGTCCTGTTTGTCAGAGAAGATCCTCCAAGGACCGTCCTCTCACAAACTTTGTTCTGAAGAACCTGTGTGAGAACCTCTTGGAGGAGAAAGGCCGGAGCTCCTCGTCAGTGAGCTCTGAGGTCAGTGGCGTCAGTTCAGCAAAAGCTAGGGTATGGCAAAGATGGGAGTCCTCATGGAAAAGAGGCATTACATTTTAGATAACACGGTTCTATTGTGAAAATAGCAGATCTTTTGTCAGTTTTTTCCCCAGGTTTCTACGGTTTCTTGGGCTGGATATGGCAGCCTGGAACGGTTGTTCAAGTGCAGCTAAACTTGTTAGTAAATGTGCCACAATTAACAATAATGCATTGCACCTGTGCAGCTGACCTGCGGAACCTGGGGATATACCATCTTGTTAAGATGGACAATATAATTATAATACCTTAATAAAGTGACCATTTTGTAAATTTTGCATTTGCAGTTATTTTACTGTAATTTAACAACATAGGCTAATAACCAGCACAGATAAACAAAGAGACATTCATGGATTTATATTTAAAGGTAACTTTTATTTTCTCTCCTGAAACCAGGGTATGGCAGCTGCATACCCCAGCCATACCCAGTTGACGCCCCTGTCTGAGGTCCTCTGCACGGCACACGCTGAGAAGCTCAAGCTCTTCTGTCTGGACGACCAGCAGCTGGTGTGTCTTGTGTGTCGCGATTCAGAGAAACACGCCGGACACAAGTTCTTACCCGTGGACGAAGCGTCTGAGCGTTGCAAACAGAAGGTTCAGGAATCACTGGAGCCTTTAAAGGAGAAACTGAAGGTCTTTGAAGGAGTTAAAACACATTACGACAAAGCAGAAAATCTAATCAAGGTTCAGGCCAGGAACACAGAGACACAGATTAAGGAACAGTTCCAGAGTCTTCGTCGGTTCCTACAGGAGGAAGAGGAGGCCAGGATGGCCGCTCTGCGGGAGGAAGAGGCTCAGAAGAGTCAGGAGATGAAGGAGAGGGTTGAGGCTCTGAGCAGAGAAATGGAAACCCTCTCCGATGCCATCCAAGCTGCTGAGGACCAGCTGAGAGCCCAGGACCACCTCTCATTCCTGCAGAGCTACAAGACCACCATGGAGGGAGTCCAGCTCAGCCTGCAGGAGCCACCGCCGCTCTCTGTAGGAGCACTGATAGACCAGACCAAACACCTGAAGAACCTGACCTTCAGAGTCTGGGACAAGATGAAGGACATTGTCTCCTACACTCCTGTCATCCTAGACCCCAACACTGCTTATCCTATACTCATGGTGTCTGATGATCTGACCAGTGTGAGATGTTTAGGAGAGGAGCAGCAGCTTCCTGACAACCCAGAGAGGTTTGACGAGTGTTTCCATGTCCTGGGTTCAGAGGGCTTTAACTCAGGGTCTCACAGCTGGGATGTTGAGGTTGGAGACAATGAACACTGGGGAGTAGGTGTGTGTGAGGAGTCTTACAGGAGGAATGGAGCCAGAGGGAGTGGAGACTGGTGTATATGGTTATATGAGGGTGAATATAACGCATTCTCCTCATCAGGGCCTGGTGGTGATGATGATGATGATGATGATTATTATTATAAGATTACTGTTCTCTCAGTGAATCAGAAACCCCGGAGGCTCAGAGTCCAGCTGGACTGGGACAGAGGACAGCTGTCCTTCTCTGATCCTGATACCAACACACACCTCCACACCTTCACACACACCTTCACTGAGACACTGTTTCCATACATTTATAATGGTCACGGTGACGGTCCGTCTCTGAAGATGTTACCAGGGAGGATTTGTGTCTCCCTGGAAAACCACACTTAGAACTTCTAGTGTAAAAAATTAAAAAAAAGGAAAAAACAAAAAAACAAAAAACAGAATGTATTGATTTGGATTTGATTATAGGAAATCTCCTTGGCAAACAAAAGAGATTGGTTTATGACAAATTAGCAATTATCAATTTCAATTTACATACGATTATTTGAAGAACGTATCATTCAGTTTTGAATTATGTTGGCATAATAGACAGACACGCACGCACGCACGCACGCACGCACGCACGCACGCACGCACGCACGCACGCACGCACGCACGCACACACACACACACACACACACACACACACACACACACACACACACACACACACACACACACACACACACACACACACACACACAGTTAAACAGATCAAAGATTCCTTAAACAATGCTTTCATTTTTTTAGTGTATTGACAATCAGCTTGTAATTATGTTTTATAATGGTGACATGTTTGATATGATTATTCCTGATAACATGTTTATTATTGTAGTGTGTGTCAGGTATGGATCAGGTTTAAATCTTATAGTTATATGTGACAGTGATTTTATTGTTCATTCTCAGCCTGATGTGACCCAAACTAGTGAAAACAGCAGATCTACAAGCTCACAACGCTGCGATTTGCGCTGTGTGTTGTGAACGTATAGATCAGACCTGGGCATTGTGTGGCCCGGGGGCCGTATGCGGCCCTTTGGTTCACTCTGACCGGCCCTTGTAGGGTTAATGGCAAATTACAAAATAAACACATTTTCTCATTTTACCTCATGCATGGACTAAAGCTGCTTTTCTTTTATTTTTATTTTTTATTTTTTTATTTACGTACATATGGACGCAATGCGTACATCAGCACGTGTGCTAGCCTGATTTCAGACTCAACCAGTCCGCTCAGAGAGTGGGCGGGTCTATGGGCTGGAGCCACACGTGTGCGTGAGCCCTATTCACGGCCCACCCACTCAGCAACTTCCTGGTGCTGAAGTCACGTTTTGAAGGGTAAACCCTACTAATATCCCATGAGAACACAGAAATTGCACATTTAATGCAATTTCCAAATAGTCAAGTATAAAATATGGCTAGCATGATCAAGAACACAAGATAGTAAAAGGCACAAAGCGTTATAATTTACTTTACCGTTCGAAATAATGATGTGTTGGCTTTAAGTCCAGTGATTTCTGTGTTAGTTTACCCTTCAAAGCTGACGTCAGAACCAGGAAGTTGCTGAGAAATTTGCTGAGTGGGCGGGCCGCGAATAGGACTAATTGGATCGTTGTCTCAATAACAAGCAGGTGGTCAGACTGGTCACAACTTAAGTCAAGACCACCTGCCTTACGTTACCCATCAAAAATGGCTAAAGTGGCTAAAAAAAGAAAAGTCGAGGCTGAATGCCGGGTTTTCAACAATAATTGGACTGCTAAGTATTTATTTACTGAAGTCGGAGGTAAAGCTGTGTGTTACTTTAGTTTGTGGGGAGCACATCTTGCGGGGAGCACTGCCTTTTGGCACGGCCCTCCACAACATTTTCTGCTGTTCATGTGGCCGCATGAAAAAAATGATTGCCCACCCCTGGTGTAGAACGTCTATTTTCACGAAGCCTAGGCGGCTAGGCCTACTTCTTAAACATTAAGTTGTCTAATTTATGGATTTTCTCATTTTCTTTTTTGTGCATTTATTGTATTCTTTTTTTTCCATGCAAATCTTATGGGGGGAATGTTTTTGTAGGAAACAGAAATTAAGGGACCCATAAAATTGTGTCTGCGACCCACAATGTTATGTAATAATAATAACCTAAATCTAACTGCACTTATGTTACTCTGGGTTGTGGTAGGGGTAGAAGTAAGTAAACACTCTTGTAAAGTACCTCAAATGTGTGCTCAAGTACAGTACAATACCGCCCTCTGTTGGTAATAAATGGAAAGAGGAACTCCAAATGAGAAGACATAATTTATTATCATGAGTCAAAATGAGTGACAGAACATTACATTTATATTCATAATGTCATTGAAAGGAATTCACACGTTAACATTTAAAACTCCCTGAAACTGTTCTTTAAAATGATACAACTGACACTGACTAGTTATTATCAAAACCTAATGACAAATAGATATAAATATATACAGTTTATACAACCAATAAAAGACAGTCATCAAAATATCACAAAATATTTAAAAAATAATCCTTAAAAAAAGTAGCCTATAGCTAAAAAAAGGTCTGTCAGTTGACACCTTAGTGGAACGAAAGCTTTAGAAGATTATAAAGAATTGTCAATTACTTAATCGTTAATACTGATATAGAGATGCAACTTGAGTTGGTTTCTAATCATAAGAAGGAAGGACCACATATTTAACACCTAGCCGATGCACCCTGGCACCACGCAGAAGCACCCTGGCACCACGCAGAAGCACCTACAAAGGTGCCCTTTCAAAACCTCCCACATCCTGTCATTGGCAGAACATTGAGCTTGTAGATCAGCTATTTTTGATATTTCTATGACCTTCTCTGACTTGGGAGTTAAAATCTATCTATGGTAAGTTGGATTCTGCTTTTCAATGGGAACGGAGTGGTTTCTTGACATTTGCGAGTTTCTGCAAAAAGGCAGAATAGTCGGGGAGCCACAGGCCCAAAAGCTCAAAGAATAGGGTTGTACCTGTGACGTCATGACATACCTTTTATTTTAGTTTGTTCTATTCATTTGGTCATTAAGGTACACAGAATGAGAGGCCTGCTCTGCCGGAAACATTGCGGAAAAAGGTTATGTCCATTTGTATCACTGTCCCATCGACTTCACTATACAGGAAAATAATACAAAAAAATAAATGTGCTTCAAGTAGCATGTGAGGGGTCAAACTAGGGGTTCTTCATGATTCTGAATCCATTGCAAGAATGTGTTTTGCATGAAAAAACATCCCTTCCTTCCTCAAAACTGTGATTTCTTAATGACTCATCACTTTTCACCGTTTTATGGGGCTGAAATCTAGCCTAAGGAATTCTTGCAATGGATTCAGAATCATGAAGAACCCCTAGTTTGACCCCTCACATGCTAATTAAAGCAGATTTATTTTTTGTATTCTTTTCCTGTATAGTGACGTCGATGGGACATTTTTTTCCACAATGTTTCCGGCAGAGTAGGCCTCTCATTCTCAAAATAAAAAGTATGTTATGACATCACAGTTCCTCTCAAATGTTGGGCCTGTGGCTCCCTGGCTAGAAGCACCCTAGCACCAGGCATAAGCACCCTAGCACCAGGCATAAGCACCGTATCACCAGGCAGAAGCACCCTAGCACCAGGCAGAAGCACCCTAGCGCCAGGCAGAAGTGGATCTCTGGGCTCTCAGTAAACTGGACTGTTCCGGATTCCACAGCAGAGCACCATGGTGAAGATCATCTCAAAGATCTGAAAGGAAGAGAGACATCAAATATCATCTATCATTGCACAGTTTGTTGATATGTCACCTCCGCTCCGCATCGGTGGCATATCAACCTGTCAGGCTCCTATCACTCCATAATCACAGTTACATATCACCTATCATAACTGTCACATGAACATATTAATATGCCATCATAACTGTCATATGATTATGGAAAAAGTACTCACATATGTTATATTTTGAAAGGAGTAGTTCACCCCAATAGACATTAATCTAATATCCTACCATTATGACATAGATTATATTAATAACAGTAATCATATCCTACCATAATAACAGCCACCACCAGAGCAGACAGCCCAACCAGGTAGAGTTTCTCGGAGAAAAGGTCGATCAGTTTCACATGACAGCTCTGTGGAAACAAGAACAACATAACCTGTCAATCATAACCACACAAACTGTCAATCACAACCACACAAACTGTCAATCACAACCACACAAACTGTCAGTCATAACCACACAAACTGTCAGTCATAACCACACAAACTGTCAATCACAACCACACAAACTGTCAGTCATAACCACACAAACTGTCAATCACAACCACACAAACTGTCAGTCATAAACGTCTTCTTCATATAGTTTGGTTTTCATATACAGACCAATAAAACATGAGAACTTTGTGAAGCCAGTGGAATCTTTGTCCTCACAGAAAGCTTCTTATCAGCAGAGGAGCACTCATGTCCAGAGCTCTCACCCAATCATAGGAGATCTTATAGGGGTGCCAAGGGTGCGAATTTCCAAAAAGTGTTATTACATTTTAGCTCTGGTGTCAAATTTGGAGGCGAAAGGCTACTAAAGCCCTCTCTCTCTCTCTCAAGCAAGCCAACTCTACCCAACTCGACCAAATTTTCTACTTAAGTAAAACCTTTGTAATATTATAATTTATATCTGCAAAGTACAATATTTGGATCCGAGATGTAATGGAGTAGATAGACCTAGTAAAGTACTGGAAATTGGACATACTTAAAGTAAAGTACAAATACCTACAAGTGCAGTCAGTAGGCCTACTCAAGTAAGAAATGTATTTTACACACACGTTGTTGCACAATAAGTAAATAAATCATATAGACATATGCTCATGGTGTCTAGAAAAAGCACCAGTTTTTGTTTGTATTGTGTTTACAATTGGGTCAAAAAGAAACCTTAGAAACCCGTTAAAACAACAGGATAAACCGTACAAAACCTGAAGATTTTGCATGAGGAACCTGGTCTGTCTTGCACCCCCTGATAGAAGAGGCTAGAATGGAATGGCCTCTGCCCACAAAACAACGTTCAAACACATCAACAGCTGTGGCTTTGGAGCGTCCTGTCATCTGCCTTATAGAGAGGTGAAGTGTGACATCACTGCCACCAGAGGGTGCTAACACGCAGTCTCACCTCAGTGTGTTCAGTCTTCTTTGGACACAGAGCTTCAGAGTGTTGTTTGAACAGAGGGTTGTCGTCTCCTTTACCACAGCAGTCCAGCTGAGGACATAAACATCATTAATATTCATTATGTTAATATGTCATTATTATTATTATTATTATTATTATTATATTATCATCTCCTTTACCACAGCAGTCCAGCTGAGGACATAAACATCATTAATATTCATTATGTTAATATGTTATTATTATTATTATTATTATTATTATTATATTATCATCTCCTTTACCACAGCAGTCCAGCTGAGGACATAAACATCATTAATATTCATTATGTTAATATGTCATTATTATTATTATTATTAAACCTATTGTTTTTGGTGTCTCTGAAGTCAATCAGCTATTGCCGGTGTACACAGCCAAATTTCCGGGCCCCACTGTGCGGACTGTGGGGGCGTGAAAATTCACCGGGTGGACTCAAAATGTCCTCCGGGGCCCCCTCTGCGTGTGGACACCACTTGCTCGCCCATCAGTCCCACGGATGATTTTTGTTTCTTTTTTTTTAATTTAGGGTCCTTTTCTGCAGTTCAAGCATAATTCCACAGGGCGGCAGGCTATTTTCCAAAACTATTGGAAGTGGACATGTGTACACAGCCAGCATTACTGAATGGAAAAAATGACTGTCTAATTTGATAGACTATCCCATCTCCGTGATTTGTAGATCTAACTTTACAGACAGTTCATTTCTATGATTTGTATATCTAATTCCAAAACCAGTCCCATCCCCATGATTTGTAGATCTAATTCCATCAGCAGTTCCATACCATGATTTGTAGCTCTAAATCCATCACCTGTCACATCCACATGATTTGTAGATCTAATTCTAAAACCAGTCACATCCACATGATTTGTAGATCTAATTCTAAAACCATTCACATCCACATGATTTGTAGATCTAATCCATACCATAATTTGTAGCTCTAAATCTATCACCTGTCACATCCACATGATTTGTAGATCTAATTCTAAAACTAGTCGCATCCCCATGATTTGTAGACCTAATTCCATCGGCAGTTCCATACCATAATTTGTAGCTCTAAATCCATCACCTGTCACATCCACATGATTTGTAGATCTAATTCTAAAACCAGTCACATCCACATGATTTGTAGATCTAATTCTAAAACCATTCACATCCCCATGATTTGTAGATCTAATTCCATCGGCAGTTCCATACCATAATTTGTAGCTCTAAATCCATCACCTGTCACATCCACATGATTTGTAGATCTAATTCTAAAACCAGTCACATCCACATGATTTGTAGATCTAATTCTAAAACCATTCACATCCACATGATTTGTAGATCTAATCCATACCATAATTTGAAGCTCTAAATCTATCACCTGTCACATCCACATGATTTGTAGATCTAATTCTAAAACTAGTCGCATCCCCATGATTTGTAGATCTAATTCCATCGGCAGTTCCATACCATAATTTGTAGCTCTAAATCTATCACCTGTCAAATCCACATTATTTATAGATCTTATTCTAAAACCAGTCCCATCCCCATGATTTGTAGATCTAAATCCAACGGCAGTTCCATACCATAATTGGTAGCCCTAAATCCATCACTTGTCACATCCACATGATTTCTAGATCTAATTCTAAAACCAGTCACATCCACATGATTTGTAGATCTAATTCTAAAACCATTCCAATCCCCATGATTTGTAGATCTAATCCATACCATAATTTGTAGCTCTAAATCTATCACCTGTCACATCCACATGATTTGTAGATCTAATTCTAAAACTAGTCGCATCCCCATGATTTGTAGATCTAATTCCATCGGCAGTTCCATACCATAATTTGTAGCTCTAAATCTATCACCTGTCACAAAGGCTCTGGTGGGCTGTTTTGGGCTCTGGTGGGCTGTGCTGGGCTCTGGTATGCTATACAGGGCAGTACTGTACTAGCCTAGACATGTTCTTGTAAAACTATTGGCCGTGTACACTAAGGCATGTAGAAACTATTGCCTGTGTACACAGTGGATAATCCCATCAACGAGGAGCTACAGGACTGGCGGGAGCCTTGAGCAGACTGCTGGAGTCTGGTGCAGTCCTGTGCACCCTGGTCTGGCCTATTCCAGCCGGATCCAGCCTAGTGTAGCCTAGTGAAGCCATCTAACCTCTCCTCTTCCCTAATCTATTCTCCCACTGTGCTGGACTTGGATGTGCTGGGCTGTACTGGACTCTATCAGGCTCTGGTGGGCTGTTTTGGGCTCTGGTGGGCTGTGCTGGGCTCTGGTAGGCAATACAGGGCAGTACTGTACTATAGCCTAGACATGTTCATGTAAAACTATTGGCCGTGTACACTAAGGCATGTAGAAACTATTGCCCGTGTACACAGTGGATAATCCCATCAACGAGGAGCTACAGGACTGGAGGGAGCCTTGAGCAGCCCGGTGGAGACTGCTGGAGTCTGGTGCAGTCCTGTGCACCCTGGTCTGGCCTATTCCAGCCGGATCCAGCCTACTGTAGCCTAGTAAAGCCATCTAACTTCTCCACTTCCCTAATCTATTCTCCCACTGTGCTGGACTTGGATGTGCTGGGCTGTGCTGGACTCTATCAGGCTCTGGTGGGCTGTTTTGGGCTCTGGTAGGCTATACAGGGCAGTAATCTACTATAGCCTAGGCATGTTCATGTAAAACTATTGGCCGTGTACACAAAGGCATGTAGAAACTATTGCCCGTGTACACAGTGGATAATCCCATCAACAAGGAGCTACAGGACTGGCGGGAGCCTTGAGCAGACTGCTGGAGACTGCTGGAGTCTGGTGCACCCTGGTCTGGCCTATTCCAGCCGGATCCAGTCTAGTGTATCCTAGTGAAGCCATCTAACCTCTCCACTTCCCTAATCTATTCTCCCACTGTGCTGGACTTGGATAAGCTGGGCTGTGCTGGACTCTATCAGGCTCTGGTGGGCTGTTTTGGGATCTGGTGGGCTGTGCTGGGCTCTGGTAGGCTATACAGGGCAGTACTGTACTATAGCCTAGGCATGTTCATATAAAACTATTGGCCGTGTACACAAAGGCATGTAGAAACTATTGCCCGTGTACACAGTGGATAATCCCATCAACGAGGAGCTACAGGACTGGTGGGAGCCTTGAGCAGACTGCTGGAGACTGCTGGAGTCTGGTGCACCCTGGTCTGGCCTATTCCAGCCAGATCCAGCCTAGTGTAGCCTAGTGAAGCCATCTAACCTCTCCACTTCCCTAATCTATTCTCCCACTGTGCTGGACTTGGATGTGCTGGGCTGTGCTGGACTATTGGGCTCTGGTGGGCTTTACTGGGCTCTGGTGGGCTGTGCTGGGCTCTGGTAGGCTATACAGGGCAGTAATCTACTATAGCCTAGGCAT
This sequence comes from Nannobrachium achirus, assembly GCF_963921795.1. Classification (NCBI taxonomy): domain Eukaryota; kingdom Metazoa; phylum Chordata; class Actinopteri; order Myctophiformes; family Myctophidae; genus Nannobrachium; species Nannobrachium achirus. Next base: position 2,379,318 of record NC_137820.1, on the reverse strand, counting down.
GTTCATGTAAAACTATTGGCCGTGTACACAAAGTCATGTAAAACTATGGCCCGTGTACACAGTGGCTTTTTCCTTGACCTTTCGAGTTAGGAGTGTCGTAGAGACACGAGACCGGGTTTGTTGGATTCAGCGTCAAAAAGTAAGTCAGAATAAGTGTCTTTTATCCGAAAGAATGTGTAATCGTGTTGGTGGCGTGCAAATTTCGTGTCTTTTTCGCAATCGTAAAGGGTTCAAATTGTCGGAGAGACACGAAACCCATTCCATTGGATCAGGCATCCTTCAAATATGAAAAGTATTTCCTGCGTGAAACAAACAGATTTTTTTTGTTTTTTTTATTGATTTTAAGGACAAAAATTCGAGTTTCGGTGTCTTTTTCGCAATCGTAAAGGGTTCAAAGTGTCGGAGAGACACGAAACCCATTCCATCGGATCGGGCATGCTTCAAATATGAAAAGTTTGTCCGGCCTAAAACAAAACATATTTTTTTGATTTTTTAATTCATTTTAAGGACAAAGGGCCCGTTTTGACGCCTAAAACGACCCTTTCCCTTGACCGTTCGAGTTAGGAGTGCCGTGTACACAGGATCTACAGAGCTGGCTGGAGTATGGAGCAGCCTGGTGGAGTCTGGTGCAGTCCTGTCTACCCTGGTCTGGCCTATTCAAGCTGGATCCGGCCTGTAATGGCCTGGTGCAGCCATAAGAATACCCCCCTTCCCTGGTCTACAATACCACTGGGCAGGACTGGCCTAGACTTAGGTGTGCTGGACTCTATTGGGCTCTGGTGGGCTGTATTGGGCTCTGGTGGGCTGTGCGGTGCTGAGTTGAACTCTGTTGGGCTACACAAGGCAGTACTGTACTAAAGCTTAGACATGTTAATGTAAATAAACTATTGGCCGTGTACACAAACTCATGTATATCTATTCCCCGTGTACAGAGTTGTTAATCTCAAGTGTGGGGAGCTACAGTGCTGGTGAGATCCTGGCACAGTGCCCCAGAGGGGTCTCCAAATGATCTTGGGTGGTCCCAAATGATTAGCTTAATGTGAACATTGTTTTTTTTCCCACTCAACAGTGTACAGAGGCTATCTGCACATTTTTTAAGATACAATTTAAGGACCTTTTTAATACCTTTAAAATGACAAATTAAATATTAAAATGTTGAAAATAGCAGATCTACAAGCTCACGCCGCCTTGCGTTGTGAGGCATTGTGAGCATGTATATCTGCTATTTTCACAAGACCGTGTTTTACAAACGCCTCAACTCTTTTTGTGCTACCAAACAGGACAAACTGTCAAATATTAAGTGAGAAGGTTTTGCCCAGCAGGACTTTCTCACAAGTTAGGCGATGTGCATAATGCTATTCCTTTGGTCTTGGTTGCAAACACACCAACAAAACACAGTAAGTCCAAATGGAAAACAAACACACTTTGCACTGAGCTCAAACATGCTTCTCTCCTAGTGAACTCCAAAGAAAGACTGAGGCCACTTGGCAGGAGGCACTGATCAAAAGACAGGCACTAATTGAACACTCCTGGCTTGGTGACCTGATTGGTAGGCAGGTGATGGTTGGTGTAGTAGTGTGTTGACAGCAAGGCTTATGCAGGCCAACCAAACTGTGTCCCTGGCAGGTGCTTGTAGATCTGCGAGGTGCTTGTAGATCTGCTGTATTGGGTTGAGCCCCCCTCACCCAAAAAATATTTATGGAATAAATACATTAAATATATATGAATACGTGAAGGACAACTGCCTGACTTCTATGTAAACCATACTATATGGACAGTTTTTTCTGCATGTCACTATGATGGAAAGCATCTTTAGCCTCACAATAACCATATTGAGTTACCACATGAGTTTGTGTGCACGCACAGCCAATAGTTTTACATGAATATTTCTAGGCTATAGTACAGTACTGCCCCATACAGCCTAACAGAGCCCAGCAAAGCACAGCACAGCCCACCAGAGACAAATACAGCCCACAGGAGCCCAATAGAGTCCAGCACACCTAAGTTCAGCCCAGTCCTGCCAAGTAGGAGTATAGACCAGGGAAGGGGGGTAGTTAGATGTCTCCACCAGGCCATTACAGGCTGGACCTGGCTTGAATAGGCCAGACCAGGGTGCACAGCACTACACCAGACTCCACCATGCTGCTCCAGGCTCCAGCTTGCCCTGTAGATCCTTGCACATGCGATTATACACTGTGTACACGGGCAATAGTTTTACATGAGTTTGTGTACACGGCCAATAGTTTTACATGAACATGTCTAAACTTTAGTACTGTACTGCCTTGTATAGCCCAACAGAGCCTAGAACAGCAAAGCACAGCCCACCAGAGCCCAGTACAGCCCACCAGAAACAAATACAGCCCAGCAGAGCCCAATAGAGTCCAACACACTAAGTCCAGCCTAGTGGGAGTTAAAACCAGGGACTGGGGGTAGTTAGATGGCTGCACAAGCCATTACAGGCCGGATCCGGCTGTTATAGGCCAGACAAGGGTGCACCAGACTCCACCTGCTCCAGGCTCCCCCCAGTCCTGTAGCTCCTCGTTGATGGGATTATCCACTCTGTACACGGGCAATAGTTTCTACATGCCTTTGTGTACACGGCCAATAGTTTTACATGAACATGTCTAAGCTTCAGTACAGTACTGCCCCGTACAGCCTACCAGAGCCCAGCACAGCCCACCAGAGCGCAGCACAGCCCACCAGATCCCAAAACAGCCCACCAGAGCCCGATAGAGTCCAGCACAGCCCAGCACATCCAAGTCCAGCACAGTGGGAGAATATATTAGGGAAGTGGGGAGGTTAGATGGCTTCACTAGGCTACACTAGGCTGGATCCGGCTGGAATAGGCCAGACCAGGGTGCACAGGACTGCACCAGACTCCAGCAGTCTCCACCAGGCTGCTCCAGGCTCCCGCCAGTCCTGTAGCTCCTCGTTGATGGGATTATCCACTGTGTACACGGGCAATAGTTTCTACATGCCTTTGTGTACACGGCCAATAGTTTTACATGAACATGTCTAAGCTTTAGTACATTGCTGCCCCGTACAGCCTACCAGAGCCCAGCACAGCCCACCAGAGCCCAAAACAGCCCACCAGAGCCCGAAAGAGTCCAGCACAGCCCAGCACATCCAAATCCAGCACAGTGGGAGAATAGATTAGGGAAGTGGAGAGGTTAGATGGCTTCACTAGGCTACACTAGGCTGGATCCGGCTGGAATAGGCCAGACCAGGGTGCACAGGACTGCACCAGACTCAAGCAGTCTCCACCGGGCTGCTCCAGGCTCCCGCCAGTCCTGTAGCTCCTCGTTGATGGGATTATCCACTGTGTACACGGGCAATAGTTTCTACATGCCTTAGTGTACACGGCCAATAGTTTTACATGAACATGTCTAGGCTATAGTACAGTACTGCCCTGTATAGCCTACCAGAGCCCAGCATAGCCCACCAGAGCCCAAAACAGCCCACCAGAGCCTGATAGAGTCCAGCACAGCCCAGCACATCCAAGTCCAGCACAGTGGTAGAATAGATTAGGGAAGTGGAGAGGTTAGATGGCTTCATTAGGCTACAGTAGGCTGGATCCGGCTGGAATAGGCCAGACCAGGGTGCACAGGACTGCACCAGACTCCAGCAGTCTCCACCGGGCTGCTCAAGGCTCCCGCCAGTCCTGTAGCTCCTCGTTGATGGGATTATCCACTGTGTACACGGGCAATAGTTTCTACATGCCTTAGTGTACACGGCCAATAGTTTTACATGAACATGTCTAGGCTATAGTACAGTACTGCCCTGTATAGCCTACCAGAGCCCGGCATAGCCCACCAGAGCCCAAAACAGCCCACCACAGCCTGATAGAGTCCAGCACAGCCCAGCACATCCAAGTCCAGCACAGTGGTAGAATAGATTAGGGAAGTGGAGAGGTTAGATGGCTTCATTAGGCTACAGTAGGCTGGATCCGGCTGGAATAGGCCAGACCAGGGTGCACAGGACTGCACCAGACTCCAGCAGTCTCCACCGGGCTGCTCAAGGCTCCCGCCAGTCCTGTAGCTCCTCGTTGATGGGATTATCCACTGTGTACACGGGCAATAGTTTCTACATGCCTTAGTGTACACGGCCAATAGTTTTACATGAACATGTCAAGGCTTTAATACAGTACTGCCTCGTATAGCCCAACAGAGCCCAGCACAGGAAAGCATCGCGCACCAGAGCCCAATACAGCCCACCAGAGCCCAATAGAGCCCAGCACACCTAAGTCCAGCCCAGTCCTTCCCAGTGTGAGTATAGACCTGGGAAGGGGGGTATTTTGATGGCTGCACCATGCCATTACAGGCCGGATCCAGCTTGAATAGGCCAGACCAGGGTGGACAGGACTGCACCAGACTCCAACAGTCTCCATCAGGATGCTCCAGGCTACAGCCAGCCCTGCAGCTCCCTACACATGCAATTAACCCCTGTGTACACGGGCAATAGTTTAACATGAGTTTGTGTACATGGCCAATAGTTTTACATGAACATGTCAAGGCTTGAATAGAGTACTGACTTATGTGCAGTCATGTGCACCCTGGTCTGGCCTATTCCAGCTGGATCCGGCCTGTAATGGCCTGGTGCATACATAACTGCACCCCCTTCCCTTGTCTATACTCCCACTGTGCAGGACTGGGCTGGACTTAAGTGTGCTGGACTCTATTGGGCTGTATTGGACTCTGGTGGCCTGTGCTGTTACACTATTAAACCTATTACACTATTACACTATTACATGTAATGCACTATTACACTATTAGACTTATTACACTATTACACTATTACACTATTACACCTATTACACTATTAAACCTGTTACATTATTACACTATTTACACATATTGTGCTATTACACTATTACACTTATAGTGTAATATATACGTTTTACCCCCGGGAGACCCTCCTGAGAAGCGGGGGTCTGCGGACCCCCTCCCCGTCCGGGCCTCGGTCCTTGGTCCTTGGAGTGGAGCAATAGCTTGTAGATCGGCTACTTGAGTATTTTCCATATTTCTTTTCCCGGTGGCGCTGGGGTCCCTGGGGGTCCCTGGAGCTCCAGGGGTCCCTCGGGGCCCAGGCGGTGGCCCTGCCGCCGGGGACCCCCTGGGTGCCGTCCCCGTCTCTCCCGGTCGCTCCGGGGCCGAGTTAAAGCCTTTTTATGAACGGCCGTCTCCGGGCCGCCGAGGCGGACGCGTGGGTACCGGCCCCAGCTCTCCCGGTCGCTCCTAGATTGAGTTACAGCATTTTATTTGCACTGCAGTGGCGGGGGGTCCTCCACTAGGGGCGCGACCTGGTGCGTCGTTCCGGAGCACCAGGAGTCGTGGTCCCCGGGAATTCCCTGTGAGCAGCCCCTTTGGGGGGATCATTTGGTAATTTTTTAGCTTTTTGGCGGTGGTCCCCGGGGGTCCCCAGAGCTCCGGAGGGTCCCTGGCTACTCTGCAGTCCCAGGCCGAGGCCCCAAAGTCGGACAGGAGCGGAGCAGCGGCCCGTCTGGTTCTCCAAAGCCATATCCCAGGTCCACAGTCATATCGCCAGGGGTCCCTGGAGGTGGTCCCTGATCGGTAGTCCCCGGACTCTGCAGTCCGAGGCCAAGGCCCCAGAAACCCCTCAGGGACCCAGAGAGGTCCCCGAACCACACTTTGGGAACCAGCCAAGGACCCCTTTGAAACCCTGTAGGGCCCCCCAGAGGTCCCCGAACCACACTTTGGGAACCAGCCATGAATGTACTAGGCTGTTGTGAACCAGCCATGGAAACCCTGGGGGTCCCCAAACCACACTTTGGGAACCAGCCAGGGACCCCCTGGAAACCCGGGGTCCCCAAACCACACTTTGGGAACCAACCAGGCAGTAGTAGGCTAGACTATAGCTCTCTGCTGCCCCCCATTGATAAAACATAGTCGGCACAGAATTGTACACGAAAGGCAGCCAGCGAGTGATCACGCACCATGGTCACTATGAGACATGTACAATGACTGTACACCGGCTCCAAAGGGTACACGGGCCATGGTCATTAACATTGAAACTGCCTGCCGTAGACACCAAAAACAATTGTTATTATTATTATATTATCATCTCCTTTACCACAGCAGTCCAGTTGAGGACACACAACATCATTAATATTCATTATGTTAGAATGTCATTACTATTATTATCATCTCCAGTGCGGACTTGGCATGGTAACAAACATGACACATGTGCATATCTCCTTATATGGGCTGTTCTGTCCATGACATCAGCTATGTTGATGTCGGTCTCTGTGTACTTTCTATGATGTCGGTTGGTACTGCATGCATAGGGACATGGGGACATGGGGACACAGGGACATGGGGACATGCACACGAAGTTAAACGGCTGTAGTAATCTCGGTAACTGCATTCTTTATATGACGTTAGTTGGGACATAGGGACCTACACACTAAGATTCAATAATGTATTGACATGTCAACAGAGTTGTTTGGAATTTGTTGCAGTGCAGTTCTAAAAACATACAGTACATATAAACAGAGCTAACACTAAGCTGTTGGTACTGCATACATAAGGACACAGGGACACAGGGACATAGGGACATACACACTAAGTCAAACGGCTGTTGTGATGTTGGTCTCTGCGTACTTTCTATGATGTTAGTCTGTTAGTCTCGTGTGACCAGATGGGATCTATGGAGTCCTGACACGTGTCGTGTATGTTAGTTATTTCCATACATGGAGTTCTGGGCATTAACCTCTGAAGCGTTGGTACTTCATACATATACATGCGTAAAGTCGGGAGATAAGCGACCGTCAGGCATACACAAACTTTAGAAGGCAATGGTAGCCAATCAGGAGGGAATATGGGAAATGGGACTGATCCATGTTGATGACATGACTTTAGAGATACTGTGTACCGCTTTGAGTGATTTTAGGGCAAAATGTGTTGGAGCAGTGTCCAAAAATGTGTCTTGCAAGAATGAGAGGTAGAGGTTGTGGTTTGGCAGCCAAGGAGTGTGTGTGCAAAGTTTGGCATGGATCGGGGCAACGGTGGCGGAGATATGAGTAGGGGAAAAGTGTGACGTGATGCACAGACTGACAGAGGGACGGCCGGTGGAGGTTTTGATAGTAACTGCGTGGAGACAATAAGGAACATTGTCTCTGCCGTGCATTTAGCCTGGTGGAGACATAAAGTAGATAAAGAGGTACTCACCGTGTTGTGGAACACCTTTACCCTGGTGGAGACTTAAAGAACATAAAGTAGATAAAGAGGTACCCACCGTGTTGTGGAACACCTTTACCCTGGTGGAGACACTAAAGAACATAAAGAGGTACCCACCGTGTTGTGGAACACCTCCAGAACCTTGCTGGCCTTCTCCTTCTTGCTGGGCGGTCCTGTAACGTCCACCGCTTTGATGTAGGCTGAGTCGTAGAAGTTGATAAGCTCCTTGGAGATCTGGGGAGGTCGGGGAGGAAAAAAAACACACATTTCGGTTAAAATATAGGCTTTACAAGAACTATTGTAGCCAACCAACATGGTTTAGTCTTTAGTGCATTTACAAAACTGACTAAAATCAACGAGGAAGTGATTTTGATGTGTTTTGAGTTTGTTAGATCAGGGGTTTTCAAAGTGGGTGACGGGGCACCCTGGGGTGCCGCAAGATAATTTGATAATATTTGGACACTTGAAAAAAATATTTAGTATCATTTTAAACTACAAAGTTACTTTCAGACAGTTCTAACCAAAATTGCTGTTATCTCAACGTTTTCCTCGCAACATAATCACTAAAATATCGCCAATGTCGGGCAGAAATCTCGTATCTCCAAGTTTCAAATGTGTACGTCTTTTAGTAAAGCAAAGCCCTGCTAGTGAAAACAGCCGATCTACAAGCACACAACGCCTCGCATCGCCCTGAGACAAAAAAGTTTGGGAACCCCTGTGTTAGATCCATTATTTCCACAATCTTCTTGGGGGGAATCTTTGAAATCTTCACCACCCCTTTTCAATCTCAAACAACGCCTCTGATTTGGACCCCCTGGAACCCCCTCAAAGACGCCTTATCTGAGGGACCCCCATAAGGGCCCCTGGCGGTCCCCGGACCTCCTGGAATCCCCTCATGGAACCCCCAGACCCCCTGGACCCTCCTGGAGGACCCCTGGGGGTCCCCGGGGGCCCACTGTACTCACCGTGTCTCGGTTCATGAAGCCCCAGATCCCGGCGGCCACCTCACAGGCAAACAGCACAACCAGGAAGAAGAAGAACTGAGGAGAGAGAAACAACATGTACTCACATGTTTTACTATATTACTATTAATGTTAGGCCTAGAATTATTGAATGCTTTAACCAGTGAAAAATAGCAGATTTTTGACACTGCACTATTAGGTTGTGTTAGTAGTTTTGGGTACTTTTGCTAGTGTTTGACATGACAGTGAGATACTTGTTGCAATAACTAGCATTGACTGCTGTGCTGCCTCTGGGCAACTGATTTTCCCCCTTGGGATAATAAAGGTATCCATCTATCTATCTATCTATCTATCTATCTATCTATCTATAATGTTGGTCGAGACGCAGGCTGAATGCAATTCTCCATTGGAAATGAGTGGGATGCATGTGCTCACACACACACAGCACGTGGTCTGTCTGAACAGGGCTTTAATCCACCGTGCACAGCATCTCTGCATCCTGCCTGGAGACACCATGTGATCTGAGCCTCACAGGAGTCCCACTGCATGCTGGGAACTGACATGAAGATCACTACAGTTCCCAGCATGCACTGGGACTCCTGGGTGACACACACACACACACACACACACACACACACACACACACACACACACACACACACACACACACACACACACACACACACACACACACACACACACACACACACACAGTAGGCCTCCTACCGTTCCCAGAAGGCATTGCGACTCCTGGATGGCTCCGTAACATCCCAGGAAGCCTACGAACATCATGACCGCTCCTACCGCGATGAGGATGTACACACCTGGTAGGATGAGAGAGAGACATTCACCATGAGAGAGAGAGACCTGGTAGGATGATAGAGAGACATTCACCATGAGAGAGAGAGAGAGAGAGAGAGAGACATTCACCATGAGAGAGAGAGAGAGAGAGAGAGAGAGAGAGAGAGAGAGAGAGAGAGAGAGAGAGAGAGAGAGAGAGACATTCACCATGAGAGAGAGAGAGAGATAGAGATAGAGATAGAGATAGAGATAGAGATAGAGAGAGACACACACATTAATAAAACCCTTTGCGTGTTTTGCCACTCAGTAGGCATTCCTGCATAACTTCCCGGTATAGACCAAGGTAGCTCTAAAGAAGGTAAAGACACAGGGGCGTGTTTTGGCTCCATGGCCATCCGCCATGACACTCTCTGTGGCAAAACTACCACCGGAAGTTAGGTGAATAACATTGGAGCCAACGAGCGCCGGCTGGGGCAGCTCATGAACAAAAGATTATTCTGAACGATAGAGACCTTTATAAAATACTCAGCTCAGGAATATAAAACAAGACATGTCACACATTGTTTTGTGCTGAGTTGCTTTTCGGTGAGTACACTGTATAACATTATAGAGGCATCTAAAGAGCACATTTTACGTCTCTGAACTAGATAGTATCGCGAGACTCTCCACCATTCCCTGTCTGGAATCCAAATCTCGCAATATCTCCGAGACAGAAACAGCCGCCGCCGCTGTTTAGCTGCCTCAATAACATTGTGCACATCGAAAAGCAAGTGATTGTAAAAATACCTGTGATATGTCTTCTTTTATATTCCTGGAGCGATTATATAACAAAGGTCTCCATCGTTCAGAATTATTTTTTGTTCATGAGCTGTCCCAGCCGAAGCTCATAGACGCTAATGTTATTCACCGAACTTCCGGTGCCAGTTCCGCCACCCAAAGTGTCTTGGGGGATAGGCGTGGACACCAACACGTCACTGGGTGACGTTGGTGACTTCTCCTCTTGCTAGGTATAGACTAGAGTGCCCTGAGAGCCAGTGCTACACAGCTGTACATTAATGGTGAGAGGAAGAGATGTCGGTGTGTGTGATCCACCACAGGGGGGCAGTGTAAACACATGTCATTGAGACACCCTGTAAAGATGGAGGTTCAACTTTCTTTTCTTCTTCTTGTATAGATTATCAGGACCTGGGACTTTTTAAATGACTGCACACTTGATTTATACACTGATTTATACACTGATTTATACACTGATTTATACACTGATTTATACACTGATTCATACACTGACATGTCAACGTTTAGATAAAGCATAGGCCTATGTTTAAAATTACACATTGGTAACCATGGAATGTTTATCAGAAAATGCATTTAGCCTACAACAAAGTGATTCCTGTTGATCTAGTGTCGTATCAAAGTCATTTCTGTACACATGTAAATGGAAACATAGCTGTAGCTGTACTATATACAGCTTCAATAAGGTTATGGCAACATTGGCTGTATACTATACCATTGATTGATTTTCTCTTTTGTCTTAAATTGTCATGCTTCCAAGTACAGGACACTTTTAGACATCAGACATTATGAACCAACATAACAATTCACAAACAATGATCAAACGAATAAGCAATTTAAACACTCAAGCTTCATGCTGTATTATTTAGATTAAATAAATTCAATACTTGAAGCTGAATATGTGAGAACTGAGACTGTCTTCTACCCCAGGCTGTCTAAATGTGTCGTCCATAATTAAACAACCACTCCAACTATAGAGCCAACATGATGCCAGAAACTTCCTTAAAAAAAAAAAAAGAATGTGTGACCCCACCTTCACCTCCCTCTGGCGACCCCACTTGGGGTCCCGACCCATAGCTTGAGAACACACAGAGCCTGTGTGTGTGCGAGTACACACCTCCCAGATTCCTGTGTGTGCGTGTGCACAGAGGGAGAGAGGAGTTCATTTTATGTTTGGTGTCATGAAATAGCCGATCTACATGCTCACAACGTGTGTGCGCGTGTGCGTGTGCGTGTGTGTGTGTGTGTGTGTGTGTGTGTGTGTGTGTGTGTGTGTGTGTGTGTGTGTGTGTGTGTGTGTGTGTGCGCGCGCGCGCGTGTGTGTGTACAGGAAGTAGCTCTCAGAGAGCCCATCCCCCACAAGCCCCGTCTGCTGTGACCTTTGACCCCCACAACCCAGCACTATCCTTCCTACGGAAACACAGAGCAGAAACACTGAACTACAAGAAGCCCCTTTTCCACTGCAAGGTGGAACCAGAACTATCAGGAACCTGAACCTATTTTTTTTGTTGTGGTTTTGTTTCCATTGCGTACGGCCCGGTTCCAGACGAGGTTCCTGGAACCTTCTTTAGGTCCTGCTCCTGAGGTAGAACTAAACTAGAGTTCTGGGAACCTATGGGCGGGGCCAGCAGAGCTGCTGCTCTTTTTTAGGACCTTCCCAGTTAGTTCATGGTTCTATGGAAACGTAAGCAGAACCTGATCCCAGAACTTCACAGGTTCTTGAAAGTTCTTGTTTCTAGTTATGGGTTGGCCCTACAGTGGAAATGGGGCTTACAAGAGACACTGTCCTTTTAAACAGTTCTACACAGAGAAGAAACACTGTCCCTTTAAAGACCCATTTAAACACTTACACATGGACAGACCGTCCTACAAGACAGACTGTCCATTTAAACACTATTTTAAAACAACACTTGATGCTGGCTGCATGCAGTCCAGTCCACAGGAATATACATTTAAAGTATGGTGCATTTGTTTGGACGTGCCTTTATCCAAAGTGCTTCACCATGCGTGTTACAATGTTGTTTTATTATTTTCGGCTGCCGCGTGAAGTGGGTGTGGCTGCGTGTATCTTTAGAACACGTTTGATTTAACGATCAATTGAGTGGATGAACGATCATCCAATCTGCAGATTATTTGTATTAATATTATTATATTTGTTTAATTGATCTGTGTTGTCAGTGTCTGCTCTCTCTGCTCTATGGTGAAGTCAGTGTGGCGGTTTTGCAAAAAAAGTCACTCCAAATGTTGTTTACCAGAATGAATGAATGTCATTAAAGCCTGGCTGACATTCCTAGCTGATGAGAAGCGGATGTCACTGGCAGGGACGTGCTGGGCCCCTGATTCAGCCCGGGAAAAAGAGTTGGAGAGGCCCTCATTGCACGCTATAGAGAGAGATCTCTCTCTATAGCGCTGCTGCTACTCAAAGATTTGCCATTTCAGATCATGACAAGTGACAAGCCAGTGGGCCAATTACATGAGTTAGGCCTGTATTTCGTTGTCGGGTGGAAACCTTGTATGTCTAAAACCATTTGTTTTGTATTTATCATTTAAAAAATGATTTAAACTAGTGAAAACATTAGATCTACAAGCACACAACGCCTCGCGGTGCGAGGCGTTGTGTGCTTGTAGATCTGCTGTTTTCACCACTTTCGCGCGACAGCCTTGTATGATGAAGCAGGGCTTTACTTTGCGAAAAAATGTACACATTTGAAACTTGGAGTTATGAGGTTTCTGACCGACAGTGACAATTTACTTTGTTGGCCGCCCAGCCCCCAAAATGGAACGAAGGACGACATTTTATTTTTATTTTTTTCCTAATGGCCGGCCTGGACCGGCCTGGAATGAACCAGCCGTTCGGGAGTTGTCCCGCTTTTCCCAATGGCCAGCACGTCCCTGGACACTGGGATTCCACTATGATACATTCCAGGGACACAGAGAGAGGCAGGGGGCTGACGTAAAAGGGCCTTTTGTTGGAAATATCAAACATAGCAGACCTCCAAGCTCACAATGCATCGCAGATCGGCTATTTTCAGCGCTTGAAACCACACTTAACTAAGCACAATCAAGTGAACACTGGAGATGTGTCGTAACGGCATGGATTTCTACACAGAGAGGGCAATTCTTTCAACATGAGATGCTGCGTTCAAGTTCAGGAGAGTTTGGACAAGGCAATTCTCTTGAACGCTGCCTTCAGGTATGGCATGGAAAGAGGGGGCATTTGCATTTCTTTCACCATAGTAGGTCTGGAGAGGGCACTTTTTACAGACGGATAAAAGGGCAGGGGCTCAAGCCCCCTTTGATGTGTGCAGGTGCCTGCTACAGTTCAGTTCAGGAGATTCATTGGCTGCTTGGATCCAGGGTTTGATTTCATACGACTATTCACGTTATTCCTGGCCCTCTCTATGGAGGCTGCCATTTTCTTTTACAGAGGGCAAAACATCTTTTCACTTCCTCCCAAGTAAGGAAGTGACAGGGAATTGTCTGTTGCCAGATTTTGCCAAAGAAATAAGCCCAACAGAAGCAACTACTACTACTTTACATTTGAAAATAGCAGATCAGCAAGCTCACAATGTGTGACATTGCGACATATTATGAGCTTGTATATTTGCTATTTAAAAGATATTGAGGGAATATTTTTGAAACATTTTATCATAAACATAAATCTTTGTGGAGGTCCCTGGCACCACATATTTTCAGATGGGGGTCTGCAACTGTGGACAAATATGTAATCTGGGGTCCTTGATATGAAAAGAATTGGGAACCACTGGTTTAAAAGAATATTAGAAAGTAAGCCCAATAAGCAACTATACTATTTTCTTTTAAAGACACCAATTGCTTATTATAAGCATTATAAGCAGACATGGCAACCCAGGTACATTCAGAGCCCAGATCCCAGATCGCCAACTACTGACACTTTAACACAATTAGTGCTGCAGGGTATGAAGGGTTAACTTTTCTTTGACGCCACGCAGATCTGCCCATTAGCACACGCTCTTATTGTGAAAGGCCTGCCTGGAATGTGTGTACACACACGGACTGTTGAATGACATCAACGATTACGTCATCTAGTCACATGACATGTGGAGTAAATTTGGAGTAAATGAAGTATCTTTATGGGCCTCTCCATTGACTTAACATGGAGGAGCTTCACTTCGCGTGCACGCCCAACGTGCGTTTTAAACAAATCGCGGACATTACCGATGCGGCCGCGACCGGAGCTACATACTGTAAGTATTAATACATTTACTGTAAATACAGTAAGATTGACGGTGAGCGCTGTCAATGGCGTCGTGTAGTAACCGGTTTTAATGACGGTGAGGATCGTCAAGGGCAGCAGAACAGTTAATGCAAGGACAACAGGAAACCAAATGATGTTTTTCAGGCCAGCTTTTTCAGCCTCCGCCTCTTTCAGGATATGAACAGGAAGCCGGGGGCGGGGCCAGGAATATGGTGAATAAAACTATGAGGAAAAATGTTCCTCAATTACCTTTTTTTCACTGACGAAAACTAAATACAAATTAGATAAAAACTAAGCTATGATGACTACAACTGTGACTAAATATAATGACAATTTAGTCAACAAATAAAAACTAGACAAAAATGTCAGGGAGGGACTATAGTGGAGAAGAGATCCAGTAGAACTAAAAGACAAGTTCATTTCATGTTTGGTGTCACTATGAAATAGCCGATCTACAAGCTCTCAGCAGCGTGACATGCAGCGTGACACATTGTGTGTGTGTGTGTGTGTGTGTGTGTGTGTGTGTGTGTGTGTGTGTGTGTGTTTGTGTGTGTGTTATTTTCATTATTTGTTATTTTCACTATTTTCACTTCACCAATCGCGTCTCAAACAGCGTGACTCTTTTACTACACTAAATGATTAGATATTGATTTTGACAAACACACGTCTAGAATATTTGTATTGTAATGCATGTCAACAACCAGAGAATTAAAAGCGATTTAGGCACAAAACATTGAACCGTAAGACATTAATTAAGACACACAGCTAATGACCACTAATGAGCCTGTGGTTGTATGTGAGTCCAACACAATCCATCATGTCCACATACTAACAGATCTATGCTGTCACTGAGTGAGTCCAATATAATCTATCCTGTTACAAAGAACAACAGAATCTATCCTGTAGAATGTCTCATTTCACAAGTTTTCAAAATCTTTTGAAAATAGCTGATCTACAAGCTCACAATGCGGCTATTTTCAAATGGACGAAATACACATGGGGCTGACGTGGGTTAATGTATGTTGGTTTTGTGATAATAATCAAAATCCGTAACTAGTAACTATAACGTTTTCAAATAATTGTAGTGGAGTAAAAGTACAATATTTGCCTCCAAAGATCTAGTCAAGTAAAAGCAGGCATGTACACATATACTGTACACATCAAAGGGGGCTTGAGCCCCTGCCCTTTTATCTATCAGTTAAAAGTGCCCTCTCTCTAGTCCTGACCATGAATGCAGTTTTTCTATGGTGAAAGAAATGCAAAAGCAGACATCCCAAGTCTCCCGGATGTTACGGGAGTCTCCCGGAAATCAGTGTCTCCTCCCGGACACCCGCGAGTGGCACTGAACCTCCCGGAAATCCCGTCCGCTCCCGCAAATGCTTGTTATATCCGGCTGGATCCGGTCTAGAACCGGATCTGCGACCCGCGATGCAAATAAATGTGTTCTCATTCGTCATCGAACTGTCAATCTGGCAAATGAATGATGTCATTCGCTGTGGGAGATGTGGGTGTCTAAAAGTGACCAACCACTGGTCTCAGATGCAGAGACTGGGTTCTCATTAAGCGTGAAGGATATATTCAGCTCATAACAGTAAACAGACAGGTTTTGACAGCTGCTTAACTCATCTGCTGCCATTTAACAATACCTTCGTACTCTCATATGCCAAACTGTCTCCATAGACTTCCATGTAATTCACAGTGCACGGATCATGCACACCCATGCCTAGATAATGCACCACGTGTGTCCACATTGCTCACAGCTTTCAAACAAAAAAATCCGAATGGAAATCCGTTCAGGCATTCATGAGATAGCAGCCATTATGTTTTCCTAAAATGTAAAGAAAGATGGCTGCCATGTTTGAAAGATGGGGTTGCTATGGTGGTTAAACATGCAATTTCGCGATCGCTATCATGCCTACTACATTTTTTGGGGTAAAAAATTTTTTTTTGAAAAAATTCTCGGGTTCCTCGGGCGTGACAGGGCGGGACAACAGGATTTTTTCGGGTTCCTCGGGCATGGCAGCATATGAGTTAATATGAATAAAATAACAGTACTTTACAACTGTCTGTTCTTTTTCGCTGGACGTACAACTGGACATGCAGCTGCAGTGCGTCAGCCTGTGTGACGCACGGCAGCCTGCAGGCAGGATGTTGTGTGTGTCTCACTGTGAGAGTGACAGAACTTTCTCCCAAATAGGTAAGAAAGACATCATGCTATAAATTAAACATATTATATTAAGCCTAAAATGGTTCCGCCACCGTGCAGAACCGTTTTAACAGTTTTTAACCATTTTTTACCGTAGAAAAATGATGATAATCTGCAGATAAAAAAAACTATATTTTTTCGCGCGCACGCGCGAGAACGGGCGCACGCGTGTACAGGGGACCTCCCGGAAATGCTGATCTCAAAGTTGGGATGTCTGCAAATGCCCCCTCTTTCCATGTCATAACTGAAGGCAGCATTCAAGAGAATTGCCTTGTCCAAAGTCTCCAAACTCTCCTGAATTTGAATGCAGCATCTTATGTTGAAAGAATTGCCCGCTCTGTGTAGAAATCCATGCTGTTAAGTCACATCTCGTTCAGTTCAGGTACTTATTTGTCAAGCACTGAAAATAGGCCTTTTTAGACATTTCAGCCCCTGCCTCTAACATTCTATCAACGTATTATTGGATATTAGTCACAGACCCAACCATCCAGCAGCTAGCCTGGGGATCCAGGCATTTCATTGAAGAAAGCAAAGCCAACACTAATCTAGACTCATCCAGTGAGCTTAGTGCTGAGTCTGCATGGGAATTCCTCTCCTACAGGATGGAGGAAACATTGAAGCATCCTCCTCCCAGGGAATGTCAGAGTGTAAAACAATCATATTTTAACTAGCCCCCCCCCCCCCCCCCTGATGAGCACTAAGAGTTGAGGGATTGAAGGGTAGTGAAACCGTCATTAGAACATGGAGGGTTCCCAGTTGGATCCCGGGCTCCCCAGAGTTAGTGTGGAAGAGTCCTTGAGCAAGACTCTGAACCCCTAACTGCTCCTGATGAGCAGGTTGGTGCCAAGCATGGTTTCCTCTGCCATCAGTGTGTGAATGTGTGTGTGAATGGGTGAATGTAATGAATGTGTGTGTGTGAATGGGGGAATGTAATGAATGTGTGTGTGAATGGGTGAATGTAATGCACAATTTATGTAAAGCACCTTGGATAAAGGCACTATATAAATATACACCATTTACCATTTATAACACAGATCTACATGCTCACAACGCCTTGCGTTGCAAGCATGTAGATCTGCTATTTTCACAATTTCTGCCTCTAATATTTGACAAATATATATTTGACCTGTGGGTCCCGACCCACATGTTGAGAACCAGGACCAATTCATTACTTTTCAACCTATCTTTTTTTTTTATAATTAAAATGTTTTTTATTTTTTCTTCTTAATACAAAAAGTGGTAATGGGTGGTACAGTGCAGCACAACAACAGGTACAAACATATATACAGTCAGTCCAAGATAATACAAATACAAAAATAAAAATACAAAGGAAATAAAAGTAGGAACCTCTTCACATCTTCAAATAAGTGTCATATATGTTAGAAAACTATCCCATATCTCTTTCATCTTTCCCATACCATTCACTCTTCCCAGCATGTACTCATACGATGTGATTTTGATCATCTCCTCGTTCCACTCTTTAAAAACAGGGGTTCTTGGGGCTTTCCAGTTACTTTTCAACCTATCTTGATAGAATTGGTCGTCACTAATGTTGATGATGAAATAGCAACAATAAATTCCACTCCGTCTGTGTCTCATAGGAGGGCTGTGGGCAGTTCAGAAACCTGTCTGCCAGTGACATCATGGTTAGGCAATATTTTTTATTGTAATATTTTGATTTGAATCTTGTAAGAACAATGGCTGCCACTGTAGCATTGCTTTCAGGAATAGAAAGCCTGCGGTTTCTATTAGCTTGGATTCCCCGTCGCTGATGTCACTGGTAGACAGGTTTCTGAACTGTCCACAGCCCTCCTATGAGACACAGGACAATGACATGTCCTAATATAGACATAGGATGCTGTTTTATCATGGACATTACTGAGGACCAGTTATATGAAGATACAGTAAATGATTTCTACGGTCCCTCTCTCCCCCTCCCTCTCCCTCTCTCCCCCTCCCCCCCTCCCTCTCCCTCTCTCTCTCCGTGCAGCAGGTTGTTTTGATGTGAGGTGGCATTACTTCCACCTCTCGCCTCCCGTTGTCATGACAACTGCCTTTCAGCTGTGAATGCAGCGTTCATTCACCACGTGCGTGCGTGCGTGCGTGCGTGCGTGCGTGCGTACATATATGTATGTATGTATATTAAGGCTGGGACTTTAACTGATTAATTAACGATTAATTAATTACAGAAAATTAACGCGATTAAAAAAATTAACACATTTTAATCGCACTTAGTTTTTGCACCACAGAACCTTCCGTTTCGGGCATACCGATCATAGCGATGCACCAACCAAGAAGAGACAACAAACGCAAAGGGAGAAGTAGCCGATCAGAGCGCTTTGCTTGGCCCAGTGGATGCAGATTTTAGCGTGACTATCCTATTATATCTATAGAGCGGTGGTTGTGGTGTAACAGTTGACCAGCGGCCAGGAGGATCATGTGATCATGAACTGATCTATAAATAGCAGCTGAAGCAGCAGAGCTATAAGAGCAGGAAACCGGACCTGCGTACTTCCTCCCTGTGAGAGGAGAGGAGACCTCTGACCTGACAAGGAAGATTTGTTTCCCCCCTCAAACATGATGATCAGGCGTTATGATTATACTAGGAGCAGGGTTTCCAAAAAAGTGTGCAGAAAGAGTTAAAATTGTGTGTTTATGTGGCCACACCCATCAGTTCATTGAGGGTGCGTTCGGAAATGTGCACTCAACGCACAGGTGTGCCATGTTGTCGTTCGTTTATTCGGTGCACTTGGTGCGTTGTCGTTCGGAAATCCAGTGCGCGGCGCACCGGTGTGCTGAGTGCACGCACTGACCGACCCTACTCAGAAGATGGGGTTTGACGGTGTGGTGCATCGGTGCGGTGTTTTGATTGGTTGGTTTTCATGGCCATGTCTCAAGCGCTTCTCAGCTGTGAAAAATGGAGGAAATAACCGCAAAATGCAGCATTTGCATTGGTCGTTTGGGCTTGATAGTTTCACACACATCAATGTGTAAACTATAGTAACAGCAGGCAGGCCAATGTTATGAATTACATCTCCTTTCAATGTCAATGTTACGTTAGCAACTGCTGCTTTTCAGAAAGTTTACCTTCAGAGTGAAAAAGCGGACAGCTGCCTCTTAACTGGTCGTTCGTAAACAAGCCACACTGAACGCACTCTACAACGTCACGCCCACTGCACTCAATACTCTGAGCACACACCCGGTGCGCATCCGAACGCACCCTAACCATGCCTGGTTGTCATGGTGGGTGGTGACCCAGCTGAAGTTAGCCACACCCACAGTGTTGGATGAATGGTAAAAGGGGAGGGGATGATTATATGATGTCATTGACTCAGTGTTTTTAGATTGGCACTTTTGACCCACAAGGTGTCAGCCTCCAGGAAGAAACCCAAAATACAAAGGGAATGCATAATTGCTCATAACAACCACACCAGGGGGTCTAATGCAGTACTGTCAACCCCATAGACACATGAAAAACAGAAAAAGTACAAAACTATGGCACCACCTCTTTAAAGGAGTAGTTCACTCCCAAAATGTTGTTCTATTGATTACTCAAGCCATGGTCCGGATGGGATCGACCCACATGCATTCCGGTCCCCATCCATACATTTATTATAATCAAAGTATTGTCTTAAGAATGCGACAAAAGTTATGTTATTGAACTCAAAATAGAAAACCACTCCTTGATTGATTGATTGATTGATTGAAGAATTTATTAGAAGTTTGCAATAGAAAAAAGTACAGTTTCATGACAGTACAAATCACTGGTACAAGGTCAACTAAAAGGAGATCCTAGAAAGCCGAGGCTTATTTCCACAGGAACCACACTTTAAGTATCTCATATAACATTGAAAGACAGACGGATAGAACATAGTACTTTATCTAGGATAATATCAGTTTCAAAAGCATAACATCAAATACAAAGGCAGAAAAAAGAAAGAAGAAGTACTCTCATTCAAGTCCTGAATCATGTTAAGGTACCCTGAAGAAGGCTGTGCTACATTGTAGTAGACCAGTGGTTCTCAACCTTTTCAGGCCGCGCCCACGACCCCCCAAATGATCATATTTTAACTGGGGACCCCCCACCCTGACGAGCACTAAGAGTTGAGGCATTGCATTTTGTATAACACCGTTCTATTGTGAAAATAGCAGATCTACATGCTCACAACGCCTTGCGTTGCGAGGCGTTGTGAGCATGTAGATCTCCTATTTTCACAATTTCTGCCTCTAATATTTGACAATTTGGCCAACGTTTAATTTGTCTTTTTAGATGTATTAAAATGTCCTTAAATTGTCACTTTAGAAATGTGCAGATACCCTCTATACACTTAAACGTTATGTTGGTTTGTTTACTGTTGAGTGAGAAACAGTGTTGCACATTAAGTTCATCACCTTGGGACCCCCCCCCCAAATAATTTGGGGACCCCTCTGGGGGTCCCGACCCACAGGTTGAGAACCACTAGACCTACACGTGTGGACAGCATGGCTGTACCTCACTTAGTCTGGTGTGGTCAGACTGTTGACTCCTACGATTTGTAAATGCTCCCGTCATACAGTCTGGAATAACGGGATGGCTGCTATCTTTCATGATGTTCCAAGTCTTTTTCTTCGGACTTTGACAATTGGACAGATGCATGTCGATCACAGGACTGTCGAGATGCTGTCTAATATTTACGTGACTTTTGGACAAACTCTGTAGGAGTACTGTGCAACAATGTGTTTTGCACAAATCGGCCTGATGGTGGCGCTAGAACAGGGCCATGTGAAAAATGTGGGGCAGAGGTTCTGAATTGTCATCCAGGGAGTGTGTTTGCACAGTTTGTCAGAGGCCGGGCCAACGGCGCCGGAGATTAGCTGGTAACAGACGGAAGGACGGATGCACGGACGGATGGACAGGTTGCAAAACATAGTCTCCCCAGCCTTCGGCCTGGTGGAGACAACAACAGATAAATAAAATACAGTACTATGCAGAAGGAAAACTAAAATACAATAGAAAGGTCAGGGGGAGGTAAGGATAAGCTTTTCTTTTACCAGCAGTTTTGAGTAAAAGATACTTTTACTAAAACATGTGAGTACTTTATTCCCACCACGGATGAACATAAAGATGATGATTAGAATGTTCCAGTCCGGCCCAGGCAGCCAGTCCGTCTCAGGCTTTGTAGAGACTCTAACGCCCATTCATTAAGCATCTGCAGCGAGGCTCCACTCCCTCTCTAAGTATACCCAGTCCTCATCCCCAAAAAACCCAGGCTCTTTTTATAGAGCGCAGCGAGCGGCAGTGGCGTCAGTTCAGCAAAAGCTAGGGTATGGCAAAGATGGGACCATGATATGTATCGAATCGCTATTATAATGTATCGTTACACCCCTAGAAAATAGGCATTACATTTTGGATAACACGGTTCTATTGTGAAAATAGCAGATCTACATGCTCACAACGCCTCGCGCTGCGAGGCGTTGTTAGCAGAGGCGTTGTTAGCATGCAGATCGGCTATTTTCACAATGTCTGAAAAAAAAAAAGAAAACGACTTTTGTCCGTTTTTTTACACAGGTTTCTACGGTTTCTTGGGCTGGATATGGCAGCCTGGAACGGTTGTTCAAGTGCAGCTAAACTTAGCATGTTTAGTAAACGTGCCACAATTAACAATAATGCATTGCACCTGTGCAGCTGACCTGCGGAACCTGGGAATATACCATTCTGTCAAGATGGGGAGAATAAAAGTGTGTCGAATATAATTATAAAGTGACCATTATGTAAAATTTCGCATTTGTGGTTATTTTACTGTAATAACCAGCGCAGATAGACAAAGAGACATTTATGGATTTATATTTAAAAGTAACTTTTATTTTCCCCTCTGGACCCAGGGTATGGCAGCTGCATACCCCTGCCATACCCAATTGACGCCACTGGCGAGCGAGGCGGCCCGCTCTGATTTCAACCTTCGGTTCGGGAGCCTTTCTCTTTGCCTGGCAGGGTGCGGCACCCCACCCCCGCCACGGGCCCACCCATTGGCACATCAAGGGTCCTGGGCGGCCTGGGTGCCCTGGCTGTGGACCCGCACGCCCAACGTGCCCTTTCATCATTCAAGCAGCCCTCGTGCACGGCGCACACACGTGCTCATTACAACCCCACAATGACAGCCCTGCTCTGGGTGTTTTTAGCTGCCGTGCTGGGCTCCACCAAAACCGCTGTTTTCATAAGACTAAGAATAAACAGAGTGGGCAGAGCTGTGTACCTACCAGAGAGAGAGAGAGAGAGAGAGAGAGAGAGAGAGAGAGAGAGAGAGAGACCGCTACAAACTTTAGGTTGGTACTGGGTCAGCCTGCCTCTAGTTCAGTGGTTCTCAACCTTTTCAGGCCGCGACCCCCAAAATAAAGGCCCATTCCCACTGGGCCAGATAACAGATATAAAAAAAAAACTCTTTCTCCAGATATTTTTCCATTCAAGTGGATGGTAGATACAGATAAAAAAATATCTGTGACAGATATATCTACCATCCACTTCAATTGTTTTATCTGTTATCTGGCCCAGTGGGAATGGTTGGCTTTTCAATGCTAGTTTAAGGACTGTGGGGTCGCAAATTCTCACAGTCCTGGTTTTTACCTCAGAGTGACCTTCTCCTAGGTGGGTTGCCTACCATGGCTAAGAGCCCCACCCGCCCCGACTGATAGCTCAGATTGCCGGATCTGAATGGTCCACATGCTGATGTTTTAACTCACTGAATGGTTCTAATTAAATACAATTCTAAATGTCAAAGTTTCACCTGAGTTTCTCTGTGTTGAGTTCCACCAGCTGTGTGTTCCATGTTTCCTTCCTGACCCATGAGTGAGTTTGTCTGTTCACTTGCTCCACTTATAAGCATTTTGACATGCATATTAGGTGGAAGATGTGAGAACAGCCAATCACTGAGGCAGATGTGAAACAATGGAGTTCCAGCTCAAACCCCCCACAGAAACCTAGCTCACTAATTAAATACAATTCTAAATGTCAAAGTTTCACCTGAGTTTCTCTGTGTTGAGTTCCACCAGCTGTGTGTTCCATGTTTCCTTCCTGACCCATGAGGGAATGGGCCTTTAATCATATTTTAACTGGGGACCCCCCCACCCTGACAAGCACTAAGAGTTGAGGCATTACATTTTGTATAACACGGTTCTATGGCGTTGTGAGCATGTAGATCTGCTATTTTCACAATTAATACTAATACTAATATTTGACAATTTGACCAACGTATGATTTGTCATTTTAGAGGTATTAAAAAGTCCTTAAATTGTCACTTTAGAAATGTGCAGATACCTATACACTTAAACTTTATGTTGGTTTGTTTACTGTTTACTGACTCATGTGGCGTACGTGATGTCAGAGCCTTTTATGAGTGATGTCACAATGAGTCAGCGCTTGCGCCGATTTCCTCCGGAACAGCCTGATGTCAACAATCAACCCCGCATAAGGAGATTCCGAACGTTTCGCGCCGGTTCGGGAAAACCGGCGGCGGGGAACGCGCGTGCCGAATCTGAAGCCGGTGGGACGAACGGTTCTCGAGATACGCGGATTACAGACAGTCACACAGACAGACAGACAGACACACAGAGACTTCTCGCATTTATAGATAGATTATATAGCGCCTTCGTCCAAGATGCATTACAGAGATTGTGCATTACATTCATCCACATTCACCCATTCACACACATTCATTACATTCACCCATTCACACACACATTCATTACATTCAGCCATTCACACACACATTCACACAGTGATGTCAGAGGAAACCATGCTTGGCACCAACCTGCTCATCAGGAGCAGTTAGGGGTTCAGAGTCTTGCTCAAGGACACTCTGCCACCTGAGCCACTGACATTAAGTTAAAACATTTCTCATGTTTTAATAGAATTGTCATCAAATACAAAGAGGGAAATGGATGGTAGTATCTATTCTACACAATCATTTCACCACATCAGTTTTCAACCACTTTTCAATCTGATGTATACAGTACTGTAGGAGTGTAAGTAGAATGTTTAAGACATTTTCTGAATTGCAGAAATCCAAGACATTAAAGAGCAATGCTTTCCAAACAACACAACAGGTCTACCCTATGTTCCATTTACAAAGTCAAAGGTAGCAGATCTAGAAGCTCGCCACGCATCCCTATGTGACGCATTATGAGCTTGTAGATCTGCTTTTATATTTTACAAATCCCCAAAGTCATTTCCAAGGTCACCTTATTTTAGAGTCAGACTTGGCCGTTTGATTCACTGACCGACTCATGCAGTCCGGGTTTTCTGTATTGCAGATTGTGGTCTCTATGGCATGATAAAAGACCACAGCAGGCAGACAGGCCTGGACAGCACAGAATGTGAAGCCAGTGAACAGCAGGAGGATATCAATCAGGCATTCATGGACATATTCATATCTACGTGTTTAAAGAAATAGGACATTCATTGGTGGAGGCACCATACAGTAACAGAATACAACTGATGTAGAATGGCTTAGATTCAGTACTACAACAGTAGGGGCTCTATTATGATCCAGGTCTTATGCCTTAACTTCTTTGCCTTTTTTTACTATTTTGAAAAACATTTTTAAATACTTCAAATGCTGATCTACATCTGCACGTTGTGAGCTTGCAGATCAGCTATATACACAACAATGTGTATATAGTAAAAAAGAAGGCAAAGAAGTTAAGGCATACGGTATAAGACCTGGATCATAATAGAACCCTAGGTGTTTTAATGTCTAGGACATGCATTGAAGGTGGTATATGGTGTTTTCTACTCACTGATGTAGAAGTGTTTTAATGTCTAGGACATGCATTGAAGGTGGTATATGGTGTTTTCTACTCACTGATATAGAAGTGTTTTAATGTCTAGGACATGCATTGAAGGTGGTATATGGTGTTTTCTACTCACTGATATAGAAGTGTTTTAATGTCTAGGACATGCATTGAAGGTGGTATATGGTGTTTTCTACTCACTGATGTAGAAGTGTTTTAATGTGTAGGACATGCATTGAAGGTGGTATATGGTGTTTTCTACTCACTGATGTAGAAGTGTTTTAATGTGTAGGACATGCATTGAAGGTGGTATATGGTGTTTTCTACTCACTGATGTAGAAGTGTTTTAATGTCTAGGACATGCATTGAAGGTGGTATATGGTGTTTTCTACTCACTGATATAGAAGTGTTTTAATGTCTAGGACATGCATTGAAGGTGGTATATGGTGTTTTCTACTCACTGATGTAGAAGTGTTTTAATGTCTAGGACATGCATTGAAGGTGGTATATGGTGTTTTCTACTCACTGATATAGAAGTGTTTTAATGTCTAGGACATGCATTGAAGGTGGTATATGGTGTTTTCTACTCACTGATGTAGAAGTGTTTTAATGTCTAGGACATGCATTGAAGGTGGTATATGGTGTTTTCTACTCACTGATATAGAAGTGTTTTAATGTCTAGGACATGCATTGAAGGTGGTATATGGTGTTTTCTACTCACTGATGTAGAAGTGTTTTAATGTCTAGGACATGCATTGAAGGTGGTATATGGTGTTTTCTACTCACTGATGTAGAAGTGTTTTAATGTCTAGGACATGCATTGAAGGTGGTATATGGTGTTTTCTACTCACTGATATAGAAGTGTTTTAATGTCTAGGACATGCATTGAAGGTGGTATATGGTGTTTTCTACTCACTGATGTAGAAGTGTTTTAATGTCTAGGACATGCATTGAAGGTGGTATATGGTGTTTTCTACTCACTGATGTAGAAGGTGCTGGGAGCCTGGTGTCCATCAAACTGCAGCACCAGGAGGTGGGAGGTCTGACTGTCATGACGAAGCCACAGCGCAATGCCCAGGACCACTCCTCCTGCAAGCTGAGAACGACAGCATGGTTAGAGTCTTTACCTTACACTAACCCTAAACCTAACCCCAGGACCACTCCTCCTGCAAGCTGAGAGAACATCTGGTTAGAGTCTATACCCTAACCCAGGACCACTCCTCCTGCAAGCTGCATGAGAGGGACAATGTGTTAGTCTTTACCCTAACCCAGGACCACTCCTCCTGCAAGCTGAGAGGAACATCTGGTTATAACCTAAACCTAACCCAGGACCACTCCTCCTGCAAGCTGAGAGGAACATCTGGTTATAACCTAAACCTGACCCCAGGACCACCCCTCCTGCAAGCTGAAAGGAACATCTGGTTAGAGTCTATACTAACCCTAGGATCACTCCTCCTGCAAGCTGAGAGGAACAGCATGGTTAAGCCCCTATCAGAGTCCAAGGTGAAGAGCTATCCACCGCAAATTTTAGGTGGAAAGCTTTCCACCTCACGTCAGAAAATAAGTGAAGGCCATCATAGTCAGTCACGGTGAAGTCCTATTCACCGTGACTGACTGGTCCAGGTCGACCAATCAGTGAACGGGGTGAAGAGCCTATCTGTCTGAAAGTAAAAACAGAGAGATGTGTCGGGTGGAAAGTTCTCCCCGCGGTACCGACTCTGATAGGGGCTTTAGACTTTACCTTAACCCTAAACCTAACCCTAACCCCAGGATCACCCCTCCAGCAAGCTGAGAGGAACAATGTGTTAGTCTTTACCTTAACCTTAACCCTAAACTAGCTCTGGTCCATCGCGTCAGCCGCACTGACGCTCTGACAGACCCGTCGGCAAATGAATAGACCGCATTTTCTCAACCCCCACGAGGGCACAACTTGAGTCAAAATAAGCTACTTCACTACTCACCAAACCAAAGGTAGTTTTGCATTGTTCAAAGTCTATTCTCCGCAGTAGGAAACCTCTCAGCACCCCACCTACTCTGTAAAATACACTATTTTTGTCATGAAATAAAACGCATCCACCTCGAGCCACCCAGCGGCCACCGCAGACACAACGGTTCACAACCCGGAAATAAGTGGTGGTCAAGTTGTATGCGTTTTATTTCATGAAAAAAAAATTATGTATTTTACAGAGTGGGTGGGGTGCTGAGGGGTTTACCACCGCAGAGAATAGACTTTCAACAACATAAAACCACCTTTGGTTTGGTGAGTAGTGAAGTAGTTTTGTTTATTTTGACTCAAGTTGAGTGCTCGTAGGGGCTGAGAAATCACGGTCTATTCATTTGCTGACGGGTCTGACAGAGCTGTACTAGTTATTATTACTATTATTGATTATTCGAGTTATTTAATTATTGATTATTTGAGTTAGTTGGTTTTGAATGTGTCTTTATTTTTCTCTACATCCAGATTTGGTCTCCTCTGCATTTTGATGCTTGTTTCACTTGGGGGAAATAACCCTTGTTGCAACTTGAGCCAAACTGTGTGCTTTGCCATCCTTAATGTCTGGTTGTCTGAAGGGGGCACATTAGGCTACCCTGCCTGAGTCAGGGGTGAGACAACAAGTCAATCTGTTGCTTCTTGTGCGATTTAACTACTAGGTTTCTGATTGTTATGATTTGCTATGAATGTCAATGCTACTTTAGGCCCTGTCTGGCTGCTATTTTACTTTCAAATCAAATCAAACTTTATTTATACAGCACATTTACAACAACAACGTGACCAAAGTGCTGAACATGGTCAAAACAAAGCAATACAAGGCATCAACAGAGACATCAACAATGAAATGCATTAAAACAGAACAAAAGTTAAAAACAGAACAGAAGAGCTAAGAACAATTGAAAGCAATCGAGAACAAATGTGTTTTAAGTAAAGATTTTAAAGAAAATGAACTGCTATCCTGATTTTATTGTTCTGTGTTTTTATGTCTTTGTGATTCATATCTGCTTCTACATTTTGCTGTGAACCAAATCGCCCTTCGGGGACAAACAAATACATTAACTTGAACATGAAGTCACATTTGATTTGATTACAGTCCAATATCACACATCATCATCACGTCCCATAGGGCTGTGCTTAAGATTCAAACAATGATCAAACAATATCCAGAATAATCAACACATGAGTGCAATGCATACATGCATATGTGAAGTGCCTTTATCCAAGGGGCTTTACATAGATTGTGCATCCATTCATTACATTCACCCATTCACCCATTCACACACACACACACACACACACACACACACACACACACACACACACACACACACACACACACACACACACACACACACACATTAAATTCGGGATAGCTTTGCTGTTACTAAATGTACATTTTTGCCACCCTAACCTCCGTGGGGTGAGTCGCTAACCCTCCCGACGCTCCTTTGTCGAACTGGCGGTCGTTCGAAAGAGCGAGATTTCCCCATTACATTCACCCATTCACACACACATTCATACACCGATGGCAGAGGAAACCATGCAAGGCACCAACCTGCTCACCAGGAGCAACTAGGGGTTCAGTGTCTTGCTCAAGGACTCTTCAACACTAACTCTGGGGGAGCCCGGGATCGAACCGGGAGCCTTCCAGGTTCCAAAGCGACCGCTCTACCTCCTGAGCCCCTGTCGCCCCCGGCTGTAATGCTCTCTTGGCGGGAGAAATGATGACAAGACCGTGGTTCAAATCCCATTCGTCACGTGGTGCCGTGACTCGGATGGGAGGGGTTCAAAGTAATGTGTAGCAGTAATGTCTCATTCCCTTTGGCCTCTCCCTCTGGTCAAAGGGGAATTCCCCTCTGGGCTAGAGGATAAGATGCATGTTCTTCATAATGTATTGTAGCTTGCATGCTGCGCTATTGTTTTGATACCGTATAATAAGGCTTATCAGCTGTAATTCTCTAATAAAGCAGAACATACATTATAATCAGAATGAGAATGATACAATAAAAGGCCAATACGTTGCCTTCAGCCTACAGTTGATCATTGAGGCCCCGTTTCCCCTCTCTCTGCCAGAGTGTGTTTATAGCAGCCAGGGTTCGTTCACTTCATTGTTCTGTGCACCAAACAGGAAGCTGCCTGGCTGCCGGCAGGAAGTGACACCAGAATAACCTCTGCGTGGTCCACACAGGAACAGGAAGTGCTCGGTCATGTCAGCGACACAGTGTTTATGTCACGGAGACCGGAGACAGGAACGCTCGCCTCTAAAACACACACACACACACACACACACCAGGGACGTGCTGGCCATTGGGAAAAGCGGGACAACTCCCGAACGGCCGGTTCATTCCCGGCCGGTCCAGGCCGGCCATTAGGAAAAAATGTAAAATAAAATGTTGGCCTTCGTTCCATTTTGGGGGCTGGGCGGCCAACAAAGTAAATCGTCACTGTCGGGCAGAAACCTTGTATGTCCAAGTTTAAAATGTATACATTTTTTCGCAAAGCAAAGCCCTGCTTCATCATACAAGGCCGTTGCACAAAAGTAGTGAAAACAGCAGATCTACAAGCACACAACGCCTTGCGGTGCGAGGCGTTGTGTGCTTGTAGATCGGCTGTTTTCACTAGTTTAAATCATTTTTAAAATGATAAATACAAAACAAACAGTTTTGGACATACAAGGTTTCCACCCGACAATGACGAAATATAACTCATGTACAGTAATTGGCCCACTGGCTAATTGGCCCACTGGCTGCAGCGCGGCACCGAGTGCCGCGCTGCGAGCTTGTAGATCTGCTATTTTTGAAAAAGTCATGAAAATGAGTGCAAATCTTTCAATATATGTGTTTTCAAAGTGAACGTTTGTTAACTCAAATTTTGCCTCTTGGGGGGTCCCTGGAACTAAATGTTTTGAGATGGGGGGGTCCGTGGCCAAATAAATATCATTTTGGGGGTCCTTCACATGAAAAGGTTTGAGAACCACTGGCATAGTAGTCTCTCAAGAACAGACTAACTGAGCTCCAGTTAAGTGAAAAGGACCTTTTCTTTGACGATGGCTGGCCAGATTGCTGACATAGAAACATAGGGTTTTTCAAAAAACCTTAGAAGGATTCAAAAGACACTTATAGAATCGGGTCAAAATTCTAATTTTCACAATTTTTCAAAAATAACAGATCTACAAGCTCGCAGTGCGGCACTTGGTGCCGCACTGTGAGCTTGTATTTTTTTTCAATAGTTCAATAGTTAAAGCATAAAATAATGATACACAATAATGTGTACCCGTTCTGAATGGGTTAAACATAGTTTTACTGAGGTTAGGGTTAGGAATACCTAGCTGTCTGCCAGCAGTGTTAGGGAAGTTACTTTGAAAGCGTAACTTGTACAGTTACAAGTAACTCACCATGGCAGTAACTTGATCAAGTTAAAGTTATACCCCTGGAGAAATATAACTTATAGTTAAGTTAAGTTTCAAGATACATAGACAAAGTAACTTGAGTAACTTGAGTTACTTTTTTTTCAGCGTTAAATTGAGAATGTACATTTAAACAAAATATAATATTCTACAAAAAAAGTCACATGCCAGCAGAAATATGCCTTTCAACTGAGTTTTATGTTTTATTTCAAAAAGGTTGAGATTTTCTTTAGTAAACATCTGTGTTCCTAAAATAAAGTTATAACAATATAACAATATATATATATATATATATATATATATATATATATAAGAAAATTATGATCTGGACATTTGATCGTAAATCTTCACAAAACTTAAATGTAAAATTCGAACTTTGCTTGTAACTTCTTGTAACTTGAGCCAAAAATGCCCCAAAAAGTATCTCAGTTACTTGACGAGTTACAGAAATATGAATGTAACTCAGTTACCAGCAAGTTGCAGCAAAATGTAACTTAGTTACGTAACTCAGTTACATGTAACTTTAACTTCCCCCACACTGGCAGCCAGCAGTGCCAGGTTAGGGTGACCACATCCAAACTGGTCATTTGAGGGGCAGAAGTTGTGCTTGTGTGGGACAAAATGCTTTAAAGGACAACTTTTTATTTTTATTTTTACAAGGGTTCATATTTTAGATTGTAATTAGAGAAAAGAAAAGATGAGTGT
Organism: Nannobrachium achirus; assembly: GCF_963921795.1. Classification (NCBI taxonomy): domain Eukaryota; kingdom Metazoa; phylum Chordata; class Actinopteri; order Myctophiformes; family Myctophidae; genus Nannobrachium; species Nannobrachium achirus. The sequence continues at coordinate 2,348,254 of NC_137820.1, read as the reverse complement.
TAAAAGGTTTTCATTCACTGCTTTCTATTGTTTTAGCAAGTTTAGCATTTTGATTTCAATGTCAATCATTTTGCAACAGAACAGTGTCAAAACAGGCTCAGCTACATGACAAATGTATCTACTCATTTAATGGTATTTCTATCGCTGAGACCCGAAGTTATAATGCAAAATCAAAGTTCCATTTGTACAATCTCTGAGTTACATAACCATAAGGGTCCATTTGGTTCCTCACTTTTTAGCTGGGGACCCCCTGGAACTCCCTCAAGGACTGCTGGGGGTCCTCCGAACCCACTTTGAGAACCAGTGAACTAAACAATCTGACAGGATTAAGCAATGATGCGCCCCGCATCAGACTTGCTGTAAAAGAAACAGGGCACAAGTCGGCAGACCCCGATTCATGATGATGATAACCAGTAAGACTCCCTAATGGGGAGATTAAGCGACCGTCAGGTCTCATACACAAACTATAGAAGGCAATCGTAGCCAATCAGGAGGGAATATGGGAAATGGGACAGATACATGTTGATGACATGACTGTAGAGATACTGTGTACCGCTTTGCGTGATTTTAGGGCAAAATCTGTAGGAGCAGGGGGTTACATGTCTCCGTTCCGACACCAACCCTATCTCTTACCCTAACCTTAACCTCTATGAAAGTGTTGCCACTCCGACAATAAGAAGTAAATGTCGGAGTGGCAACATGTCGGAATGGAGATCAGTCACCATGGGGTGGAGGTTGTGGTTTGCCATCCAAGGACTGTGTGTGCAAAGTTTGGCATGGATCGGGGCAACGGTGCCGGAGATTAAGAGTAGGGGCAAAAGTGTGACGTGACGGACAGACAGACGGACAGACAGCCGCTGGAGCTTCTCATAGTAACGTGTGACCTGACCGTCGCAATAACTCCAAGCGCAGCAAATACAAATCAAAGACACTAAGCCAGCAGCAACCGAAGCACCACTAAAGCCTTAAAAAGTGCTCTTACCTGAAGATGAACTTAATGACAACAGGCATGATGATTAGTCCATCAGTGGATGGTATTATTTTACCACAGGCACAAGTAAACAACTGACTGACACACTGCTGCTGATAATTAACAATAACACATTGCACCTGTGCTGACCTTGGAATAAACCATTTGTCAAGATAGGGGGGGATAGAAGTGTGTGGAGAATAGAATACCTATGCATTATGAGTCCTTCTCCATGAATACTGCATATTGATATTCCTCATGTTATTTTAACACTCTTAAAAACACAATTTCACTTTTGTTTAGATCAGGGGTCTTCAACGTTTTCAGGCCAAGGACCCCTTAGCTGAGAGAGAGATGAAGCAGGGACCCCTTAGCTGAGAGAGAGATGAAGCAGGGACCCCTTAGCTGAGAGAGAGAGATGAAGCAGGGTCCCCTTAGCTGAGAGAGAGAGAGATGAAGCAGGGACCGGGGACCCCTTAGCTGAGAGAGAGATGAAGCAGGGACCCCTTAGCTGAGAGAGAGATGAAGCAGGGACCCCTTAGCTGAGAGAGAGATGAAGCAGGGACCCCTTAGCTGAGAGAGAGATGAAGCAGGGACCCCTCAGCTGAGAGAGAGATGAAGCAGGGACCCCTCAGCTGAGAGAGAGATGAAGCAGGGACCCCTTAGCTGAGAGAGAGATGAAGCAGGGACCCCTTAGCTGAGAGAGAGATGAAGCAGGGACCCCTCAGCTGAGAGAGAGATGAAGCAGGGACCCCTTAGCTGAGAGAGAGATGAAGCAGGGACCCCAGCTAGAGATAGAGAGAGATGAAGCAGGGATGTGTTCAAAGATATGAGCTCTGAAATGATGTGCAGTGTGTGGGTTATGGGATGTGCACTGTGCACACAGTATATGAGGGATGGAAAGTAACTTTAACTGGTGCTTGCATGATAATATGTAGGAGCATCAATGTAAGAAATACCCGTTTCGTTTAATGGCTACAGAGATACTGTGTACCGATCTGCATGATTTTTGGACAAAATCTGTAACAGGGCCAGACAACAGACCCCGCCCGCCCGCCTGCGCGCACACGCACACGCACACGCACACGCACACACACACACGCACACACACACACACACACACACACACACAGCTGGTTAAACATGTTGCCTCATGCTAGATGCAGAATAGATATGCCTCAAGCTAGATGCAGAATAGATATAGATACACCATAAAAATGCTAATATACAGCATATGATTTGTGAAAGTGACAATCGGGCTTCACAGTTATGTTAGGTGTGTTCATATGCTAATGGTGATGCGATTTCAGATCAATTACTCCAGCCACTGAGGAGAAACGCTGTGACAGACACTCACTCAGACAGACAGACAGACAGACACTCAGACAGACAGACATTTGGAAAATTATCTGTTTGATGATCCTATCACAAAGATTTGGCGGACCCCCTGAAGTAACTCTGAGGACCCCTCTAGGGGTCCCGGACCCCCCGTTGAAAACCCCTGGTTTAGATCAATGTTGCTACAGCGATTCATTCTGAACACTCTTGTCTCTGAACAAGATGAATGAAACGTGGGACTGTCCCACGCGAAAGGGGGACATCTGGTTGGCCTGGACTGGACTGGGCTTATTTTAGTTATTGTTGCCACCATGTTAGGATAGTTACGGTAATTTTTAGGGTGGGCGGCCACTAAGTGGAGAGGGCCACTCCTTCAGAGCAGAGAGACATCACCTGATTGGCCAACTGGCTTATCTGAATAAGCCCTATTCACGCCCCGCCCACTCAGCAACTTTTACAGAGTGGGTGGGGTGCTGAGAGGTTCCCCACCGCGGAGAATAGACTTTCAACAACACAAAACTACCTTTGGTTTGGTGAGTAGTGAAGTAGTTTAGTATATTTTGACTGAAGTTGAGCCCTCGTAGGGGCTGAGAAATCCTGGTCTAGTCTTTTAGCCAGCCGCCTGTCTTGCAGACACCAGTCATGTTGCCATACCTTAGCTTTTGCTGAACTGACGCCACTGTTTTGGGATGAGCTGAATGTTGTATTCACAGAGACACAGAGCCTCTCCATCACAGTGTTTATGTCACAGAGACACGTTGCCGTACACAGTGCCACTGGAAGGACAGTGTTTATGTCACAGAGACATGTTGCCGTACACAGCGCCACTGGAAGGACAGTGTTTATGTCACAGAGACACGTTGCCGTACACAGTGCCACTGGAAGGACAGTGTTTATGTCACAGAGACACGTTGCCGTACACAGTGCCACTGGAAGGACAGTGTTTATGTCACAGAGACACGTTGCCGTACACAGCGCCTCTGGAAGGACAGTGTTTATGTCACAGAGACATGTTGCCGTACACAGTGCCACTGGAAGGACAGTGTTTATGTCACAGAGACACGTTGCCGTACACAGTGCCACTGGAAGGACAGTGTTTATGTCACAGAGACATGTTGCCGTACACAGTGCCACTGGAAGGACAGTGTTTATGTCACAGAGACATGTTGCCGTACACAGTGCCACTGGAAGGACAGTGTTTATGTCACAGAGACACGTTGCCGTACACAGCGCCTCTGGAAGGACAGTGTTTATGTCACAGAGACATGTTGCCTTACACAGTGCCTCTGGAAGGACAGTGTTTATGTCACAGAGACATGTTGCCGTACACAGTGCCACTGGAAGGACAGTGTTTATGTCACAGAGACATGTTGCCGAACACAGCGCCACTGGAAGGACAGTGTTTATGTCACAGAGACATGTTGCCGTACACAGTGCCACTGGAAGGACAGTGTTTATGTCACAGAGACACGTTGCCGTACACAGTGCCACTGGAAGGACAGTGTTTATGTCACAGAGACATGTTGCCGTACACAGCGCCTCTGGAAGGACAGTGTTTATGTCACAGAGACATGTTGCCGTACACAGCGCCACTGGAAGGACAGTGTTTATGTCACAGAGACATGTTGCCGTACACAGCGCCTCTGGAAGGACAGTGTTTATGTCACAGAGACATGTTGCCGTACACAGTGCCACTGGAAGGACAGTGTTTATGTCACAGAGACATGTTGCCGTACACAGCGCCTCTGGAAGGACAGTGTTTATGTCACAGAGACATGTTGCCGTACACAGCGCCTCTGGAAGGACAGTGTTTATGTCACAGAGACATGTTGCCGTACACAGTGCCACTGGAAGGACAGTGTTTATGTCACAGAGACATGTTGCCGTACACAGTGCCACTGGAAGGACAGTGTTTATGTCACAGAGACATGTTGCCGTACACAGTGCCACTGGAAGGACAGTGTTTATGTCACAGAGACATGTTGCCGTACACAGTGCCTCTGGAAGGACAGTGTTTATGTCACAGAGACATGTTGCCGTACACAGCGCCACTGGAAGGACAGTGTTTATGTCACAGAGACACTGGAAGGACAGTGTTTATGTCACAGAGACTCTGGAAGGACAGTGTTTATGTCACAGAGACACTGGAAGGACAGTGTTTATGTCACAGAGACTCTGGAAGGACAGTGTTTATGTCACAGAGACATGTTGCCGCGCACAGCACCTCTGGAAGGGAAAGCAGGTGGCAGTGATGGATCCCGGCTGAGACCACCGTGACCGGATGCATCCTGGAATGTCACAGGAAAGCAGTTTCTTTGTTTCAACACTCATCTGACTGGACGAGGTGGAACTAACCTCAACCTCAGTCACGTTGCACACATAGACATCCGTCTGTAAAAAGTGTCCTCTCCAGAACCATGAATGCAGTTTTTACTATGGTGAAAGAAATGCAAATGCCATCTTTCCATGCCATACCTGAAGGCAACATTCTAGAGAATTGCCTTGTCCAAACTCTCCTGAACTTGAACGCAGCATCTTATGTTGAAAGAATTGTCCTCTCTGTGTAGAAATCCATGCCGTTACGACACATCTCCAGTATTCACTTGACGAAGTTCAATGTGGTATCAAGCATTGAAAATAGCCGACCCCTAAGCTCACAACGTGTCGCGCTGCGACACGTTGTGAGCTTGGAGGTCGGCTATTTTCGATGTTTTCACGAAAAGGCCCTTTTAGACACGTCAGCCCCTGCCTCTCTAACATTCTCTGCACGGCCCTGGTCACACTGATACTGATGAGAATGGCATACCCCTGGTGTAAAGTAACTAAGTACATGTACTCAAGTACTGTACTCAAAGGAGTAGTTCACCCACAAAATGACTTTTTTCTATTGATTACTCACGCCATGGGGACTTGAGTTCAATAATATCTTTTTTTTTGTAGCATTCCTAGGACAAAAAAATGATTTTACTAAGTAAACATACCCCCATTGATTCTGGATCCGGAATCAATGGGGGTAGATTTATTGTAATACATCTTTTGCCATAGGAATGTGACAAAAAAACTAAAACATATTATTGAACTCAATAGAAAATAATTTATATATAAGGGTCCATTTGGTCACCACAACTCTCCATCATTTAGCTGGGGACCACCTGGAACCCCCTCGAGGACCACTGGTGGTCCCCGGACCACTGGTTGAAAACCACTGTTCCTAGACAAACATCTGGCTGAACTTCATCAAAAATGTACTGCAGGCTCTATGTAATTACAAGTGAACTGAAGTGCACACATGCACGCACACACGTGCGCACACCCACACCCACAAGCACACACACACACACACACACACACACACACACACACACACACACACACACACACACACACACACACACACACACACACACACACACACACACACACACACACACACATGCAGCGCTGTGGAGAGATGCCACCACCCAGTCAGAAGCGTTCTGTCGTTCAGTCCAGCAGAGCAGAACACAACGATCTATTCCTGGCTCTAAAGAAAGCATTTATAACAGCCTACATCACTGGATACTAGGCTACCGCTGCTTTCATATTACCCAACCATCCACGGACCACACACACACACACACACGCACGCACACACACACACACACGCACGCACACACGCACGCACGCACGCACGCACGCACGCACGCACGCGCACACACACACACACACACACACACACACACACAATAGTTCAACGGTAGGGTATAGATCTTTAATTACCACGCACGCACATAAGGAAAGTCCTTCATGATTAACGGCTATTCATTCATTCTACAATAAACTGAGCGAGATGAAACGGATGCTCTTTAATTGCTTTAATAAATGACAGAACAATGAAGTGAGGTTGTCGAAGAATTGTATTCAGTCTGACTCGATAAATAATCTATAGGCTATCTTTCCCCTTCTTTTAATTACCACCTAAGGAAAGGTCCTATAGATTCACCACTGTTCATAAACTATGTAGGCTGAGCGAGCAGAAATAGTTAATCAGTTAATTGGTTTAATAATCGCCAGAATGAAGTGAGGTTGAAGACTAATCGTTTACGTACGAAAGCAGCAGTGAGCGAGTGTCAATTAAAAAAGCCTACGTATGTTCTAAACTTAAATAGGCTCGGATGAAGTCCATCATAGATGTATTTGATCGAGTCTGACTTTCGTTAGACTCGATAAAATACATCTACGATAGACTTGATCTCATAAGGCTATACGCGGAGGAGAGTTCGATAAAACTAAACCATGCTAGACTCACCCAGAAGATGAAATTGAAGAAGAACAGCATGTATTTGATGCACTTGGTGCAGCCTACAACAGCCATGGTGAGGACGGGAGCTCAGGAGATCCACCACAGAATAGAAGAATACACAGATCTATCTAACGGCTCTGCTCTGGAGATGAGATGAGGTCTGGAGACTAACAGAAGTAACGCTGATGTGCAGACAGACTGACGAGCTGAGCTTTCATTCACAGAACTGGGCAGATGTTTACGCTGTTCCAGCCTCTGGAGGAAGAAACTCCTCCCATGCAGGAGTGACTGAAATGAACTGCCCACATGCACCCTACAGTACTTAAGTAAATGTACTTAGTTACTTTCCACCACCAGCTATGGGTGTGGTCTGAGCGGGGAGGGTAGTCCGCATGTGGAGGATTATAATTGTTAGCAGATGCTTGTGTTCAGCTACTTTCTGCTTTTTCTTAATAGACATTTTGGTGCTATAACTCAGGGGTCTTCAACAAGGGGGTCCGGGACCCCTAGGGGGTCCTCAGAGTTACTACAGGGGGTCCTCTAACTAAGTGATGGAACCTTTTCCCCCCCTTTTTTTTATATATCAAACACTTGAACTCTAGTGTCCATATTCTGAGAATTTTAGCCAGAAATAGCAGATCTACAAGCTCTGTATCGGCTATTTTTTGGCAAAGAGATTTGGTATGGAGGGGAAAAAGAGCAAAATGAAAGGTCAAGTTTATTAAGTGTTGACGGTTCAAGTGGTTAAATATCTGAAAACACAAATTGACATGAATCCAAAATACACTGATGATTGTGCTATGAAACTATATGGAATCTATGAACAGGTTGTGGGGGTCCCTGCTTCATCTCTCTCGCAACTAAAGGAGTCCTTGGCCTGAAAACGTTGAAGACCCCTGCTATAATATTTTAGACTAACACATTGATTGATTGATTGATTGAATGATTGATTGATTGATTGATTGATTGATTGATTGATTGATTGATTGATGAATTTGTTAGAAGTTTGCAATAGGAAAAGATACACTTTCTTGACAGTACAGTTCACTGGTACAAGGTCAACTAAAAGGAGATCCTAGGCTTATTTACACAGGAACCACTTTATGCATGTCATATAACATTGAAAGACAGACGGACAGAACACAGCAGGCTACTATGCAGAAGATATCATCAATAACAAAATAAATAATATATAAAAAATGAATAAAGTTAACCTGTGTAAAAGCTTTTATATCATATCCCTACAGTAGATATGTTACATAACTCTATGGTTGGATCAAACCAAAGAGTGAATCTGGTCTTCATTTCAGCAGGATCATGATTGACATTTAAACAACCTCATTAAATGAGTAGGAATGTTCCGTTAAGCAACAGCGCCCTCCACTGGTAGACTGAGGCATATTCACCAAACCAAACCCACCTGCTGTGAAGAGAGTGTAGCTACAAATGGAACCAAATGGACCCTTACAGCTCTGTAACTCTGAGAGTGTACAAATGGAACCAAACGGACCCTTACAGGTCTGTAACTCTGAGAGTGTACAAATGGAACCAAACGGACCCTTACAGGTCTGTAACTCTGAGTGTACAAATGGAACCAAACGGACCCTTACAGCTCTGTAACTCTGAGAGTGTACAAATGGAACCAAACGGACCCTTACAGGTCTGTAACTCTGAGTGTACAAATGGAACCAAACGGACCCTTACAGCTCTGTAACTCTGAGTGTACAAATGGAACCAAATGGACCCTTACAGCTCTGTAACTCTGAGAGTGTACAAATGGAACCAAATGGACCCTTACAGCTCTGTAACTCTGAGAGTGTACAAATGGAACCAAATGGACCCTTACAGCTCTGTAACTCTGAGAGTGTACAAATGGAACCAAATGGACCCTTACAGCTCTGTAACTCTGAGAGTGTACAAATGGAACCAAATGGACCCTTACAGCTCTGTAACTCTGAGAGTGTACAAATGGAACCAAATGGACCCTTGCAGCTCTGTGACTCTGAGAGTGTACAAATGGAACCAAATGGACCTTTACAGCTCTGTGACTCTGAGAGTGTACAAATGGAACCAAATGGACCCTTACAGCTCTGTAACTCTGAGAGTGTACAAATGGAACCAAATTCATAAATGAATGAATATGACTGATGCTAATCAATCACTGTTATTATATCAAATGTTAAGCGTAGCTCTATGAAGAGAACCCAGCTAATGACTGCCAGTCCATCTCTCACAGAGTAAACAGACAATCACATTACAGCTCATTACAGACCATAATAGGCTATAGGCAGTGGTGTAAAGTAACTAAGTACATTTACCTAAGTACTGTACTAAAGGGATATTCCACTTTCAAAAAAACATTTGGTCATTTTATCATCTAATCAGGCTTTTATGAAACCCTGAACAGTTTTTAATTTGCTTCATTCAATATTTAGATATTTGATGTAAATGTTATCTGGCTCTGCTCCTCCAGGGCTTCTCCACATACACACCCATTGTAACTTCAAACTTCATTTTAACCATGATAGATTCATTAAAAACACCCATTATTTTTTCTGGTGACTCATAATACCCTCCTAATATGTGAGCAGGACGTGTTTTTTCAATAACTTTTTTCTTTTATTTTTAATAATTCTTTGGGAAAATGGAAAACATTTAAATACAATAATATTTTATTGAAAATAAATGAAAAAAGTTATTGAAACACGGCCTGCTCACATATTAGGATGGTATTATGAGTCACCAGAAATAATAATGGGTGTTTTTGATGAATCTATCATGGTTAAAATGAAGTTTGAAGTTACAATGGGTGTGTATGGGGAGAGGCCCTGGGCCTGGAGGGCCTGGTAACATTTACATCAAATATCTGAATACTGAATGAAGCAAATTAAAAACTGTTCAGGGTGTTCATAAAAGCCTGATTAGACGATAACATTTTTTGAAAGGGGAATATCCCTTTAAGTACACTTTTGAGATATTTGTACTTTACTTGATTATTATCAATTTCCAATACTTTTACTTCTACTCCACTACATCTGGCATTCAAATATTGTACTTTTACTCCATTACATTTATTTGAGAACTTTAGTTACAACTAGTTACTTTATAGATATAAATTATAATATTATAAAACATACATTAACCACTTTAGCCCTATTTTATACTGTGGCTATTTGAAAATAGCTGATCTACAAGCATCACAACACGTTGTGAGCTTGTAGATCTGGTATTTTCAAACATGATGTACTTTTACTTTTAGTACTTTAAGTACATTTTGATGCCTTTGAACTTTTACTCAAGTCAGTGTTGAATTCTGGACATCTACTTGTAACAGAGTATTTCTACATTGCAGTGTTGATACTTTTACTTATAAGTAATACATGTGAGTACTTTTCTCCACCACTGGCTACAGGCTACAGTACCAAAGCATGTCTGGTCAACGATAGGCCTAGAAACACATCAATCAAAGAGGGCGGGGTCTGTTGGAACATGAAGTGAGGTTGTGGCCCACACACACACACACACACACACACACACACACACACACACACACACACACACACACACACACACACACACACACACACACACACACACACTAATTTATATACAAAAGACATAAAAAAAAAGGCTGTGTTATATAGGGATTTAAATGGCCTTGGATCAAGCCTATCGAAGAACTCTATCGAGTTGATAAAATCACACATATATAAAAACACACACACACACACACGCACACGCACACGCACACGCACACACACACACACACACACACACACACACACACACACACACATACCGTATATATATTTATTTTTTTCAATTTCCAGCATGATCACAGATGTTTAAAAAAAAGATTGCAATATAAAACTTCAAATCTAAAACTGCATTTACCTATATCTAAAAGTTCCAATATCTAAAAACACAAATCTAAAATCCACTATATGATAATCATAATTATGATAGTGTTGATATAAAGGAGGAGTAATTAAACTAATATAAAACATGCTCTACTCACCCAGAAGACATAATTAAAGAAGATCAAAATGTATTTGAATATTGAGATGCACTTGGTGGTGCGGCCATCATGCTCCGTGTGGGCGGGGTCTGTCATGATGCTAATAAATAAATGCTATCAAACAGAGTAATTAAACATGAATAAACCACGTGGGTCCAAGCTGGGATGAAATGAAACCAGTTGAACTTGAACGGCTTCTGTTTGAACAAGGAGGCGGGGCTTCAGAGACCCCCCCCCCCTCCCCCCCTAAAACACACTATTTAATATAAATTGTGAGGAAGTCCTTTTTGATTGCTGCCCCCCCCCCCATTTCCTATAGACGTGCGTCGTGGCGTTGACATTGACGGATACGTGTTGATAGGAGAGGAGAGGAGAGGAGGGGAGGGGAGGGGAGGGGAGGGGAGGAGAGGAGAGGAGAGGAGAGGAGGAGAGGAGAGGAGAGGAGACACTGTCCTTTTTTTCCCAACCGATTTGAACACTAATAGATGAATGAAAACAAAGTGCTCCCCCCCCCCCCCCCGCCCCTCCCCATCAGACACACAACAGCTGCTCCTAGAAACATCCGTCACCCTGTCTGTCTGTTGATCTGTCTGTTAGTGTGTGTGGAGTGAAGAGAAGATTTAGAATAATACGAAGGAACCGATAGAATAATAGACAGACAGACAGACAGACAGACAGACAGACAGACAGACAGACAGACAGACAGACAGACAGACAGACAGTGTGCGTGCGTGCGTGCGTTTCACGTGTGTGTGTGTGACACACACACACAGTGTGATACACTGTGTGTATGTGCGTGCATGCCTGAGTGCTGTGTGTGTGCGTGAGTATTGTGTGTGTGCGTGCGTGCATGTGTGTGTGCTCGCATCGAGCGGAGGAGCTGTCCCTTTCAGCACCACCGCAGTCACCTTGATGCATGTGAAAGTCAGAACCGGCGGAGCGAGGCTCACACGCAGCTCATGTGATCCGCTCAGGAGCTGCCGCTCCCCGGCCAGGCTGCAGCCGTCCTCCCGCTGTCTTCAACCACCCAACAACCAACCACCAGGTGCTACTAGAGGGTGTGTCGCTGTTTGCGTGGAGCTCGGATCGCATCGGAAAAACAATCATCTGATGTGCGCGCAATAAGGAAGGAAAAGAAGGAAGGAATTAAGGATTTTTAAGCTCCACTTTTGTTCCGTTTTTAGAACCAAAAACCTGCTGGATTATTTTGTCTTGGTCTTGTTTTTACCGAGGATGTTGTGGTGATGTGAGCGCGACGCCCATATTCTTCATGTTGGTTGTTTTTGGGTGGATTTTCGGATTCTTCTTGTCCTTGAAGCGAGGAGGAGGCTGGTAGAAACAGAACAGGCTGCCATCATCATCATCATCCTCATCATCATCTGTAGCCTCGCGGCTCCATAACAGGTGTTTAGAATAGAATGGATGCTTCTCTCCACCGGAGCGGCTGACAATACAATACAAACCTACCGGTTGATTCCATTTTCTTCCTTTGTTTTCTCCCTGGAGATCTGTGGTTTTCATCTTGTCTCTGTCGCCTCTAGACTAGAGAGAAAAAACAAAACGCATGTGTGTGGCGGGTCCTCTGGTGGAGTGACCGTCCGACCGTCGTCAAGATGATGGAGAAGGAGATGGAGACCTCCACCACCAGCCAGACCCCTGCTTCTCCATGGGGGGTAAGGAGCATGAGGAGGCAGCAGAATATGTGATGTGTTTTTGTCACATTATAGGAGTCTCAAACAAGGCTGTTTCTTACACTAAATACTTGAATTCTTCTTTTTTGTGAAATTACTTATTCTCTTCTTTTGGGGCTGTGTACGATAGTTTTTTCTTTCAAATACGATCATTCCGAGCCTCCAGGATATTAATTCAACGTTTCTCCATCTGATGGTGGCTCCTATAGGGGCCAGCATGGCTCCCACACGGAGAACAACCAGGTGTGAAACTGCTGTGTTCTTAATGCCTCCCAGTACAGATCTGATCCAGGGTCAGATTGACTGATTTCCTGGCTTTGTTTTGAGAAGCCAATTAACCCGATACCAAGCAGCCCAAGCCACAGAATTTAGTAAAATACATGCTCTATTTTTGTGATATGGCGAAATGATCATACATTTGGGCATTGTTTGGGGAATTATTGATCGTACATCGTACAGACGAGGGTCAAATTATCGTACAGATACGATAATTATCATACGTCTGGCAACACTGGATTCATTTTTGTGATATGGCGAACTTATCGTACATTTGGGCATTATTCTGGGAACCATTGATCGTACATCGTACTACAGAGGGTCACGTTATCGTACGATAACCATCGTACCCCCGGCACCACCATGGGCCTGATGGGCCAACAACAACCCCCGGAGGACGTTAAAGAGCGCGTGGTGATCAACGTGGGCGGCATCAAGCACCAGACGTACCGCGGCACGCTGCGCACGCTGCCCGGCACGCGGCTCTCCTGGCTGGCGGAGGCCGATGCCCGCGAGCACTTCGACTGGGACGCCGAGGCCAAGGAGTTCTTCTTCGACCGCCACCCGGGCGTCTTCGCCCACATCCTCAACTACTACCGCACGGGGAAGCTGCACTGCCCCGCCGACGTGTGTGGACCGCTGTACGAGGAGGAGCTGGCCTTCTGGGGCATCGACGAGACGGACGTAGAACCCTGCTGCTGGATGACCTACCGACAGCACCGAGAAGCTGAGGAGGCTCTGGACAGGTAGGATATTATACCTCCTACTGTAGGTTATACCTCCTACCCTCTGGACAGGTGGGATATTATACCTCCTACCTCCTACCCTCTGGACAGGTAGGATATTATACCTCCTACTGGACAGGTAGGCTATTATACCTCCTACTGGACAGGTAGGATATTATACCTCCTACTGTAGGTACCTCCTACCCTCTGGACAGGTGGGATATTATACCTCCTACCTCCTACCCTCTGGACAGGTAGGATATTATACCTCCTACTGGACAGGTAGGATATTATACCTCCTACTGGATGACCTACCGACAGCACCGAGAGGCAGAGGAGGCTCTGGACAGGTAGGATATTATACCTCCTACTGGACAGGTAGGATATTATACTTCCTACTGTAGGTTAGACCTCCTACCACCTACCCTCTGGACAGGTAGACTATACCTCCTACTGGATGACCTACCAACAGCACAGAGAAGCTGAGGAAGCCCTGGACAGGTAGGATAATATACCTCCTACTGTAGGTTAGACCTCCTACCACCTACCCTCTGGACAGGTAGACTATACCTCCTACTGGATGACCTACCAACAGCACAGAGAAGCTGAGGAAGCCCTGGACAGGTAGGATAATATACCTCCTACTGTAGGTTAGACCTCCTACCACCTACCCTCTGGACAGGTAGACTATACCTCCTACTGGATGACCTACCAACAGCACAGAGAAGCTGAGGAAGCCCTGGACAGGTAGGATAATATACCTCCTACTGGACAGGTAGGATAATATACCTCCTACTGGACAGGTAGGATAATATACCTCCTACTGGACAGGTAGGTTAATATACCTTCTACTGGATGACCTACCACCAGCACCGAGAAGCTGAGGAGGCCCTGGACAGGTAGGTTACTTATTATACATCCTACTGGACAGGTAGGCTAATATACCTCCTACTGGATGACCTACCGACATCACCGAGAAGCTGAGGAGGCCCTGGACAGGTAGGTTATTATACATCCTACTGGACAGGTAGGATAATATACCTCCTACTGGATGACCTACAGGCAGCACCGCCAGGCCGAGAAATCAGAGGCGGAGGTTGTGGTTTGGCAGCCAAGGAGTGTGTGTGCAAAGACGGATGGACGGACGGTGGAGCTTTTCATAGTAACTTGACAGTCGCATTAAGTTTGCTGAGCCTTGCACTCCCAATTTGTTGGCTCCAAATCAAAAGAAAGGGGTCTCTTTCTTTGGTGCTGGTTGTGCTTCTAATTTGTGCAGTTGAAATCATATAGCCTATATATGTATATATTGATATGGTTATGAATTAGCAGATTTAGCAGCAGTACAAAGTAGTGCCCTACAGAGGGCGGTGTAGAGCAGCAGTACTTGCTTGTAGAACACTATCTAAAAACGATACCAGAGTAAATTATGAAATTTACGGCACAATTCAGCTCAAATACAGCACTTAAGAATGACACCATTCTTCTTCATGTTTTCATCATATAACAGCTTCGGCGGCGGCGGGCTGTTGGACCTGACGGGCGACGCGGCCGTGGAGGCGGCGGCCGACGCGGCTCACGAGGCGGGGGCGGGGGGGGACCCCAACGCCACGGAGACGGGCGACGACGTGGACGAGCTGACCCGCACGCTGCCCAAACACGACGGGCCCGATGCCCGCCGCTACGGATCCCACTGGAGCCGCTGGCAGAAACGCATGTGGGCGCTGTTCGAGGACCCCTACTCCTCCAAGTATGCACGGGTGAGTAGAGTACTGAGTGCAGGGGGACCCCCCATGCACACTATAGACTACGCTTTATGTGGTCTTTATCCTGTTATCCTCCAAGTATGCACGGGTGAGTACTGAATGCCAAGGGGGACCCCCCATGCACACTATAGCCATGGTTCCCCAATTAGTTTTCCGCAAGGGCCGAATTATGTCTAGGGTACCAAGCCGAGGGCCACAACATTGCAGGGGGCGACGGTGGCGTTCCCACTACTCCAGTTCAGATATCGTCGTTGTCGGGTGAAAATCTTTTATGTCCAAAACCATTCGTTTTGCATTTATCATTTATAAAAAATATTTAAACTAGTGAAAACAGCTGATCCACAAGCACACAACGCCTCGCGGGTGCGAGGCGTTGTGTGCTTGTAGATCTGCTGTTTTCACTACTTTTGTGCGACGGCCTTGTACGATGAAGCAGGACTTTACTTTGCGAAAGAACATGCTCATTTGGAAATACGAGTTTCCACCCGACAACGACGATAAACTAGTGTTGTTGCTGCTCTTATACCACCATTATTACTGGGGTTGGTGGGGGCTAGACAGTAGCCCCTCGCGGGCCGCAAATGGCCCGCGGGCCGCCTATTGGGGAACCCTGGCCTAAGCTTTCTGTGGT
>NC_137820.1:2322560-2327560 GCF_963921795.1 Nannobrachium achirus | reverse complement strand
CATAATAATAATAATATAATGTCCATGTATTCACTAGAGAATCACAGTGTTTACTTCCATAATAATAATAATATAAAGTCCATGTATTTCCTAGAGAATCACAGTGTTTACTTCCATAATAATAATAATATAAAGTCCATGTATTTCCTAGAGAATCACAGTGTTTACTTCCATAATAATAATAATATAAAGTCCATGTATTTCCTAGAGAATCACAGTGTTTACTTCCATAATAATAATAATATAAAGTCCATGTATTTACTAGAGAATCACAGTGTTTACCTCCATAATAATAATAATATAAAGTCCATGTATTTCCTAGAGAATCACAGTGTTTACTTCCATAATAATAATAATATAATGTCCATGTATTTCCTAGAGAATCACAGTGTTTACCTCCATAATAATAATAATATAATGTCCATGTATTTCCTAGAGAATCACAGTGTTTACTTCCATAATAATAATAATATAATGTCCATGTATTTACTAGAGAATCACAGTGTTTACTTCCATAATAATAATAATATAAAGTCCATGTATTTGCTAGAGAATCACAGTGTTTACTTCCATAATAATAATAATATAAAGTCCATGTATTCACTAGAGAATCACAGTGTTTACTTCCATAATAATAATAATATAATGTCCATGTATTTACTAGAGAATCACAGTGTTTACTTCCATAATAATAATAATATAATGTCCATGTATTTACTAGAGAATCACAGTGTTTACTTCCATAATAATAATAATATAATGTCCATGTATTTACTAGAGAATCACAGTGTTTACTTCCATAATAATAATAATATAATGTCCATGTATTTACTAGAGAATCACAGTGTTTACTTCCATAATAATAATAATATAAAGTCCATGTATTTCCTAGAGAATCACAGTGTTTACTTCCATAATAATAATAATATAATGTCCATGTATTTACTAGAGAATCACAGTGTTTACTTCCATAATAATAATAATATAATGTCCATGTATTTACTAGAGAATCACAGTGTTTACTTCCATAATAATAATAATATAAAGTCCATGTATTTACTAGAGAATCACAGTGTTTACTTCCATAATAATAGTAATATAATATAATATATAATATAATATAATATATAATATAAAGTCCATGTATTTACTAGAGAATCACAGTGTTTACTTCCATAATAATAATAATATAATGTCCATGTATTTACTAGAGAATCACAGCGTTTACTTCCATAATAATAATAATATAAAGTCCATGTATTTACTAGAGAATCACAGTGTTTACTTCCATAATAATAATAATATAAAGTCCATGTATTTACTAGAGAATCACAGTGTTTACTTCCATAATAATAATAATATAAAGTCCATGTATTTCCTAGAGAATCACAGTGTTTACTTCCATAATAATAATAATATAATGTCCATGTATTTACTAGAGAATCACAGTGTTTACTTCCATAATAATAATAATATAATGTCCATGTATTTACTAGAGAATCACAGTGTTTACTTCCATAATAATAATAATATAATGTCCATGTATTTACTAGAGAATCACAGTGTTTACTTCCATAATAATAATAATATAATGTCCATGTATTCACTAGAGAATCACAGTGTTTACTTCCATAATAATAATAATATAATGTCCATGTATTTACTAGAGAATCACAGTGTTTACTTCCATAATAATAATAATATAAAGTCCATGTATTTACTAGAGAATCACAGTGTTTACTTCCATAATAATAATAATATAATGTCCATGTATTTACTAGAGAATCACAGTGTTTACTTCCATAATAATAATAATATAATGTCCATGTATTTACTAGAGAATCACAGTGTTTACTTCCATAATAATAATAATATAAAGTCCATGTATTCACTAGAGAATCACAGTGTTTACTTCCATAATAATAATAATATAAAGTCCATGTATTTACTAGAGAATCACAGTGTTTACTTCCATAATAATAATAATATAAAGTCCATGTATTTACTAGAGAATCACAGTGTTTACTTCCATAATAATAATAATATAATGTCCATGTATTTACTAGAGAATCACAGTGTTTACTTCCATAATAATAATAATATAATGTCCATGTATTTACTAGAGAATCACAGTGTTTACTTCCATAATAATAATAATATAAAGTCCATGTATTCACTAGAGAATCACAGTGTTTACTTCCATAATAATAATAATATAAAGTCCATGTATTTACTAGAGAATCACAGTGTTTACTTCCATAATAATAATAATATAATGTCCATGTATTTACTAGAGAATCACAGTGTTTACTTCCATAATAATAATAATATAAAGTCCATGTATTCACTAGAGAATCACAGTGTTTACTTCCATAATAATAATAATATAAAGTCCATGTATTTCCTAGAGAATCACAGTGTTTACTTCTATAATAATAATAATATAATGTCCATGTATTTCCTAGAGAATCACAGTGTTTACTTCTATAATAATAATAATATAATGTCCATGTATTTACTAGAGAATCACAGTGTTTACTTCCATAATAATAATAATATAAAGTCCATGTATTTACTAGAGAATCACAGTGTTTACTTCCATAATAATAATAATATAAAGTCCATGTATTTACTAGAGAATCACAGTGTTTACTTCCATAATAATAATAATATAAAGTCCATGTATTTACTAGAGAATCACAGTGTTTACTTCCATAATAATAATAATATAAAGTCCATGTATTTACTAGAGAATCACAGTGTTTACTTCCATAATAATAATAATATAAAGTCCATGTATTTACTAGAGAATCACAGTGTTTACTTCCATAATAATAATAATATAAAGTCCATGTATTTACTAGAGAATCACAGTGTTTACTTCCATAATAATAATAATATAATGTCCATGTATTTACTAGAGAATCACAGTGTTTACTTCCATAATAATAATAATATAAAGTCCATGTATTTCCTAGAGAATCACAGTGTTTACTTCCATAATAATAATAATATAAAGTCCATGTATTTACTAGAGAATCACAGTGTTTACTTCCATAATAATAATAATATAATGTCCATGTATTTACTAGAGAATCACAGTGTTTACTTCCATAATAATAATAATATAAAGTCCATGTATTCACTAGAGAATCACAGTGTTTACTTCCATAATAATAATAATATAAAGTCCATGTATTTCCTAGAGAATCACAGTGTTTACTTCTATAATAATAATAATATAATGTCCATGTATTTCCTAGAGAATCACAGTGTTTACTTCTATAATAATAATAATATAATGTCCATGTATTTACTAGAGAATCACAGTGTTTACTTCCATAATAATAATAATATAAAGTCCATGTATTTACTAGAGAATCACAGTGTTTACTTCCATAATAATAAATATAAAGTCCATGTATTTACTAGAGAATCACAGTGTTTACTTCCATAATAATAATAATATAAAGTCCATGTATTTACTAGAGAATCACAGTGTTTACTTCCATAATAATAATAATATAAAGTCCATGTATTTACTAGAGAATCACAGTGTTTACTTCCATAATAATAATAATATAAAGTCCATGTATTTACTAGAGAATCACAGTGTTTACTTCCATAATAATAATAATATAAAGTCCATGTATTTACTAGAGAATCACAGTGTTTACTTCCATAATAATAATAATATAATGTCCATGTATTTACTAGAGAATCACAGTGTTTACTTCCATAATAATAATAATATAATGTCCATGTATTTACTAGAGAATCACAGTGTTTACTTCCATAATAATAATAATATAAAGTCCATGTATTTACTAGAGAATCACAGTGTTTACTTCCATAATAATAATAATATAAAGTCCATGTATTCACTAGAGAATCACAGTGTTTACTTCCATAATAATAATAATATAAAGTCCATGTATTCACTAGAGAATCACAGTGTTTACTTCCATAATAATAATAATATAAAGTCCATGTATTTCCTAGAGAATCACAGTGTTTACTTCTATAATAATAATAATATAATGTCCATGTATTTCCTAGAGAATCACAGTGTTTACTTCTATAATAATAATAATATAATGTCCATGTATTTACTAGAGAATCACAGTGTTTACTTCCATAATAATAATAATATAAAGTCCATGTATTTACTAGAGAATCACAGTGTTTACTTCCATAATAATAATAATATAATGTCCATGTATTTACTAGAGAATCACAGTGTTTACTTCCATAATAATAATAATATAAAGTCCATGTATTTACTAGAGAATCACAGTGTTTACTTCCATAATAATAATAATATAATGTCCATGTATTCACTAGAGAATCACAGTGTTTACTTCCATAATAATAATAATATAATGTCCATGTATTCACTAGAGAATCACAGTGTTTACTTCCATAATAATAATAATATAAAGTCCATGTATTTCCTAGAGAATCACAGTGTTTACTTCTATAATAATAATAATATAATGTCCATGTATTTCCTAGAGAATCACAGTGTTTACTTCTATAATATAATAATATAATGTCCATGTATTTACTAGAGAATCACAGTGTTTACTTCCATAATAATAATAATATAAAGTCCATGTATTTACTAGAGAATCACAGTGTTTACTTCCATAATAATAATAATATAATGTCCATGTATTTACTAGAGAATCACAGTGTTTACTTCCATAATAATAATAATATAAAGTCCATGTATTTACTAGAGAATCACAGTGTTTACTTCCATAATAATAATAATATAATGTCCATGTATTCACTAGAGAATCACAGTGTTTACTTCCATAATAATAATAATATAATGTCCATGTATTCACTAGAGAATCACAGTGTTTACTTCCATAATAATAATAATATAAAGTCCATGTATTTGCTAGAGAATCACAGTGTTTACTTCCATAATAATAATAATATAATGTCCATGTATTTACTAGAGAATCACAGTGTTTACTTCATAATAATAA
>NC_137820.1:2302355-2317355 GCF_963921795.1 Nannobrachium achirus | reverse complement strand
ACGGCTCCCTACTGTGAACCGAATCATATCGTTCATTTCAAAGAGCCGTTCAAAAGACTCGAATCGTTCGCGAACGTCCCACCCACTCGCTCCGTGTCAAACAAACACTGAAACGCAAACAGACTGGATCACACTGACCTACACAAACCCACGGGAATAATTTAGAAGCACTTTATCAGAAAATATAACTAGTAACACTTGTGTACTGTATGTTAATCTGACTTTAGTATAGGCTATTGTTTTCTTCCTGGACGTGCGTTTGTGGCTGGCTATTTAACATGGGATTTTGACAGCTGGCTTCTCCTCTTCTTAACGGAACGCCGTTCCGGCCCCGAATGTTTTAACGGAACGGGGGTTCCGGCCGTTCCGGCTCACTTTCACCACTGATCCCTCCTGATTGGCTACTATTGCCTTTTAAAGTTTGTGTATGGGACCTGACGGTCGCTTATCTCCCGATTTAGGGAGTCTTACTGGTACTTAGCATAGTTGTTTGAGAACCTTGGTTCGTGTTAAATGGCAGGGTATGTGTTAATGTGAAAGGTTGTTTTCTCGCTCAACAGTAAACAAACCAACATACAGTATAAGTGCATAGAGGGTATCTGTACATTTCTAAATGGACTTTTAAGACCCTTTTAACACATGGGATGCTAAGGTTTCTAACATTTCTAGCTGTTGCTGCTGCCGCAGTTCACTCACGCTTTATTTTGAAGAGCCTCGGAAGCTTCGTGCGTGTGCACGTGGGTGTCCACTGACGATTGAGGAAGAAAATCCATTTGTTTACAAACGCTCGCGAAACTAAAATCCAAACCGCGGCCGACCATCGCGTTATAGTGTCGCCGTGAAAACAATCAGATCTCTGCTTCCCTGGCGTTCTTTTCACCTCATTCAAAGATAAAGCCCTTTTTATGTTTCAGCCTAGAATGGAAATCAATGCAACCAGCTCGTTTGGCACCCAAGTTGTTAATACCTAAAAATAAATAAAAAATAACATTTGCCATATTGTCAAATATTAAAGGCAGAAATGATGAAAATAGCAGTCGCGAGGCGTTGTGAGCATGTAGATCTGCTATTTTCACAATATAACCGTGTTATACAAAATGTAATGCCTCAACTCTTAGTGCTCGTCAGGGGGGGGGGGGGGGTCCCCAGTTAAAATATGATTACTTTGGGGGTCCCCAGTTAAAATATGATTATTTTGGGGGTCGCATCCTGAAAAGGTTGAGAACCACTGTAGTAGTGGAGTCTGGATGTGATGATGGTATGAATGAGTGTCTCTGCAGACAGAGTGAGCCAGGCTGGGTTGAAGGCAGGCTGTTTTACTGAGCTGAAAGGAGGCAGTTTGATCTGGTTGACATTAACCTGGTGTCACCAGTCTTTCCACCTCGGAGGAGAGCCTGCTATTGGTTTACAACGGGCCATGTGATCCCGTCTAGGCGTGGCCTAAACTGGAAACAAGGCAGAAGAAACGGCGTTGCTTTGTTTTGGTAGCCTGGCCTGACGTCATACTGACGTCATACTGACGTCATACTGACGTCATACTGATGTCATTCTGACGTCATACTGATGTCATACTGACGTCATACTGATGTCATACTGATGTCATACTGACTTCATACTGATGTCATACTGACGTCATACTGATGTCATACTGATGTCATACTGACGTCATACTGATGTCATACTGACGTCATACCGACGTCATACTGCATTCACTCACTCGTTCCTTCCCCAGTATAACGTCTGGCCTTCGGCCTATTGGCAGCTTGAAAAGTGGGCGGGAGTACTTGCCTTGACAGACAGACTCCTCTAACCAATCAGTGTAGCAAAACATCTCTCAGCCAGTCGGAAGAACGGCAAACAAACACGTATTTTCGGCCGATGAACTCCGTTAGCCCATACTCCGTGTTCCTTTTTAATTGTTGTAATTGATTCCAACTCTGAAATAACTTCACTTATTGCTTGTTTTATCCTTTCAACGTTAACAGTTACACTTGTTGCATCGAGGGCAGCCATTGTTGTTTTGAAAATGCTGCAGCAAACGGCAGCATGTATTTTACAACATCACCATCTACACATGGACCAATCAGGGGAAGCTTTTCACTTGTTGTCAGGAAGACTACGTTTGTTGTGCGGACAGCAGTCACTGATTGGCCCCGATCAGAAAATAATCAGTATACTCGCTGCCTATACCCGGAAGGCCAGACGTTTTACTGGGGAAGGAATGAGTGAGTGAACGCAGTATGACGTCAGTATGACATCAGTATGACGTCAGGCCCCGCCAGGCTATTGTTTTGGTTCCCTCCTGTGTGTTTCCCCAAATGCTAGAGAAGTGTGTATTCTTGCCGGTGGCTGCGAGTCGGACTAAAAGATGTAAATACCAAACTAACTTTTCAAAAAATAAGCAAAACTACGCCGCATTAAGGGTTTTATTAGGTAGGCCCCAAAAGTATGCCCTTGAGCGCGGGGGAATTATTTTGGGTTAAAACTGTTTGTGGTTTTATCTTTCTGGCCAAAAGTGTCTTGTAGTCTTGATGACTACAACATGACATACTGTAGGTCCTGATAAGCATTACCCCGAATTAAGCCCTTTGCACACAGGCACGTTTATCCGCACGGAAAAAACAGACAATAGAGGGTATGCGTGTGACATCACTGTTGCTGGAAGTTATGTGGGAACGCCTACTGAGTGGCAAAAAACTAATTCCTGCCATTGAAAGCCCATACATCCAAACAGAAAAGTCTTATCTGATTGTATTAAACAAAGCTAACTCACCAACATTGTGGCTGTACTGAAAGCTTGAATTATCCTCTTTCTATCTGCAAAGTTTTTGTTTCATAAAAATCCACCATAGGCATGTTATGAGCTACTTTCTGTCAAGACATTCTGTGCAGGTTTTTATTTTTCCAAGTGTCAGAGTTTGGAAGCACAACATCCTGCTGCCTCCTGCATTATGTGACATTTAGAAACAGGTGCTATGCAGGGCCGTTGAGTGATTTGCAACGAGCACTTCCAAACTCCAGTGCTCCATGCTGCTCAATGTTTTGCCACTCAGTCTAGATTAGGGGGGCGGGTCCCAGTGGACGTGCATACCCTCTATTCATTTTTTTCAAAAGAAAACAAAGATTCTCTATGACCTCATGCACACCAGCTCCGAATTTGCCATGCGGCAGGTGGCTGCGGCAAGTGCGTTTTTTCCCGGTCGAACCCAGTTCGATTCCTGCGTTTTGTCGCATGCGGTAAAAACTCATTGACTCCTTTTATGACTATTTTTGGGATCCGCAGTGTGGATTCCGCACAGCCTTGCACACCAAATCCAATGTGTTTTAATCATGCAGCAAACGGAAAGAAACGCAACGGGCCAGGGTGCAAAGCCCTTTAGAGTTCGGAAAGCTGTACGTCGTGAAAGTCGGAACTCTCCGACGAAAAGTTTGGTGGTCGGAGATATTATGGACAGGCCTTTAAGAAAAGGCATTAGAGCTGCTAAGACAATCAAAATGCAGGCCTTAATAGTTTTAGAATGTTTGTTTGCGTCCATGTTTTGATGTGGGTCAAGTTCGTTATTTTGTTCAGCACCCGTATGACTCGTTGTGAGCTTGTAGATCGGCTATTCTTTTAGCTATTTTCAGTATGCAGCCAAGTGTAAAATCAGGGATTTACAGCGCCAACAAGACAAAATCAACTGTAGATTTGGTCAACTTATGATATTTAGTCGACTAAAACATTTCGGGTGACTAAAATATGACAAAAAACGAAATGGAATTTTATTCAAAACACTATGACTAAAACTAAATATAAAAAAAATAAAATAAGAAGTGGAACGCGTTATTACTTTAACCATTATTTTATGCTTTAACTATAACAAATAGCAGATCTACAAGCTCACTATGAGCTTGTACATCTGCTATTTTTGAGAAATAGTGAAAATTTGTGCAAGTCTTTGAATATTTTGACCCGATTCTATAGATGTCTTCTAAATCCTTCCTCTAAATCAGTTGCCTGGCTCCAGCCAAAAGACCCGCCCACTCTCTGAGTGGACTGCTTCTCTTGGTCTGGAGGTGTCATATGACGTGTCTCTTGATTCGGTTTCTTGGCTAACCGACCAATGAAATCAATGCAAGACAGAGGAGGGGTGCGTCTAACTTTAGAAAATCAACAGAAACAGTGGAGGGAGGGGTGGCTCACCAGAGTTCTTAATTGCCTCCTTTGAACTTCAGAAGAGCTACAACTACAAGTGTCGATAGCTCGTTAGTGATTCTCTCTAATCAATGAAACATCAAAGACAATGACCTGTTTGGTGCATGTCACAGAGGGGAGGGGGAGGAGGGAATGTTTTGTGTACACAAGTCAAACACAACCCCTCCCACCAGATCTCTTGTGATTGGGAATTTCAAATTCCAAATCCCCTCCCCTTTGTAATCAAATAGAATAGGGACAACTTCAGACTCAAGCTCCAGCGCAGAGTCTGAAATCAGGCTACTAAATCAGTGGTTCTCAAACCTTTTCATGTCAAAGACCCCCAAAATGACATGTATTTGACCGTGGACCCCTATCTTAAAATATGTTGTTCCAGGGACCCCCCCAGAAGCAAATATTTGAGTTACAAATGTTCGCTTTAAAAAAAAATAAATAAATAAATATATATATATATATATATATATATATATATATTCAAAGATTTGTCAATACTTTTCAAAAATAGCAGATCTACAAGCTTGCGTAATATATGCCTTCCAGGTTTTAATGGATTACCACTGAAGTGCATCCATTAGTTGTGGGATCATTTCAGAGTGCAGTCAGTCATCTCTCTGTCAGAGTCTGTGTGCATGCGTGCGTGCGTGCGTGCGTGCGTGCGTGCGTGCGTGCGTGCGTGTGAGTGCGTGTGAGTGTATGTGTGTGTGTGTGTGTGTATGTGTGTGTGTGTGTGTGTGTGTGTGTGTGTGTGTGTGCGTGTGTGCGTGTGTGTGTGTGTGTGTGTGTGTGTGTATGTGTGTGTGTGTGTGTATGTGTGTGTATGTGTGTGTGTGTGTGTGTGTGTGTGTGTGTGTGTGTGTGTGTGTGTGTATGTGTGTGTGTATGTATGTGTGTGTGTATGTGTGTGTGTATGTGTGTATGACTGACAGAGAGATTAATTAACAGTGAGTTAATTACAGTGCTGTAGTTTAGTCACCGTGGAACGCTGCCTCCAGCCTCCCGCCAGCATCATCACGCTACAGCCCCGCCCCCTGCCACACGCAGCCAATCAGAGCACAGCAACGTTAATGTTTACACCTGGAAAGCATCCGTGGCACTTTAGATATTGAACCACTTTATACATTATGTTATACATTATCTTATAATACTTCAGCTATTCATCATTTGCAGATACAAGCACAGCTATGAGCTTGTAGATCTGCTATTTTCAAAAGAAATCACCATCATTTTAGCAACTCTTTGAATTCATATTTTACAAAGCATTAAGCAAACACTTTTGTAACTCAAATCTCTGCTTCTGGGTGCGATACATGATATTTTTAGATGGGGGTCCGTAGCCAAAAATGCATGTATGCCTAATTTTTGGGGGCCCCATCGAGTCCTGCCGCCGGCCCTGGACAGTCTTGTAGCTCAGTTGCTTAACGCTGTTTTTTTTACATTACCGAAACGAAGCGGATAAAAGCGCCAAACTTTTTTTGAGGCTTCTTTAGGACCTAACGATGGATTTTTTTCTTGGGTACCAAACTTTATTTTGATGTTTACCCATATAATATCCATATCAAGTTGGGCTCCCATCGACTTTCTATACAGGAGGAAAATACCCAAAAATAAAAATAAAATAAAATCTGCGCCAAACTTTTGTCTAACTAGGGGTTTGTCATGATTCTGAGTCCATTGCAAGCATTTGTTTTGCACAAAAATCTTTCCTTGGGCTAGAAATGGCCCCCAAAAACACCCCCCAAAAAAACTGATGACTAAACCATCACTAAACCATCGTTTTGTGGGGCCATTTCTAGCCCAATGAAAGTTTTTTGTGCAAAACAAATGCTTGCAATGGATTCACCAACATGACAAACCCCTAGTCAGACCCCTCACATCCTACTTAAAGCAGATTCTTTTTCTGGGTATTTTCCTCCTGTATAGAAAGTCGATGGGAGCCCAACTTGATATGGATATTATATGGGTAAACATCAAAATAAAGTTTGGTACCCAAGGCTAAAATCCATGGTTAGGTCCTAAAGAAGCCTCAAAAAAGGTTTGGCGCTTTTATCCGCTCGGTAATGTCACTGAGCCACTGAGCTATTGGTCTCCCTTCCTAACTTAGACTGACGGAACCATTGCTGTATTGACTTTGACCTCTAAGGAACTATTGCTGTATTGACTTTGACCTCTAAGGACCTTCCAGGAAGAGTGCTCATGTGCGTCTTGCGGTGACACGCTTCCTAGTTTCTTCTTCTCTGAGCTGTTTTTTTTGTTTTTGTTTCTTCTTTTTTCGCACTGATTTTTGACATTGCACTATTAGGTTGTGGTGGTAGTTTCTGAGTATTTTGCTTTGTTTAACAATGACAGTGAGATACTTGTTGCACTAACTAGCATTGACTGCTACGGTCTCTTTATGTATATATACTTATATTTTATTCGCCCCCTACTGATGCACCTTCTCTTTATTGGTACTGTACTGCTCTTGTTTTTGTTTGTTTTTTTCCCTCTTATCTATTTTTCTTACGTCTCTGTAACTTTGTAAATAACTGTAAACTGCTGTGCTACTACTGGACAACTGAATTTCCCCCTCGGGATAATAAAGGGATCTATCTATCTATCTATCTAAAACGCTGCACTAAATAACGTCCAGACGGCACAGCGCTGCCCCCGGTGGGGGGAATGAGGGTCATCATACTTAAGACCGCTGGTTCTCAACGGGTGGTTTGGGGACCACAATTTACAATTCAGGCATTTAGCAGACGCTTTTAATCCAGAGCCACTTACAATAAGCAAGGTAATACATCAACACATCAACATCAATACATCACATGAATATAAATATAAATCTAGAAAAAAAAGGACGTTAGCAGAACAAGCACCTAATCAGTAAAACACGTTATATAAAACCTAAGAATGCTATTCAGCTTTCATGTATGGTCATTGAGTGCTATGGGTTTAGGTGGAGTCTGAAGAGGTGAGTCTTCAGACCACGGCGGAAGCTAGGGAGTGAGTCTGTTGTTTTAAATGCAAAAGCCAGGGAGTTTCGTCCACAGTTTGGGGGAGAGGTTGGGGGAGAGGAGGGAGAAGAGTCTAGGACGAGTGGATCGTTGACCTGGGATTTTTAGCGAGGGTTCTGTCAGCATGCCTGTGTTGGCTGATCTGAGGGGTTGATCAGGTTTTGGAGGTATGGAGGAGCCGTACCTTTGGCTTCTTTGAAGGTCTGCATCAGTGTTTTGTATTCAGTGCGGGCCGCAACCGGGAGCCAGTGGAGGCTGCGGAGAAGCAGAGATTTTGGCTGGTTGAAGACCAGTCGTGCCACAGCATTTTGGATCAGTTGGAGAGGTTTAAGTGCACATGCCGGGAGACCAGTGAGGAGAGTTAGTCAAGTTTTGATATGACAGATGTCTGGATGAGGAGCTGGGCTGCCTCGTGGGTGTCCAAATGGCACCATCAGGCAGATTATTTGAAACAAACGTTTTGGACACTGCTCCTACATTTTTTGCCCTAAAATCACACAAAGCGGTACACAGTATGTCTAGAGTCATGTCATCAACATGGATCTGTCCCATTTAGCGCCACCTTCAGGCAGATTTTTACATGCAAACCTGACGGTCACTTATCTCCCGATTAGGGAGTCTTACTGGTAGTTCTGCAAGATAGGAACCAAATGGACCCTTGTTTGTTTGTTTGTTACCTTTATTTAGACTCGGAAATACAATTGAGCGCAAGCACTCATTTACAACGCAACCGAGATTGTACAACAATGAACAACAACATATATACATGTATACATTTACAGACATCATTTGAAAAATCAAAAAGAGAATACTTGGAAACTGTAGAAAGTTCAAGAAACTAAAAGCTAAATTAATTAAAACATATACAGTTTAGAACAAAGGTGTTAGAAACCAGCATCCTAAATTGGCCTAAGGCCGGCAGATATTTTATTTTTAATGATTTTTGGAGCTTGTTCCATGCAAGTGGAGCACTGATAGAAAATGCTGCCTTGCCAAGCTCTGTATGAGCAAATGGAACCTTGAGCGTCAAAATGTCGCTTGAGCGCATCTGATAGGGTCTAGGGTTCAGATTCAGCATTGAACAAATATAAGGGGGGAGCAATCCTGAGAGAGCTTTAAAAATAAAAAGATACCAGTGTTTATCACGCCTCTCAGATAAGGAGGATAAACCTGAGTTCCCATATAGTGTACAATGGTGGGTTCCATAGCTGTCACCAGTGATCCATCTTAGTGCTGAGTGGTACACAGTGTCAAGGCGCTTTAAAGTTGAAGGAGAAGCAATCCTATATATAATGTCTCCATAATCTAAAACAGCAAGAAAAGTAGGTTCAATAATAGTCTTTTTACAGGATGCAGGAAAGCATGCTTTGTTTCTATAAAGAAACCCGATCTTTTGTCTCAGTTTAGTAATAAGATTTTCAATATGAAATTTAAACGATAATTTCTCATCGAGCCAGATCCCCAGGTATTTATACTCTGAGACCCTCTCGATAGAAGAGCCACTCGAGGAAATAATGGCTAAGTTGTCCCTGGTGGTAGCTTCAGCCCTAGTGAATACCATGAACTTGGTTTTGCTGGCATTTAAAAGCAGCCTAAGCTCAACCAGGGCAACCTGGAGAGCATTAAAAGCAAGTTGTAAGTTCTTGGTGGCAAGCTGGGCTGAGTCAGCCACACAATATATGATCGTGTCATCAGCATAGAGATGAGCGTGGCAATCATTATTAAGTGAAGAAATAATATTATTAATATAAATAGTAAAAAGGACAGGTCCTAAAATGGAGCCCTGGGGGACACCCATGTCGACAGGACCCTTACAGGCCTGTAACAAATGGACCCAGCTCTGGTGCAGTCTCAGGGTACTGGTCTTGTAGATCTTGTAGATCTGGTTGTAAGGTATTTCTTCTCTCTCAGAAACACCAGAACGGGGACGTCTACAGGAGGACATTTAAACCTCTGTGTTCCAACGGCTACACAAGGACATTTAAAAGCAACCATGAATAAGTAATAAGTAATAAATAATAACTACACAGTGCAGTCTGCAGGGTTTATTACACTACTTAAGCCATTAAGAATTGGAACCACTTTAACCAATAATATTTTATGCCTTAATATCTATTGAAAAATAGCAGATTTACAAGCTCACGGTCCGGCATCGAGTGCCGCGCTGCGAGCTTGTAGATCTGCCATTTTTGAAAAATCTTGATTTTGTGTTGCAAATCTTTGAATATATGTTTTTAAAAGCAACACTTTTAACTCAAATATTTGCTTCTGGGGGGGTCCCTGGAACAACATATTTTGAGATGGGGGTCCACGGTCAAATAAATGTAATTCTGGGGGTCCTTGCCATGAAAAGGTTTGAGAACCACTGATTTAGAAGACCCGCGGCACTCTGTGCCGCGCTGTGAGCTTGTAGATCTGCTATTTTTCAATAGTTAAAGCAAAAAACAATGGTTAAAGTGATAATGCGTCATAAATAATGCATCCTTGGTCTGAAAGTGTTAAGAGCGTCAAATGGACCCGAGCGGAGCCTCGAGGGACCGTTTGATGTCCACTATTCTATTATACAGAGTTTAATTAACACTAAGAGTTTTTACTGTGTTCTGAACATTCATATGAAGATCATTCATATTTCATGCTGCATGAATATTAAATAATGATTGTGTTCAATGCATCAACGCACACATAATGTGTGTTTATGTCAATGTGTGGACAGCACTACAGTGGTGGTGTGTAGCTGTAGACTGGACAATGATGATTATTAGGCATAATTACCATTGTTTTATGCGTTAATTATTAAAAAATAACAGATATACAAGCTCACAGCGCGGCACCGAGTGCCACGCGGCGAGCTTGTAGATCTGCTATTTTTGAAAGATAAAGAAAATGTGTGCAAATCTTTGAATATTTATTACGACCGAAGGTTGCAGATTAGTATGTGAACGGTCACAGCTTGTCCGTATGTGCTGTATGTATCTCTCTGTCTGTCTGTCACGCCTGACACTGTGGTTCTATGGGTTTGTCGCTCTGACATCACTGCTCTGATGTCACTGTGATGTCAGGGGAACCACTCTACCAGAATGGATTTGCCGCTCTGACATCACGCTCTGGCTTCACTGTGATGTCACACTAACACAATTTTATGCCCCTATATGGAGTTCCCTGATGTCTCCCAGCCAAGACAGCCCATATCTGCGTGGCTGGTTCTACAGACAAGGATCTCCATGTATGGGCATAAAAGGGTATGATGTCAGATGTCATAGACATCAAAGGACTTTCACATAACGAATAACTGAGTAAGCATGTTTGGGCTCTCACAGCATATCTCCATATACAGTACATGGATCTCCATATATGGGTACCAGGGGTCTCCATATATGGGTAACTGGTCAGGAATACATCACCGGTCAGATGGCCAAGAATTGGCACGACGAGGTCGCATGTTTCCCTGATGGGTCTTACTAGTTTACTATAAGGGGGGGGGGGGGGGTCCCTGGAAATGTTCATATTTTTAGCTGGGGGTCCGTGGCCAAATACATTCTACAATTCTGGTGGTCCTTGACATAAAATAGTTTGATCACCACTGACAGAGTTTTCTTTCTCGAAAAACCTTATAAGGATTTAAAATTTTAGAATACATTGTAGAATGTGTCTAAATGGGTCAATGTGTTAATTTATGCATGAATGATAAGACATGCAGTACTGTACATACAGTAGAGCTGTAGGTTCAGCTAACAGTCAACTAACCCTCATACTGTACACCATACTGTACATACAGTAGAGCTGTAGGTTCAGCTACAGTCAACTAACCCTCATACTGTACACCATACTGTACATACAGTAGAGCTGTAGGTTCAGCTACAGTCAACTAACCCTCATACTGTACACCATACTGTACATACAGTAGAGCTGTAGGTTCAGCTACAGTCAACTAACCCTCATACTGTACACCATACTGTACATACAGTAGAGCTGTAGGTTCAGCTAACAGTCAACTAACCCTCATACTGTACACCATACTGTACATACAGTAGAGCTGTAGGTTCAGCTACAGTCAACTAACCCTCATACTGTACACCATACTGTACATACAGTAGAGCTGTAGGTTCAGCTAACAGTCAACTAACCCTCATACTGTACACCATACTGTACATACAGTAGAGCTGTAGGTTCAGCTACAGTCAACTAACCCTCATACTGTACACCATACTGTACATACAGTAGAGCTGTAGGTTCAGCTACAGTCAACTAACCCTCATACTGTACACCATACTGTACATACAGTAGAGCTGTAGGTTCAGCTACAGTCAACTAACACTCATACTGTACACCATACTGTACATACAGTAGAGCTGTAGGTTCAGCTAACAGTCAACTAACCCTCATACTGTACACCATACTGTACATACAGTAGAGCTGTAGGTTCAGCTACAGTCAACTAACCCTCATGCTGTACACCATACTGTACATACAGTAGAGCTGTAGGTTCAGCTAACAGTCAACTAACCCTCATACTGTACACCATACTGTACATACAGTAGAGCTGTAGGTTCAGCTACAGTCAACTAACCCTCATACTGTACACCATACTGTACATACAGTAGAGCTGTAGGTTCAGCTAACAGTCAACTAACCCTCATACTGTACACCATACTGTACATACTGTAAGGCTGTAGGTTCAGCTACAGTCAACTAACCCTCATACTGTACACCATACTGTACATACAGTAGAGCTGTAGGTTCAGCTACAGTCAACTAACCCTCATACTGTACACCATACTGTACATACAGTAGAGCTGTAGGTTCAGCTACAGTCAACTAACCCTCATACTGTACACCATACTGTACATACTGTAAGGCTGTAGGTTCAGCTACAGTCAACTAACCCTCATACTGTACACCATACTGTACATACAGTAGAGCTGTAGGTTCAGCTAACAGTCAACTAACCCTCATACTGTACACCATACTGTACATACTGTAAGGCTGTAGGTTCAGCTACAGTCAACTAACCCTCATACTGTACACCATACTGTACATACAGTAGAGCTGTAGGTTCAGCTACAGTCAACTAACCCTCATACTGTACACCATACTGTACATACAGTAGAGCTGTAGGTTCAGCTACAGTCAACTAACCCTCATACTGTACACCATACTGTACATACAGTAGAGCTGTAGGTTCAGCTAACAGTCAACTAACCCTCATACTGTACACCATACTGTACATACTGTAAGGCTGTAGGTTCAGCTAACAGTCAACTAACCCTCATACTGTACACCATACTGTACATACTGTAAGGCTGTAGGTTCAGCTACAGTCAACTAACCCTCATACTGTACACCATACTGTACATACAGTAGAGCTGTAGGTTCAGCTACAGTCAACTAACCCTCATACTGTACACCATACTGTACATACAGTAGAGCTGTAGGTTCAGCTAACAGTCAACTAACCCTCATACTGTACACCATACTGTACATACAGTAGAGCTGTAGGTTCAGCTACAGTCAACTAACCCTCATACTGTACACCATACTGTACATACAGTAGAGCTGTAGGTTCAGCTACAGTCAACTAACCCTCATACTGTACACCATACTGTACATACAGTAGAGCTGTAGGTTCAGCTAACAGTCAACCAACCCTCATACTGTACACCATACTGTACATACAGTAGAGCTGTAGGTTCAGCTAACAGTCAACCAACCCTCATACTGTACACCATACTGTACATACAGTAGAGCTGTACAGTAGGTTCAGCTAACAGTCAACTAACCCTCATACTGTACACCGGTTATGATCAATACCAGCAATAATATCACAGTCTGATCTCTGCATGCAACCTGAGATCACCTGATCAATACCATCTATTGATAAGGAGGGGCTGTGAGGTGGTCTTCCTACTGGGAACATACAGCTCTGACATCCAAGGACGCTGTGTGACTTTGATTTTGATTGATTGAATATTTTATTAGACAGAAATGGAGAACAGTACAAGTATAATCAATACAATATATATAGTACAGTACTAGTAGCCTACAGTTAAACACCCTGTCTACCTACCTACCTACCTACCTGCCTACCTACCTACCTACCTACCAACCTACAGTACCTGCCTACCTACCTGCCTACCAACCTACAGTACCTGCCTACCTACCTACATACACATAAATATGCAGCCGAACCATAGACTGTAGAAAAATATGGACGAAGCGAAGCCATTGGTTTCTATGCAGCGCAAATGGCCCTTTCTACCCCTTGGAATGGGTGTCACCATCATAGAATTGTAAAGGCATCAGAGATGCTATTGGCTGCCAACAGTCACGTGCAACGCTTGGAAACATGGGAGAATGTGGTCGGAGCCTCCCGAAATACAGCACACGAAGAAGAACACAGCCGGCTGCAGGGACGGATTAATTGAAAGATAGGCCCTGTGCGGCCAGATCGCAAAGGCCCCCCCCCCCCCCCCCCCCCCCCCGCACCTCCACCTCCACGCCACCCGCCCGCACGCGTCCCGCACCGGGCCGCTCGCGTCCCGTATCGGCCGCGGTGCTCGGCAGCGGCTAGCGGAGTCTCGACTCGAGCACTGCTTGGACACGCACCGCGGTCCGCGGGGCACCCCAACAAGCCAACACACAATGTGCGCACAACACAACCACACACTGACCACAAGTCCACAACCATACCAGACCAAAGATCTGCAACCAGCTGCTGCTGCAGATACAAATATTTACAAGCAAGCGATCTATAACTCTCACACGAGCACACACACACACACACACACACACACACACACACACACACACACACACACACACACACACACACACACACACACACACATGGAGGAGGAGAGAAAAGGCTGGCTAACTCCACAGTGTAAGTTAGTTAAATAAAGCTATGTCTTACCTTAAGAAAATGACAAGAAAATATCCCATTTATATTGAGGTGCCCAGATGAACGTGCTCCTTGGATGCACACAACACAACGTGTCATCGAGCTTCTTTGAACAGCGTCGAAAACGGTTAGTTCACGTATGGTAAATGTAAAATATCACATGTCCTATCGATGTCTGTATATATTCCACTGTGAAACAACTGTTTAATTCTGTTATTTATACAACTAGCGGCCAATCATAGGAAGTTTTAGTTCCGTATTGGAGTCATTTTAAATCGGCAGAACTATGTCCCTGAGCCGAACACAGTACTTGCACGCTCTGCTGGTGCAAGTAATACTACAATGACTGTAGTGTGCTACTATAGTGAATACTACCAGTAAGACAGTGGCGTCAGTAATGACTGTAGTGTGCTACTATAGTGAATACTATCAGTAAGACAGTGGCGTCAGTTCAGAAAAAGCTAAGGTACTTCGCGCGCGTGCAAGACACCAGTCATGTTGCCATACCTTAGCAACAGGCATGATACATTTATTTTAAGAAGTACATTTTATTTTCCCTCCCCATTTCTATGGTTTCTTGGGCTGGATATGGCTGCCTGGAACGGTTGTTCAAGTGCAGCTAAACTTGGCATGTTAGTAAACGTGCCAGAATTAACAATGATGCATTGCACCTGTGCAGCTGACCTGCGGAACCTGGGATTATACCGTCTTGTCAAGATGGGGAGAATACACGTGTGGAGAATATAATTATAATACCTTGTTAAAGTGACCATGTTGTTATATTTTGCATCATTTAACAACATAATAACCAGCACAGATAGACAAAGAGACATTCATGGATTTATATTTAAAAGTAACTTTTATTTTCCCCCCTGGACCCAGGGTATGGCAGTATACCCCTGCCATACCCA
>NC_137820.1:2052355-2299855 GCF_963921795.1 Nannobrachium achirus | reverse complement strand
CACCAGAGGGTGTTATATATATATATAAAAAACATGTAATTTTTCATTGCAATTAAGATTACATTTTCTAGCTACTATGTCCCTGAACTCCACATGAAAACCGCTAGCGTAGCCACTAGCATAATGCTGATTTCTTCACGCGTAGAGAGATATTTCAACCAATCAGATTGCTTCGTGGGAACTACCTGTTGTCAGTGTTGGGGAAGTTAACTTGTACAGTTACAAGTAGACAAAAGTAACTTGAGTAACTTGAGTTTTTTTAACTCACCATGGCAGTAACTTGATCAAATTGAAGTTATACCCCTGGAGAAATGTAACTTGTAAAGTCACTTTCAAGTAGACAAAAGTAACTTGAGCAACTTTTTTTTCAGTGTTAAATTGAGAATGTACATTTGGTGAACATGAAAAAAAATATAATATCCTACAAAAAAGTCATATGCCAGCAGAAATATGCCCCTCAACTGAGTTTTATGTTTTATTTAAAAAAGGTTGACATTTTCTTTAGTAAAAACATCTGTGCTGCTAAAATAAAGTTAAAAAAGAAGATAATTATGATCTGTTGAGGACATTTGCTCGTCAATCTTAACAAAACTTAAAAGTAAAATTATAACTTCGCTTGTAACTTCTTGTAACTTGTAACTTGAGCCAAAAATAACCCAAAAAGTATCTCAGTTACTTGACAAGTTACAGAAATATGAATGTAACTCAGTTACCAGCAAGTTACAGCAAAATATAACTTAGTTACGTAACTCAGTTACATGTAACTTTAACTTCCCCAACACTGCCTGTTGTATGCTGTAGGGTTAGCTTAGCTCTGGTCCAGAGCGTTAGCGAGGTCTCGCTAACGCTCTGCCAGGAAGCAGACTCAGATACAGACCAGGAATTACACTGTCCTATGAGGGCTCAACTTCAGTAGAAATAAACTACTTCACTACTCACCTAAACAAAGGTAGTTTTGCGTTGTTGAAAGTCTATTCTCTGTGGTGGGGAACCTCTCAGCACCACACCCACTCTGTAAAATATACCTGACCACCGCAGACACAACTCGGAAATAAGAATATACTCTGTGGTGGTCATTTTAAATAAGAATATAGGCCTAATATGTGGTGGTCAAGGTGAATGCATTTTATTTCATGACGAAAATAGTGTATTTTAGTTGTTGTTTTTTTTGCTTCAGTGCCAGGTGCCACAGAGTGCATGTTGTGGTTTACAATACGAAACGTTAAATCTAACTAAAGAACAGTAAAATTAAAAAAAATAAAAACTTGGCAGAGGAGGATGAATGAATTAGTTAATGAATGAATACCAGGCAGTGGATGTGTTAATTAATCCATGAAGGACAGTACAAGGTAATCACATGCATACAGTAATCCAGGATCAGAGGTAAACCAATAAATCATTGGTTCTGCTAAGGCATATTAATGACTTTTCAATGTTCAACATGGCTGCTTTTCCCCTTTTACACATTTAGACCTAAGGGGCCGATTCTAAAACCTTTTTCTGAAAACGTTCAAATTCTTATTTAAAACATTTAAAATAAATGATGTTGCTATGTGTATAGCAAATACTAATGAGACACAGATAAGAGGTAGCACCCGGCTTCAAAGGTAAAACAACGCATAGCACCAGGTCTAAAGTGGTCTTCAAAGGTAAAACAACGCATAGCACCAGGTCTAAAGTGGTCTTCAAAGGTAAAACAACGCATAGCACCAGGTCTAAAGTGGTCTTCAAAGGTAAAACAACGCATAGCACCAGGTCTAAAGTGGTCTTCAAAGGTAAAACAACGCATAGCACCAGGTCTAAAGTGGTCTTCAAAGGTAAAACAACGCATAGCACCAGGTCTAAAGTGGTCTTCAAAGGTAAAACAACGCATAGCACCAGGTCTAAAGTGGTCTTCAAAGGTAAAACAACGCATAGCACCAGGTCTAAAGTGGTCTTCAAAGGTAAAACAACGCATAGCACCAGGTCTAAAGTGGTCTTCAAAGGTAAAACAACGCATAGCACCAGGTCTAAAGTGGTCTTCAAAGGTAAAACAACGCATAGCACCAGGTCTAAAGTGGTCTTCAAAGGTAAAACAACGCATAGCACCAGGTCTAAAGTGGTCTTCAAAGGTAAAACAACGCATAGCACCAGGTCTAAAGTGGTCTTCAAAGGTAAAACAACGCATAGCACCAGGTCTAAAGTGGTCTTCAAAGGTAAAACAACGCATAGCACCAGGTCTAAAGTGGTCTTCAAAGGTAAAACAACGCATAGCACCAGGTCTAAAGTGGTCTTCAAAGGTAAAACAACGCATAGCACCAGGTCTAAAGTGGTCTTCAAAGGTAAAACAACGCATAGCACCAGGTCTAAAGTGGTCTTCAAAGGTAAAACAACGCATAGCACCAGGTCTAAAGTGGTCTTCAAAGGTAAAACAACGCATAGCACCAGGTCTAAAGTGTCTGCTAAATGCATAAATAGTCATTAGTAATGTTTCCTCTGGACCCACATGGTCCCCTTGTGGGTCTGAGGGTTCTCTCCTCCTTCATGTAATGTTTTAGCCTGGCGGGGCCTGACGTCATACTGCGTTCAGTGCGTTCACTCACTCATTCCTTCCCCAGTAAAACGTCTGGCCTTCCGGGTATAGGCAGCGAGTATCCTGATTATTTTCTGATCGGGGCCAATAAGTGACTGCTGTCCGCACAACAAACGTAGTCTTCCTGACAACAAGTGAAAAGCTTCCCCTGATTGGTCCATGTGTATACGGTGGCGTAGATGCATGCTGCAGCATTTTCAAAACAACAATGGCTGCCCTCGATGCAACAAGTGTAACAGTTAACGCTGAAACGATAAAACAAGCAATAAGTGCAGTTATTTCAGAGTTGGAATCAATTACAACAATTAAAAAGGACCACGGGGGATGCGCTAGCGGAGCTCATCGGCCGAAAAGACGTGTTTGTTTGCCGTTCTTCCGACTGGCTGCAATTTGATGACAGACGTTTTGCTACACTGATTGGTTAGATGTGTCTGTCTGTCAAGGCAAGTACTCCCGCCCACTTTTCAAGCTGCCAATAGGCCGAAGGCCAGACGTTATACTGGGGAAGGAATGAGTGAGTGAACGCAGTATGACGTCGGGCCCCGCCAGGCTAGTAATGTTTCCCCTGGTCCCACATCGTTCCCAGGTGGGCCAATCCTCCATGTAATGTTTCATATATAATGTAATGTAATGTTTCCCCTGGTTCCACATAGAGCAGTGATAGCTGAGTGGTTAGTGTCCATACCTAGGACTCCAGAGGTCCCAGAGGTCGCAGGTACGATTCCCAGCTCCAGCTATCACTGCTCCCCCGCTCGCGCTCCTTGTGGGCTGCACTGGGTTCAGCTGGGTTAAGCTGAAAAAAAGCAGCTGGGTTGGGCTGCGATACCCGAATTTCCCTCGCGGGAGGAGTAGGTAACTATCACATGGTCCCCAGGTGGGCCTGTCCTCCATGTAATGGTACATATATAATGTAATGTAATGTTTCCTATGGTCCCACATGGTCCCCAGATGGGCCAATCCTCCATGTAATGTTTTCTATGGTCCCACGTTGTCCCCAGATGGGCCTGTCCTTCATGTAATGTTTCCTATGGTCCCACGTGGTCCCCAGATGGGCCTGTCCTTCATGTAATGTTTCATATATAATGTAATGTAATGTTTCCTATGGTTCCACGTGGTCCCCAGGTGGGCCTGAGTGGCCTCTCCTCCAAGGCAGCTAAAGACGTGCTGGGTTTCCTGCGCGTGGTGCGCTTCGTGCGCATCCTGCGTATCTTCAAGCTGACGCGTCACTTCGTGGGCCTGCGGGTCCTGGGCCACACGCTGCGCGCCTCCACCAACGAGTTCCTGCTGCTCATCATCTTCCTGGCGCTGGGCGTGCTCATCTTCGCCACCATGATCTACTACGCCGAGCGCATCGGCGCCAACCCCAACGACCCGCGCGCCAGCGAACACACGCACTTCAAGGTAGGGATCATACCAGGCATTTGCCCTCTGGGACGACTATACAAGTGGGCATGTGGGCCCCCCAAAAAAATCTTTGCCACCATTTTAGGATAATTACAGTGATCTTTAGGCTGGGCGTCCACTAAGTGGAGAGGGACACTCCTTCTGTAGCACCGGCCCACAGAGCAGAAAGACATCACATGATTGGACCACTGGTTTGTCTATCATCTGTATACCGGCCTAGTGGCCCAATCACAGGCTACTGTGAACCAGGAGTCCCACCCAAACATAACAGCTGATACAAGCCCTCAATGCGTCGCCACCTCGACATGTTGTGGGCTTGTAGATCTTCTATGTTCGGTTCGTGCTGGTTGTGGTGGGCCGGTCTGGGCCAACATGCCAGGTCTGAATTTATGTCCCAGTCCGGCCCTGGTAGAGACATACTCTTGTTTGATGTATTGTCTCTTTTTTTCTTTTACTTTTTGTTTCATTTAGTGTCAATTTGGATGTCTGCCTTTTGTATTAGTTTTCTATGTTGTTATCCTGCTTTTGTGTGAAACATTTTAAAACTCTAATAAATCTATCTATCTGTCTTAGGGATGGGACGATATGAAAATCTCATATCACGATTATTGTGACAAAAGAAATTGCGATTTACGATATTATCGCGATAATCAAAATCCAGTATCCTGGGGCGTAACATTTGCCAAAAAAATAGCAGATCCACAAGCTCATAACGCGTCGCAACGTGTCGCAACGCGTGTTTGTGGATCGGCTATCCTTTTGGCAAAGACATTTGATAGAGAGTGAAAAAAGACTGTATCAAGTATGTATATTATAAGTACATTTACTAATTATAGAGGGTTTAAGTGGTACCAGATATGTAACTCTGCAAATACAAGGTGAATTGATCCCAGTGCATGACGGAGCACGATATCACGATAAATTACATTTCCACGATACGATTATCGTGAGTGTTTTTCATCACGATAAACGATGATATCGCGTATTGTCCCATCTCTAATCTATCTATCCATCTATCTATCTATCTATCTATCTATCTATCTATCCATCCATCCATCTATCCCTCCATCCATCAATCAATCCAGAACATCCCGATCGGCTTCTGGTGGGCGGTGGTAACCATGACGACGCTGGGCTACGGGGACATGTACCCTCAGACCACCTCGGGCATGCTGGTGGGGGCGCTGTGCGCCCTGGCGGGCGTCCTGACCATCGCCATGCCCGTGCCCGTCATCGTCAACAACTTCGGCATGTACTACAGCCTGGCCATGGCCAAGCAGAAGCTGCCCAAGAAGAAGAGCAAGCACGTGCCGCGCCCGCTGCAGCTGGGCTCGCCCAACTACTGCCCCGCCTCGCCCAACTACTGCCCCGCCTCGCCCAACAACTACTGCCCGGCGACGCCCAACTACTGCCGCTCCAGCGTGGGCTCGCAGCACCCCACGCCCATCACCCACGATGACGTCTTCGAGATCAAGTTTCAAGGTACAGACGGTCTCACAACGAATCGTCAGAAAGTGTCTTTTAGACGTAAGGTGGCGGGTTCAGTGTTCCCACTGAGGAAAGTAGGCTTTCTTTGAACCGTCTTTGTTTTGGTGAGTTTTGGTGAGTTTTGGTGAGTAGCGAAAGTGTATTTTTTGTATTTTTACTACAGATGAGAGGCTGAGCAGCCTGGGCTGTGAGCCCAAGGACTCATCAGTTCCATAGCGTCATAAGTAAGGGATAATGACTGGCTCCACGGTGTTTCTCCAAATATAACAGACCGACAGTCTGCTATGTCGGTCTGTTATATATGGAGAAACATCAAGGAGACAGTCATTATCCCGCTTATTACCCGGCTACTAAATAAAATTAATAATTTGACTAAAAACTAAAAACAAAACAAAGTATTTCTGTGTTTACAGACGGCTGAAAGTATTCCACAAGTGTTGCGCTGGGCGTCCCGTCCCCCCCAGGTGATCAGATAGAATCAGATAGAATCCATTTTCTGATACTACGTCGTCTATTTCTTGCTTAAATTATTTAACATTTTGAGAGCAACGTTTAGCTGTAAATGTCGCTGTGTGTTTGTTTACATGGCTGACATGTTGGATACGACACAAGATTCACGCAGTGCAGCCTGAATGCAGCAGGTGCTCTGAGTCTTTGATTAGCCCGTCTGTTATAGAGCAGAGTGGTCTGTTATCAGGGAATATCAGACCTCTGATTGCAGCGATTGACCAATCAGAATCAAGCATTCAAACAAGCCGGGTAATAACTCCTTCTAACGCTATGGTGACATCTAATCACTATAGTTGTGAGAAATTCCAAGTATTTCTTTCATATTGTGAGGAAATTATGATTGATCATTTGTTGACTAAATTGCACTACATGCACCAACGGCTCTGTCTCATACTCTTGCTGCTACAGTTTGCTTCACCTCCAGTCAGCTTTCAGCTTCACTCTGCTGACTGTGAGAGACTGGAGCAGTGAT
The DNA here is from genome assembly GCF_963921795.1 of Nannobrachium achirus. Taxonomy (NCBI): domain Eukaryota; kingdom Metazoa; phylum Chordata; class Actinopteri; order Myctophiformes; family Myctophidae; genus Nannobrachium; species Nannobrachium achirus. Next base: position 2,293,409 of record NC_137820.1, on the reverse strand, counting down.
GATGGTTGATTTAAGTATTCTCACCAGGCCTGAGTCAGACTAATTGGACTGACGGTGCCTGACTGGGAGTCCAATTAGTTTGACACACGGTGATGCTACCTGCACAACAACAACAACCAAGTACATCTGCATGCAAGGCTTTGTATCCTGGGTACTTTGACCATTTAGTTTGACTGGGACCAGGTGTGACTACTTCAGTCAGCCATCATCACCTACTCTAAGTGAGCGATGAGCGTTCTAAGAAACAGGGCGGGTATATACAGTACTTGCCGCTGGATTAAAACGGCAGCTCGATGTGTGGTGTTCAATTGAGAGTATAAGTATTATATTTTGGATTTCACTTGACAATATAAATAATAGTGCATCAGTATTATTTATGCATTTTGTGTATGTTGAGCTGAGGAGTCAGGAGTGACTTAACACTTGGGATGCCATTATTTTGGTAATTATTTGGTTTACGTAATTGGCCCCAGAAGTGTTGTGACAGCTACAAACGTTTTTTTTTCTTTTTTTTTTCTCTCTTTTTTCACATGACCCATAAAGAGATTAGATATACTAGTAAGACGCCCCAGGGCAACAAGCGACCTCGCCCTAAAGGGCGACAAGTCGACTCAGTCGACTTCATTATTTTCACAATTTCTGCCTCTAATATTTGACAATTTGACCAACGTATGATTTGTCATTTTAGAGGTATTAAAAAGTCCTTAAACTGGCACTTTAGAAATGTGCAGATACCCTCTATACACTTAAACTTTATGTTGGTTTGTTTACTGTTGAGAGAGAAAACAATGTTTCACATTAAGTTAATCATCTGGGGACCCCCCAAAATAATTGGGAGGTCGTGTGTGATGTGATGACGTCATCAAACGATAAAGTCGACTTCAACTCAACTTTTTACTGAGTCGAGTCGACTTGCAAAAATCACAGGTCGTTAATGCCCTAACTTGAGGTAGAGTCGATGGGACCCGACCCGGGCCGGTTCTGTATCTCACCAATGGGCCTAGGGCCAGGCTAGGCTTAGAACCATGCTCGGAACATTGTGCGCGTGTCGTGTACATTAGCCAATGAGCCGCCGGCCTCAATGAGCCGAGGGTTTTTCTTCTAGACACAAGACTGTCACACACACACACACACACACACACACACACACACACACACACACACACACAGTGTGTGTGTCTGCGTACTCAGCGAGACCAGAAAAGTAGGAGCACTACTGTATAAATTGCCCTGTAATTCATATTGATTCCCCGGCCTCCCGTATCAGTTCATTACGGGATGCGTAATGACTGGACTGTGTAATGTAATGACTGGACTGGACCATTCTCTGTATTTTAAGAGACAGTTTGTAACCACAGCAAGCCGACAATTATCAATGTCTGTTTTTCTGAGAGTGAAAGTTTATCAAGCAGTGACGGTTCAAGTGGTTAAATATCTGAAAACACAAATTGACATGAATCCAAAATACACTGATGATTGTGCTGTCAAACAATTAAACTATACGTAACGGAATCTATGAACAAGTTGTTCAAGGACTCTCTCTCAACTAAGGGGTCCCTGCTTCATCTCTCTCTCAACTAAGGGGTCCCTGCTTCATCTCTCTCTCAACTAAGGGGTCCCTGCTTCATCTCTCTCTCAACTAAGGGGTCCTTGGCCTGAAAACGTTGAGGACCCCTGGCCTATGGAACTGGCCTTCGGCTCGTTCCTGAAGCAATGCAGGCGTGCCGATATTCACAATAACACGCACCCTCTCGTGTAGTATTGCTTAAATAAATAATAAGGTCTAAATAATGATAAGATATAACATCTCTATGTGTTGTTCAGACCCCAAGCTGAACGGATAATGACATATGATAAGGTATAAATAATAATATATAATAATGATAAGATATAACATCTCTATGTGTTGTTCAGACCCCAAGCTGAACGGAGAGGCGGCCGACGCGGCGCTGGCGGACGAGGACTGTCCCCACATCGACCAGGCGGTGTCGCCAGAGGAGCTGTTCAGCCCCAGCGAGAGAGAGAGACCCTGCTTCCTGGTCACCAGCGCCCCCCAGCGCCCGCCCGGGAGAGCGCGCAGGGGTACGTACTGCAACAGCCAATCACAGGCCCCCAAACTGCTCTAACACCCCCCCCCCACACACACACACACACTCTCCATGTAGACAGGAAGTGGACGCCCCTTTTACAGAGTATCGTAAACACACCACAGGTCATTCACTAGCGTAGCGTAGCGTAGGAACACTGTACGAACACCGTACAAACACTGTACAAACACCGTACAAACACCATGCGTACGTACTATCTACAAAAGTAGTAGCCCCGCCCCGTTTGGAACCTCTCTCTCCACGATACCCCCGAGTTGAGGTCTCTGCTTCGTAGGCTAAATGTAACAACGGTGAACCATGGCCAACACTACAGATGTTTTTTTTTACCTTTTTCCGCACATTGGGCTGTATTTTGATTGTCTTAACTCATTCCCTGCGATTTAAAAAAACATCACATTTCGGGGTTTCCTGCCACGATGTCCTTACCTTTTAACGTGGGCGCCTGCGTGTCCACCATGCACGACGGTTCACGGACCGGGCACGTTCTTCTATCGTGCCGTGATCAGCTCTCGAAAACAACAGTCCTCCATGCGTACATGTCATGCAAGCTGCCTAGCGGCGTAAACAAAGGAAGTGATGCGTTCAGGGACAGGATACAGATGGTGGTTGTCCCGCCCCCCTGTTTCCGGTCCACACACATCCGTATCCTGTTCCAACGACTTACAGACTCTAGGTAGAAAACATCCGTATCCTGTTCCAACGACTTACAGACTCTAGGTAGAAAACATCCGTATCCTGTTCCAACGACTTACAGACTCTAGGTAGAAAACAAACATGGCGGATCGGTGATCATACTTTAAATTGTTTTACAGCGATTAAAGCATATTAAATCTTCGGTTTGCTCGGGCGGGGCAGAAAAGGTACAGCTGCCTTTTTTCGGTTTCCTCGGGGGATAGCAGTAAATGAGTTAAGTTCCAGCTCTTATGCCTTAACTTAAAGAACTGTCCATACTGTCTCCGACCACCCAACGTTTCGTCGTAAAGGTCAGGTTCAAATACAAAATCTTCTGAAAAATCGTTACCTCGAATTAGAGTACAAAATGGGTCTGGGTCAATCTCTCCTCCGGTCACTTCCTCGCTAGACAACGCCGGAGCTCCCGTTGAAAATGTGGCGTGGATTTTATCGTTTTTTTAGGTTTTTTTTTGCTCACGAGCAAACCATGACGTGGACACGTATGCGTTAAAATGTAAGAAAATCGCAGGGTTTTTGTCAATCGTGGCCGTATTTTAATGGCAGTAAAGGGGCTTTAAACGTTTATTTCAACCAGTTATTTGAATCTGAGAGCAGGGAGGAGGACTAGCTTTACGTTTTCTGGAAACGACATGTGGAAACATAAAAAAAAAATCAGCGATATCGGCCACCGTTGGCCCGGTGTCACACTCCATACGAAGCATGTGTAGCGGAGGGAGAGGTTTCCAAGCGGACCTACATACGTCTGAACGTACGATGTGCGTACTCAACACCTACCGTACAAACTGTATGTACGACATCAGTAGGTATCAAGTACGAACACCGTACGCAATACACCCATATGTACGAAGGTATGTGAGTAGGTTTAATGCGTATCATACACACTACCTACATACCTACATAAAGCTACATGTGTACACCCACCTTACATACACACGTACAACAACACACCTCGACAGCACAGCAGCGTTGGATCAGTCAGTATCGACGCTGTAATCAAAACCCCAGACGAGCACAACCAACACACCCCCTCCCCTCCTCCCCCCATACACACATACTATATTTTTTTATACCATGCATAGATTTGCATAATTATCACGATTGATTTAGGAGGAAGATAAATACAAAGAAAAAAAAAGAAAGAAAAACTATTTTCAGAGTTTTTCTATGAGCTGTACAATGTGTTGCTATGGTTACCATGTGTTCAGGTTGTGTAACTCACTGGAACAAGCAGAACGTTTAGCATGAAAAGCATCTTGTTGACGGGTGTTATCACCATGGTTACGGAGGAGGACTGTGCTTTATTATTAGATAAGCGTCCATTTGGTCCATGTGTACACTCTCAGAGTCCCCGGACCAAAGGTTGAGAAACAGTAGCTTTTAGTGTGTAAATCTCCACTGGTCCTGTTATAGAGGCGGAGCTTAAACCCAAAGCACAAAACAAACACTCCAACCATGATATTATTAAGTGATTGTAAAATGAATGCACACATCATTCATAAAGCGTGTGGTTTATCCACCCATCCATCTGACTGTATCTGATCCTAAAGGGTCTGGTTAGACTCTCCAGGCCTCTGGTGTTGTGTATCATCAAACTGTAGCTGATGACACTGATGGAACGGTAACGTCGTTAGCCTGAGGTTCCTCCATTCAAAGTGCTTCTCCTCCTCCACAACCATCCCGACAGCACCCCCTGCAGTCTGTGCATGTCGTTGCGTCCCTTCCCCACTGAATGGGGACACACAACAATGCATGGTGGATACTGGACAGCGGCCGTTCCCAACCTTAGCTTTGTTTTATCTTTTTCTTTCTTTCTGGGTCAGGGCCCGCTTGAAAACGGCCGGCCCACCCATCCATGACCCATCAGGTCCGATGGGAGGAGCATGTTTAGTTTTAATAATCAACCAATGGCCTTGGATCAAAGGAACCAACATACTAAAGCCCCTATCATAGTCTTCACCGCGGTGATAAGCTATCCACCGCGGTGTAGTCTTTTTGAGTCATAAAACTACAACATTACGTCATTACTTTTGGTGAAGAGCTTTCCACCGCGAACCCCGACACATCTCTCTGTTTTTACTTTCAGACAGATAGGCTCTTCACCCCGTTCACTGATTGGTCGACCTGGACCAGTCAGTAACGGTGAATAGGACTTCACCGTGACTGACTATGATGGCCTCCACTTATTTTCTGACTTGAGGTGGAAAGCTTTCCACCTAAAATTTGCGGTGGATAGCTCTTCACCGCAGACTATGATAGAGGCTTAATACTATGTTCCTACCTATATCACAACAAAAGAATACTTTTTTTTATATATTTCTATTAAATATTAAAGGTATGGTAAGCGATTTCATTTAAGTTTCAGTTTTCATGTAGGTGACAGGTGGGGGGCCTTCCTCCAATGATGATGGGGGCGGGCCTTGGTGCGCATAAGGCACGCCCCCACTTGACCATGATTGGAGGAAGGCCCCCACTCTATCCTGATTGGAGGAAAACCTGTCTCCAATCCACTCAACTGTAAAGTAACTACACTGTAAAAAATAAAACGTTGGGAAAACTCAAACTTTTAAGGCAACAAACTTCAGAAAACTTTTAAGTTCAGGGCAACTTAGAATTGTAAGTTAAGCAAAAATTATAAAAGCTGAGGCAACTGAAAATGTTAAGATAAACCAACTAAATGTTAAGATAAACCAACTAAATGTTAAGATACACCAACTAAATGTTAAGATACACCAACTAAACCAATTTAAGCAAAACTTAAAGTTTTATGTTTGATTGTCTGACTTAAAAGTTTTCTGAAGTTTGTTGCCTTAAAACGTTGAGTTTTCCCAACTTATACTAATATTAGAACATAGACCCATTTTGTTATTATTTGAATGAAAATGAAATCACTTACACTATCTTTAATGTACGTTATATTTGAGGGTCCCACTTGCGATACCCCTCTAGGCCCACCAGGTGGCCCCTGGCCCCCCCGTAGCTTTGGGAACGGCCGGCATGGAGAATAAACTAATGGCTGTGACGCCGATCCGGCCGTCGACTGTGTCGACTGTGGGTCGGACCGGGGTTCTGGTTCAGAGACAAAAGCAAGAGAGCAACAGGCGGTGGCACTGCTGCCACCTGGTGGTGGTACAGCTGTACGGCGTCCTATCAAAGAGCAGCTCAACATCAAATCGTTCCATTTGTGGAGAATCTCCCTGCGTTTCTCTGTTTCTGAGCATTTGGAGCTTCTTTAGCCTGTCTGCTATGAGTGGTGGTGGAGGTACTGAATCAGTTATGCAGCATGGGGAAGGTGAAGATCGTTTTCTAGTCGCTTCATTGATTTTGGTCACGGGTTTTTGGGACAAAATGTGTTAAAGATGCGCTGTCATGATCTACCTCCTCTCCCGATAGTCCCGAGAAAGTCCCTATGTTCCTCTGTGCCGGTCCCGATAGTCCCTAGACTTTAATATGCTTTAATCGCTATAAAACATTAAAGTATCGGTAATCGGGTGTCTAATCACCTGACCGGAAGTGCTTTCGGTCGCATTTCTGGTTCCGGCCGGATATGGTTTCCGTATACGGTCGGGGGCGGGACCAAAGCGCAGCTACCGTTAGCTTCCATGTACACAGTAGCAGACGGAGCTCAGCGATGGAAAGGTCTTTGTTCGAAGGGATTTTTTTAATTTGAAAGCTGTGATCGGTTCTACACACGCCTGGTACATGATCCGTGCACAGATGGTGCGCGATGTGCACGCACGTCCCCACGTTAGACTAGCGAGAATAAACCAATTGGTTCGCATTGTCACGGAAATATCGTTACATCACGTTGTAGTTTGTTGTAGTCATCAGGCTGACCTGAACCAACCCTCAGAATCACAGCAGCAGTTTGGGGTTGGGAGTCTTGCTCAAGGATACTCTGACACCATAATAATAATAATAATAATAATACACCATGCAGCCTACAGGCGGTCCCTGGCAGCTGCACAGCGGCGGTCCGTGAGTCTCCTATGAGTGCCAGCTTGGTTACTGCAGTGACCCAGAGGTCACCTCAGTGAGTCTCCTATGAGTGCCAGCTTGGTTACTGCAGTGACCCGGTCACCTCAGTGAGTCTCCTATGAGTGCCAGCTTGGTTACTGCAGTGACCCAGAGGTCACCTCAGTGAGTCTCCTATGAGAGCCAGCTTGGTTACTGCAGTGACCCAGAGGTCACCTCAGTGAGTCTCCTATGAGAGCCAGCTTGGTTACTGCAGTGACCCGGTCACCTCAGTGAGTCTCCTATGAGTGCCAGCTTGGTTACTGCAGTGACCCGGTCACCTCAGTGAGTCTCCTATGAGTGCAGCTTGGTTACTGCAGTGACCCGGTCACCTCAGTGAGTCTCCTATGAGTGCCAGCTTGGTTACTGCAGTGACCCAGAGGTCACCTCAGTGAGTCTCCTATGAGAGCCAGCTTGGTTACTGCAGTGACCCGGTCACCTCAGTGAGTCTCCTATGAGTGCCAGCTTGGTTACTGCAGTGACCCAGCGGTCACCTCAGTGAGTCTCCTATGAGTGCAGCTTGGTTACTGCAGTGACCCGGTCACCTCAGTGAGTCTCCTATGAGTGCAGCTTGGTTACTGCAGTGACCCGGTCACCTCAGTGAGTCTCCTATGAGTGCCAGCTTGGTTACTGCAGTGACCCGGTCACCTCACCGTCGCGGTCATTCACCACACCTGATGCTGAATCTATTCGTGGCTTTGCATTGACTTTGTGGGTGATCAGGCCACACGAAAAACGATCTCGCTGTCCTCGTGTGAACGCACACACCTCGAGACTCAGCGCCACTTGAATGTCCGTTCCAAAGCGTGTTTCTTGATTCAACCACTTACTCTTAGGTTCCCTTTGAAATATCAAGCTCACATTGCATCGCATTCACGGTAATAACATTTAATACATGTTATTATTTTTAAACATTGGAATTTTTTTTTCGATACAATGTTTGGAAATGCAGGTCAATTACTTTCCCGCTTTCCGTACCAAATCCTTGATAGCTACAGCAAAGGACGAGTTCACGGATCTGTTGTGTGTCGTTGTCGCATTCCGATAATAACCAAAACCTGAAGTAACCGAGCCTGAAGTATTTTATTACTTTATTACTCAAATTCTTCCCAAATCCAACTCTACCTGACGTTTTCGGGACGGGTAGGGCCTAAAATCTATGCTAATTAGTCTGGCCGGGCAGGGCTTCGGGCCTGCTCAGGCCTGTTCAGAACTCTACTGCAACCTAGCAGCTCACCAAGTGTTGCAACTTGGTGAGCAGCTAGGTTGTAGGTTCATCTTGGACGTTTTCTGAGCACGACGGAGCGGAGATGATGCTTTAGGAAAGTTATGGATCTCCACCTCTGCTGCAGACAAAGAAGCTCTAGTTTGTTCTCCTTCTCTCTCTCTCTCACCACAGAGCCACTCTGTGTCTCTCTATCTATAGTTGCTCTCTCTCTCACACCACAGAGCCACTGGGTGTCTCTCTATCTTTAGTTGCTCTCTCTCTCACCACAGAGCCACTCTGTGTCTCTCTCCCGTCCGTCCGTCCGTCCGTCCGTCCGTCCGTCCGTCCGTCCGTATGGCCGCCTGTTGCTCTGCTGTGTTTGCTCTCCCACTCACACTGCCTGCAGCTTCTATCATGAGCTTTGATTTGTTTTAACAACAACATCTACACACCATAACTTGTGAAACTTGACGATTTCATAAGATGTAAAAAAAAGAACGCTAATGACATGATGCTGGACATTTCTAATCCATTGAGGCTTTCTGAACCCCCGAAAAAGCTGTCCAAGGAAAAAGCTCTCCTTGGAAGTAGCAAAGAAAAGGCCTTTGTTTGTTTGTTTGTTGGACAGCATTGAAGTGAGACGTGGATGGTAGAACATTGTGGACATGATGTTCACCATGTGCTTGACGATGCAACACTAAAACTCTTCTTCATCTGCATGGACTTTGCATGACAAGAAGCTGAACTGTTGTTTCACCGCCGGTGAGAAAAAAACACCTTTTCTCTTTCAAAAAGCTTCTTCGTTTGATGCATTTTGAAAACCAGCTTTATCGCAAAAAAAAGCAAAAGACTCAAGTCACGGCCGGAGTTTATTTTTAATGTCATGTAGCTTTGCCATTTTTTGCCTTTCCCCAAATTCATTAAATTACCTTTTATTTTTAATGTATTTATTTAACTGGGGAGGACTCCATAAGACTACAATATATCTAATCAATGCTGTTATGAGCATACCATAAGGACTTTTTTTATACAAATGTATTCATTGGAAATGTGTGATTTCTCTTACAGAAATGCACCAGTGTTCATATTGTAGCATCATTATACTTTATATCAGCTCATAACAGAGTCAATATGAGCTTTTATTGGCTACGTTTAATACAACATTTATCAGTTACTTACAGTTTACTTGGCTCTAAACAGGACAACAGTTGGAGCAAACAAATCAGTAATTCCCAACTGAAAAACAGAAAGAGGACCAAAAACAGGCAGAAACACATTTTTATCAGGTGATTTTCATTGATTTTTACAAAGAAATATATAATATATATATGAGAGATGTGGTGATAACTACTACAGGGTGCATTCAGCCTGTATTGATTATCAATCAATATGACATCACATGTATTGATAACTGCCCTGTCACTTAACACTTATGCACAACCATTTACTGGGCACTTTAACAACCACTACACTGACCAATAGGTAGAGTTAGATTTTTTTAAAAACAAAACAAAACAAATCAAAAAAGGCAGGAAAGAGAAAATAAGAAAACACTAAAAGTATATTATGTAGGCTACTAAATAAATATGTGAGCAGTTTTATGTTTCTCGAGTGGTGTCTCTTGCTGTGATTAATTAACGCACATGTCGATGTTTTAACGAGATGCAGGTGAATTATGATGATGCTCATAATTAATGCAATTCTAATGGAGAAAGTGTGGTGAGGGGGGAAGAGGGGGGGGGGGATACTTGGGGAAAGGTAAATGCATGTATTTTACATTTATGCAACACAAAACGTATTAAAAAATTAAAAAAATAAAAATGTAAATAAAAAAATTAAATAAAAACTCAACTTGCATGAAATAAATTTTGTACACAATCAATGAATAGACTGCGTTTTTATTCATCTTGCACATATTGCATACTGTGTGTGTGTGTGTGTGTGTGTGTGTGTGTGTGTGTGTGTGTGTGTGTTTCCTTGCTATCTAACCCAGTTTAGCCTTTAGCCGTTTAGCCGTGTTTTAGTAGTTTAATAGCAGAGAAATGGTCAGGTGCTTTAAGAAATGCGTATTGAAGTATTGAAAAGCACAAAAACTATAAAGTATATTTTCCTTTTAATGTCAATGAGATGAATTATTGAAATATACTACTATACAGTAGGCCTATACACTAAAAAGCAAGATTCTGTACAAGCAATTCTGTAAAATCTGTTTAGCTACATTTGAAACATGGCTGAAGTGATTCATTGACAACCTATTTCATAAATGTAGTGGAATAAAAAAAGTACAATATTATTTCATTGCAATGTAGCTGATCCACGTATCCAAAACAATATTATATTTATACAAATACTCAAGTATAAAGTACAGATACTCAAGTAAATGTACTTTTACGGTTCAGAGAGATTCTAACGTCATTAATGTGAAACTAGCGGTGACTGTGAGGAGCATGACGCTAGGCCAAAGGGTGCAACGCATGACGATGACATGAACCATGATGGACCACGCAGCACCAGCATGCACTATGTATGTACAGTATATATGTACAGTATGTACAGTATGTAGGTACAGTACGCATTAGCGATCCCCACAGAACACCCTAACTTTGCTCTTCCATAAGGCTCTCTTGTCATGGCCTGTTACCTGCCCGTCACCCTTTGGAGGCGAGGCTTTGTATCCCACTTCTGACACCAGCGTAACGTTTTGCGCGCCGACCGGCGGGGAACAAGCGGTGCCGTGGCATTGTTCCCAAGGTTCATTAGTCCCAATTTGTTAAGAATACTATGCCCAATTCTAACCCTAACCCTAACCTCAGTAACCCTAACTAAATTCGGACTAATGAACCTTCGGAATTATGGGCAGTCCCCTAACATGCAACGTCAAGAGAGCTAGCTAGCTATAGCTCACTTTTGGAGTAGCGAGTTGTGTCCGGGTTTTTTGCGGGGTCGCTACACGATGTACAGTATGTATGTACGGTATGTTACGGGCATGTCATAGTTAAGAACAAACTCCTCAGAAAACAAGGAGCATGATGGGAGAAAAAAACAAACCACACATGGTCAAACGCCGCGGCGCGTTTACCATGATGACAACACAACTAACGGACGCAACAACTTCCCTTTCACTACTACTTCCTCCTCCAAGCCTGGATGATGTCATTCCACTTCCTGCACTTCAGCCTGCACTTCCTCTCATCACCCCCCCCCCCCCCCCCGCCTCCATCATTCCCACCGTTGTCGCAAAAAAAAAAGAAAAAAAAAAAAAAAAGAAAAAAAGTTGTGCTTTTTGTGTTGATAATTTATTTTTGTGTTGCTGTGTTTTTCTGGTTTCCTTGGTGTGTTTCCTGTGTGTGTTCCTGTAGAGACTCATCCTCGCCAGCAGAGGGCGCAGCAGCAGCGGAGCAGAGCGCCGCCCACCGAGTCGGTGTGTGTGATGAACCACGGGGTTCCCACCACCATGTGTATGACCCATAACGGCCCGCCCCCGGGCCCGCCCCCAACCTGACAGGCCACGCCCCCTCCATGTGTATGACCCATAACGGCCCGCCCCCGGGCCCGCCCCCAACCTGACAGGCCACGCCCCTAGTGACCGGCCACGCCCCCAACCAGGCAGGCCACGCCCCCACCTGACAGGCCCCGCCCATATCTGACAGGCCACTCCCCACCTGACAGGCCCTGCCCCTAATGACAGGCCACACCCCAACCTGACAGGCCACAGCCCCTAATGACAGGCCACGCCCATAGTGACAGACCACGCCCCTATCTGACATGCCCCGCCCCCACCCGACAGGCCACTCCCCACCTGACAGGCCCCACCCCCAGAGGTGTGGACATGAGTCACGGATTTGATGACTTTTAAGCGTCATTCCCACCGGACGCGATAACAATATATCGGCGTTCACATCAATTATGACGGCTTTATCGTTGTGACGTACGGTATCCACTTCAATTGAAAACAATATTTGTTATCGTCATCTTTATCGTTATCGCGCCAAGTGGGAAAGGGCCTTTAGACTTCAAAAAGACTCAGACTCGACTTGGGACTTCAATCAAAGCCAAATGACTCGTGACTTGACTTGAGACTCACATCTTTTCATGTCGCTCGATAACGCTTTCAACAACAAGCGCAGGACAGAGAGAATAAAGCAACCAGGCGCTGTGACACAACTTTGATTACTTTTAGACTTTACTTTGATCAAATCTAAAAAATAAAACTCAGACTTGACTTGGAACTTGGATCATGACTCGTGACTTGACTGGAGATCCCTCCCTCTCTAGATTTGAGACTTTCACGTCTTTTCGTCACTCGATAGCTTTTCCAACAACGAGCGTAGGGCATTTGGCAGAGAGAAGGAAGCGACCACTGGAGACTGAAATGTTTTTATATTTATTTTTTTGTTGAAATTGTAAAAGCTGCTCCAGGATCAAATGTAAAATGAGGAACGTAAGCCTCGTGCCACAACCCTGAAACAGTGGTAAATCAGCCAACAACCCACAACCCCCTCGAATGGTAAATTGCTTTTCTACCACTTCTACCATATAAATGAAAGAAAACACAGTTGTAACTTGCAAGGCTATTTAGTTACAATCAACTGCAACACGACAGTGGGCGGGGGTTTTTTGGGGGCCTAAAGTTTTTAGCATTTTATTTTACTATTTAGTTTTTTGTTTTAAATAGTTAATAGAACCAATCTACAAGTTCACAGCGTGTTGATGTCAATCAGCAGGACTTGTTTGGGACTCGAAAACAACAACAACAAAAAAAAAAAAACTTTAGGACTTGGACTTGACTTTGGGACTGGAGAGCAAAGACTTGAGACTCACTTGAACTTATAAAACAGTGACCTTGTCCCACCTCTACCCCCCCAGCCCCCCCCCCCAGCCCCCCCCCTCCACAGTGTGTGAGAGTCTTAAAACTTTTAGTCTTTTTCAAATGGGGTGGGGGAGAACAGCGCCACCGCTGGTAGATGTAGCACATCGCAGAGGGACATTGTGTGTCGTGGGGCCTTATCCTAGCTCAGTACTGTGTTACTGTGGTGTACTGTTGTGTGCCTATTCTTTCAGTGTGTGTTGCTGTAAATCTCTGCTTCTGTCCGTAATGTGACTTGTGTATTTACCCATGTTTTCTTGTTTTTTCATGGGATATCTGATGTGTGCTTCTGTAACAAAACAAGAGAAAAGAGATACATAACCCCCCCACCCCCCCTCACCAAACAACCAGCTGTCACTTCTCGTCAGAACAGTCCTAAACGTTGCACCGTGGAGCTGCGTTTGTACTCCCACGCACCACGATGTCGCTTACACCGACCGACCGGGCGGGTGTCACCCACCAGGCACGTACACACATAGACATTATCCGTCTGTAAAAAGTGCCCTCTCCAGACCATGAATGCAGTTTTTACTATGGTGAAAGAAATGCCTGGTGAAAGAAATCCCTCTTTCCATGCCATACCTGGCAGCATTCAAGAACATTGCCTTGTCCAAACTCTCCTGAACTTGAACGCAGTGTCTTATGTTGAAAGAATTGCCCTCTCTCTACCAAATGTATTTGCCAAAAAACAGCCGATGTACAAGATCACGACGCGCAACGCAACACGTTTGCAATTTCTTTGGCAAAAAGTTCCACCCAGGATAATAGAGGGTATGTGTGTGACATCATCATACCCAGAGGTTATGCAGGAACGCCTACTGAGTGGCAAAAACTACTTTCTGACCTTGAACGACATTTAAACTCACTTTGCCGGGGAAATCTCGCTTTTGCGAACGCCCATCATTTCGACCGGAGGGTTAGCGACTCACTCCACGGAGGTTAAGGTTAGGGTGAGGGTTAGAGACTCACTCCACGGAGGTTAAGGTTAGGGTGAGGGTTAGCGACTCACTCCACGGAGGTTAAGGTTAGGGTGAGGGTTAGCGACTCACTCCACGGAGGTTAAGGTTAGGGTGAGGGTTAGAGACTCACTCCACGGAGGTTAAGGTTAGGGTGAGGGTTAGAGACTCACTCCACGGAGGTTAAGGTTAGGGTGAGGGTTAGAGTCGGGTGACATGTAGTAACAGCGACACACTCCCACTTTGCCACTCGATTTTCCATTCACTTAATGCATGCACATACCCTCTATAGATGTTGGGGACATTTTGATTATCGCGATAATATCGTAAAGTGGATATTAAACAGGGGTGTTGTTGGCTGGATTATTCCTGAAGCTTTCCCGGAACAGAAAGATCCCATGATTGGCCGCTAGTTGCGCTGTTTTATCCCCGCGAGGTACCAAAAAGATTTTTTCTCCCCTGGACCCCATTCATTTTCCTCTTTGATTTTCTAACCTTAATAAACATCATCATAAATACTTTATGGTTCCTGTCGCTAGTGAAAAACTGCCTTTCAATCACCATGATATGCGTTTTGTGAAAAATATGGCCCCATTTATGTTAAAATTGATGATTAAGTTGCAGGGGGCGTGGACAACTAACTAACGTTGGCAGCCAATAGCATTCCTTATGATTCCTGGGGTACCATCCAAACAATGATGGCGACACCCATAAAAGTGACAAAAAAGCGTCATTTTCGCCGCATAGAAACCAATGGCTTTGCACCGTCCATATTTCTTTTACAGTCTATGATATTAAATCAAAACTTGTCGCAGTTCTCAGCAGCGTGTGCAGTGGGTGAAGGCCCTGTCCGGTCTGCCATGCAGCGACTCGTGATCCTACAGAGTACAGACCAGTTCTTCACTACGACCACATCTATTCTACACACCCTGTTGCACTGTTTTGCACCGGTGGACTTTGATCATTCCTCTGGCTTTGTTTCCTGCCACGAAGAACTAGAGATTTTACACTATCACGAAAAGAACAAAAATCCCCTTCCTCCTGTAGTTTAACGTGTCTTCAACATTCCATCTGCTGTGCACCACTGACATCACAGAGGAACACCCTTTAGTTGTTCTACATCTGCTGTGCACCACTCCATCCAGCCAGGAACACCCTGTGGTTGTACCACGTCAATTATGCTGTAAATATTATGGCATGAAAAGAATTTACTCTGCAGCACATTTTGTATCACAGCGGTTCTCAAACCTTCTCATTTCAAGGACCCCCCGGTTTGTATATATTAGGCCACGGACCTCCCATAACTCTGAGTGGGTACAACATGGGTCCATTTGTACACTCTCAGAGTTACAGAGCTGTAAGGGTCCATTTGGTTCCATGTGTACACTCTCAGAGTTACAGAGCTGTAAGGGTCCATTTGGTTCCATGTGTACACTCTCAGAGTTACAGACCTGTAAGGGTCCATTTGGTTCCATTTGTACACTCTCAGAGTTACAGACCCGTAAGGGTCCATTTGGTTCCATGTATCCAGGGACCTCCTGGACCCCCACATGGACCCCCGGGTGTCCCTGGAACCCTAGTTTGAGAGCCGCTGTTTCCTGTTGTCATGGTGACACCGACAGACGCCAAAACACGGTCACATGGTCGATCACATGACCACCCTGGGCCATGTGACCTCTGTTATGCAAATCCATCCACACCATTCAGGAGCACTGGAGGATCCACGCACGCACGCACGCACGCACGCACGCACGCACGCACACACATACACAGATGGATCATGTCATGACAAATGTTAATTGCATGACACTTATTAAACACATTAACACGTTTAGGAAGTCATTCCATAACTTCATATTATTATTATTATTAGTATTAGTGTGAAATACTAAGTTACTCCGGTGACAACCAGGACCAAGGTTTTTTTATCTAAACCACTGCCGACACTGCCAACTATAAATATGAAACATTATGAGATGTTATTTCTGAGAGCAGAGGAGATTCTGCTCTATGACGAGACAATGAGGACAGTGAAGAGACGCGCATGTAGAGATTCTGCTCTATGACGAGACAGTGAGGACAGTGAAGAGACACGCATGTAGAGATTCTGCTCTATGACGAGACAGTGAGGACAGTGAAGAGACACGCATGTAGAGATTCTGCTCTATGACGAGACAGTGAGGACAGTGAAGAGACGCGCATGTAGAGATTCTGCTCTATGACGAGACAGTGAGGACAGTGAAGAGACGCGCATGTAGAGATTCTGCTCCATGACGAGACAGTGAGGACAGTGAAGAGACACGCATGTAGAGATTCTGCTCTATGACGAGACAGTGAGGACAGTGAAGAGACACGCATGTAGAGATTCTGCTCTATGACGAGACAGTGAGGACAGTGAAGAGACACGCATGTAGAGATTCTGCTCTATGACGAGACAGTGAGGACAGTGAAGAGACGCGCATGTAGAGATTCTGCTCTATGACGAGACAGTGAGGACAGTGAAGAGACGCGCATGTAGAGATTCTGCTCCATGACGAGACAGTGAGGACAGTGAAGAGACGCGCATGTAGAGATTCTGCTCCATGACGAGACAGTGAGGACAGTGAAGAGACGCGCATGTAGTGAAGAAGCCCTGAAACATGACGGTCATATCGTATGTTCCTGGGTTTACATGGGTACAGGCGGAGTGACTTATTTGGGACCATACCTATGTTCCCCAGGTTCTATGTTCCCCATTTATCCCCACAAAAAAGGTTCTGTTCCCCAGGTTCTATGTTCCCCACTTACCCCCCACAAAAAAGGTTCTATGTTCCCCAGGTTCTATGTTCTCCACTTACCCCCCACAAAAAAGGTTCTATGTTCCCCGCTCATCCAAAAAATGCAGGAAACATTCATTTCTAATTATTAATAACAACTCAAAACACACAATAATGGGGAGACATTACGAATACTAGTGGGACAAGGGGCACTAGGGACATCTGGACACCATACTTTTGTTATGACTGGGCATCTGGACGAGTGGGCACCTGGACATCTGGGCACTAGGGACGTGGGCATTTGGACGAGTGGGCACTTAGGGGTGGAGACATCTGGGCACTATAGGGACATGAGGACACCTGGGCACCTAAATTAGGATTTCCCACATGTTCTTAGTGCCCAGATGTCCCACCATTTCCTGCCTTTGAGTTGGGAACATACAGTAGATCTTTTTTTTGGTTGAGTGGGGAACATAGAACCTTTTTTGGGGTAGGGTGGGTGGGGAACATAGGGTGGACCCCACTTATTTCGCCCCTTAAAACTACACCAACATTCAGATTTCACAAAGTGCTTAATAAAGTCTCACTCCTGTCTAAATACGGTACGGGTTTACTATAATTACCTGTATCCTCCGTGTTCTTTAATAACAAGCCTTTTTTTTTCTCGATCGTTTTCCCCCATGTATTTCCGGACCATTTTTTTTGCAAGGCCACGCCCACATCCCAGTGTCCATTGATGGGGTTGGTGCGCCTTGGGAAACCCAGGAAATACAAGGAAAAACAGAAAGCCATCGGATAAAAATGATTCTTATTAATGAATATGGCTAATTATAGTAAGCCGTACCGTATTTAGACAAGTGTGAGACTTTATTAAGCACTTTGTTTGTTAAATCTGAATGTTGGTGTAGTTGTAAGGAGCGAAACAAGTCGCTCTGCCCCAACCCATGTAAACCCGGACCTTACGGCCGTCATGTTTCAGGGCTAGTAGTGAAGAGACAGTGAGGGGACAGAGTGAAGGGACAGAGTGAAGGGACACAGTGCGGGGACAGAGTGAGGGGACACAGTGCGGGGACAGAGTGAGGGGACACAGTGCGGGGACAGAGTGAAGGGACACAACGCAGGGACACGTGGACATTGTCCAACCAGTGAACACCAAGCAGACCAACCAATCAGAGAGCAGCTGTCACATCCATGGACAACAAGGTAGTGCTGGGAGCAGCGAGAGTTTGTTTAGTGGTGACTTTAATATGAAGTGATCTACTTTATCTCTAGTGATTATGTAGTGATCTACTTTATCTCTAGTGATTTACTTTATCTCTAGTGATCTACTTTATCTCTAGTGATTATGTAGTGATCTACTTTATCTCTAGTGATCTACTTTATCTCTAGTGATCTACTTTATCTCTAGTGATCTACTTTATCTCTAGTGATCTACTTTATCTCTAGTGATTATGTAGTGATCTACTTTATCTCTAGTGATCTACTTTATCTCTAGTGATCTACTTTATCTCTAGTGATTATGTAGTGATCTACTTTATCTCTAGTGATCTACTTTATCTCTAGTGATCTACTTTATCTCTAGTGATTATGTAGTGATCTACTTTATCTCTAGTGATCTACTTTATCTCTAGTGATCTACTTTATCTCTAGTGATCTACTCTATCTCTAGTGATCTACTTTATCTCTAGTGATTATGTAGTGATCTACTTTATCTCTAGTGATTATGAAGTGATCTACTTTATCTCTAGTGATCTACTTTATCTCTAGTGATCTACTCTATCTCTAGTGATCTACTTTATCTCTAGTGATTATGTAGTGATCTACTTTATCTCTAGTGATTATGAAGTGATCTACTTTATCTCTAGTGATTATGTAGTGATCTACTTTATCTCTAGTGATTATGTAGTGATCTACTTTATCTCTAGTGATTATGAAGTGATCTACTTTATCTCTAGTGATTATGTAGTGATCTACTTTATCTCTAGTGATTATGTAGTGATCTACTTTATCTCTAGTGATTATGTAGTGATCTACTTTATCTCTAGTGATTATGTAGTGATCTACTCTATCTCTAGTGATCTACTTTATCTCTAGTGATCATGTAGTGATCTACTTTACCTCTAGTGATCATGTAGTGATCTACTCTATCTCTAGTGATTATCTAGTGATCTACTCTATCTCTAGTGATTATCTAGTGATCCTTTTGATTCATCCGTTGTTTAGAGACTTTTTGTGTCTTCTGATGAACAATGACAGTTCCAGCCTTGTACAACAAATAGTGAAAAATAAAATAAAAAAACACAGAAATTATAATGCGTTTCTTAACGAGTGTGGATTTATTTCTGGAGCTGATAAAAAGAATGGGAAGAGAAAATCTCTTCGATGTGTTGTCATTTAATTTCACCTTCTCATTATTCAGGTCTTCCTCTTGGAGGGTTTGCGTATCGAACAAATACGACATGACATAAACGTCGCAGAGGTTTGATCGCGCATCGCTAACGTCCCGACATTACAAGACACACGGTGGTCATTTGACCTTCCAGGGGTCATCGCCGTGCGGGACCCTTACGGGTCCTTTTGGTTTCAATTGCACCCTCTCCAGAATTAAGGGGGTTCTTGCAACTAAAACATTTGAGAACCACTAGTACTAGTTGGACTCCTATGCCATGGTGTCTTAGTAAATCAGTGTCACACATACAGATCCATCTAAAGAGTGCAAATTGCAGATGCCAATCCATTTAGATGGCATCTGCAATTTGCACCCCAAATTGATTGATTGATTGAAGAATGTATTAGAAGTTTGGTACAAGGTCAACTAAAAGGAGATCCTAGAAAGCCGAGGCTTATTTCCACAGGAACCACACTTTAAGTATCTCATATAACATTGAAAGACAGACGGATAGAACATAGTAAATCACAACTGACTGCAGAAACTTCCCACTGGACTTCAAGCAACTGTGACTTCAGAAGGTTGACATTTCTCTATTATAAATCCTTGTTTTGAGTCTCCTGTAATATTGTGATATTTTGAAATATGGACTTGATATGGACTTGATATTCATGAGCTGAAATTCAAGATTTTAACAAAAAAGGTTTGAAATAATTCACTGAATGTGCAATGTATCTAGAATATGTGAAAGTTTCAAGAAGATTTACTATTACACTTTTTTTTTTTTTTTAGATGGATCTGTATACTGTAAATGGTAAATGGTGCATTTGTAAAGAGATTGTGGATTACATTCCCCCATTCACACACACACACACACACACATTCACACACCGATGTCAGAGGAAACCATGCAAGGCACCAACCTGCTCATCAGGTTAAATCTTAGACTTTGGTCTTCTCCGAGCTAGAAGAGCTGTGGCATTATGCTGGAAAAGTGCTGAAGCCCCAACATTGAGGATGTGGTATTAGGAACTCATGAATCAGGATGGAGAGGTTGACATATAAAGTTTGGTGTAGTGATTTTGAACAGCTGTGGGAGATGTATATGAATGCCATGGAAATAACTACCTAATGTAATACAATTTGGGCATTTAGCAGACGCTTTTGATCCAAAGTGACTTACAATAAGCAGGTAATACATTAATATAATAAGCAAGATAATATGTCAGAACATAAACAACAAAATAACAATGCATAGGCATATCATCTCTAGAAAAACAATAACATTGGCAGACCACGCACCTAATTAGAAAAAAAAAAAACCTTTCTAAAACCTAAAAATGCTATCTATCTTCATGTATGGTCATCAAGGGAAGGGGGAGTGTTACAGTAATGCTATGGGTTTAGGTGGAGTCTGAAGAGGTGAGTCTTCAGCAGGGCCGGATCTATGCATAGGCAAGGGGGGGCAATGCCCCCCTAAATGCCGTCTGCCCCACCAAACATGATGGCATGCAAAAATCTAAAATTTCAAAAATATTAAACTTTTTGAAATGTTATGTTAAAACGAGGTAGATGGATAGATAAACTGATAAGATATTAGAGAGAGAGAGATAGATAGGTGTAAGACCTGTTGTTTGTATTGCGTGTTATAGGTATAAATGTGCCACAATGCTTAGTTTTCTATGCATGTCGGGTGTTTTAGGGGGTTTGTCCCCCAAAATGTGTTTCCGCCCACGCCGCTTCACAGCATGGACTGGAGGTGACCCCCCCTATCATTTCTTCCTGCCCCACCTAGTGCTAAAGGCTAGATCCGGCCCTGGTCTTCAGTATCATATTGCCAATCATGTAGGCCTATCGTGATGCGTATTGTATCGCTATAAAAATGTTAAGCCCTAATTTTCTGTAATTGGGTCTTATGGTCAAAATAAGAACATTATAAAGGTGTGTAAAAACAGAATAAAATGTAATTCACCAGGGACACACAGACGACCCCTGCGTTGTGCGGGTGACAACGGTTACAACACGCGTGACAAATGAAAGCGCGTCGCAACACGATAAATATGAGCTGCAGCAGATAAACGTGTCATATCGTTACATGTAAGAGCTGAATCATGGTGAATATGATGACAGATAAACGTGTCATTGAACATGTAAGGCCTGAATCATGGAGTATTAAGGACGAGCGCGTCCCGGGCAGGAGATGAGAGAGAGTTCCCCTCACAGCGGTCAAGATCACAGCCATAAAACATGGGAGACGCTAGAGATGGGATTTATGGCTCTTTGAAGTGAGCCGGATCTCTGGGATCCGCTCCTTTCAAAGAGCCGTTCAAAACCAAAAAGAATCATTTTGGTTACTTGTCACTTTGTAGATTTTGATTATAATTACAAATCACTTCAACCCTATATAGGCCTAAATACATTTCGGCCATATATACATTTCGCGGCCATTTGAAAATAGCCGATCTACAAGCTCACAATGTGTCAAAACGGGACACATTGTGAGCTTGGTGAGCTTGTAGATCTGCTATTTTTTCTACATTTTATTCATTGGAAAACTTGTGAAATGGCACATTCTGCATAATGAGTACTTTCTACTATTGGTACTTTTAAGTGCATTTTGATACCAATACTTTTCTATTTTTACTCGAGTACATTTTAATTCCAAACAGTATTGATACTTTTAAATAAGTAAAAAAAAAAACGTTTTTTCCACCACATGTTCATTAGAAGAGAACGGATCCCATCGTTCATTTCAAAGAGCCGTTCAAAAGACTCGATTCGTTCGCGAACGTCCCATCTCTGGAAGACGGACGGGACGGGACAGGATGGACCCCCCCCCCTCCCCCCGCCCATCACTGTCCATCACCCTGACAGGCCGGTCACCCCCCCCCCCTCTGACAGGCCGGTCAGCGGGGGAAGACGACCCCCCCTGACCCTGAGTGGACATAACTCAGCCTGCGTCCCTGAAGCAACCATCCTGTTTATGATGACCATGATGATGATCATCATCACCATCACCAAGGGGTGGTGGGAAAGTAACTGAGTACATCTACTCAAGTACTGTACTTCAGTAGAATTGTTGTCGTCAA
This sequence comes from Nannobrachium achirus, assembly GCF_963921795.1. Lineage (NCBI taxonomy): Eukaryota > Metazoa > Chordata > Actinopteri > Myctophiformes > Myctophidae > Nannobrachium > Nannobrachium achirus. Next base: position 2,271,333 of record NC_137820.1, on the reverse strand, counting down.
TGCCAGCTGGAGTATTTCCAATGTACTTTTACTTCTACTTCACTACACCTCAGAGACAACTCCAGAACGATTATTTAACAAAAACGTAAGTTGTTGGTTACTTTGTAGCTTTTGATTATGATTACAAAACCGGATCTGCAATTTTTTGATATGTTTTTTATAGTGTGGGGGGGGGGGGGGGGGGGGGGGGGGGAAGCTGATACATAATATTTTGTGATGATGGGGGGTCGACGGTCAAATGCATATCATTCTATGAGGTCCTTGACATGAGAAAGTTTGAGAAACACTGATTTAGAAACAAAATGTGTTTTTCATAAACCTTAGAAGGATTTATAATACATTTATAGAATCAGGTCAAAATACTTTCAAAATGTTCAAGATTTTCATTTTTTTTAAATAGCAGATCTACAAGCTGCGCTGTGAGCTTGTAGATCTGCTAAAGCATAAAATAAAGGTTAAAGAGGTTGGAGTCTCTAACGCGGCACAGATCCGACATAAAACCATTTCAGTTTAAAAGTGATCCAGTCGGTGGCTGGAGCCGCTCAAAGAGTAACAGATTAAAATAATAAGAGTCCACACAACAGCATTATTGCTCTGTCAAGTATTTTACTGAACACACATGTAGTGAAACACTAAAACACTGACATCATACTGTAGCAGGCACTTTATGAAAACAATACAACAATTAAATAGAATCAGAGACCGTCTCATCGACAGTTACGCGGCTGATGAGTGTTTTACGATTTTGTTCCGTTATTTACCATATTCGTTTGCTTGATTTGGTCATTTCATTTGCTTGGTCTTTAATAATAATTCAATTTAAATATTATTTTCATTATCTTGAAGTTGAAATATGCAGACAGACATTTGCTAAATGAATAGTTAGATAATGTTTTTCACGTTTTTTTCAAATGTATATCAAGGATTTCTTTTTTTGTTCTTTTTCAAAACATGGCCTGTTGGTTGGTGGAGGACTATCAGGGCTGTTGTGTAAGAGCGAGAGGAAGTTGTCTGCAAAGGCACTTAGAATGACATTAAACATAAATTACAACCACATCCTACCCCCCTCACCCCCTCACCTCCCAGGGGCGCAGTAACATACTTTGATAATATTTGGTATTTATCACTTCAGTTTAACCACTAAAGCGCTGTTCAGACGGAGATCATTATTTTCACCCAGTGTCAATTATCTCATGTAATCCTGGGCTCTGCTCTCCCTCTGCCAACCTGGGGAGAGCAACGCACTTGACCTCATGCTTCCTTCTATGCACGAGGAGTCCAAGTTGCTTCTTTTCACCTGACAGTGGGGATTTCCCCGGTTTGGACGTAGCGCGTGGAAGGAACACGTTATTCCAACCAGTTCCTTTCCCCTCCATCAGGCAACCCCAGGCTGGCCAGGGGGAGGCAGTATAGAGACCAGGATTACTGCATGTTTTTTGTGAGGGTATATAGACACATGCAAACTCCACACAGAAAGGTCCTATCGCCAACCTCACTTAGGGTATAGGCACTGATGATGGAGACTGATGGAGATTCTTTAGATGTTGTGGCATTCCTTGACAGACCGGTCGGCTTTTCAACCCTCTTTCATATCAAGGAGCATTATTTATTCAGCATTTAAGCCACAGATCATCGTTTGATGCCATTTAGCCTCTCAGACCAAACACTTGGGTCAAAGACCTTTCATCTCTACTATGGCAGTGGTTCTCTACCTTTTCAGGCCACGACCCCCAATTTAATCATATTAACTGGGGACCCCCCACCCTGACAAGCACAAGAGTTGAGGCATAACATTTTGTATAACATGGTTCTATTGTGAAAATAACAGATCTACATGCTCACAACGCCTTGTGTTGCGAGGCGTTGTGAGCATGTAGATCTGCTATTTTCACAATTTATGCCTCTAATATTTGACAATTTGACCAATGTTTAATTTGCCATTTTAGAGTCATTAAAAAGTCCTTAAATTGTCACTTTAGAAATGTGCAGATACCCTCTATACACTGACACTTTATGTTGGTTTGTTTACTGTTGAGTGAGAAAACAATGTTCCACATTAAGCTAATTATCTGGGGACCCCCCAAAATAATGTGGGGTTGAGAACCACTGTCCTATGGTACCAACATCTCTCTAAGCTGTATTGATGTTGGTGCCATAGTAGAGACAACAGGCAGACGTTGATCAAAACAACATTCTCTGATTGTGTAAACTTCTTGTAAATTAAGTATCGCAGACGTTTAACAATAACTTAACGCTTGAGAGCGTTAAGTTAAAGGACAACTTTGTTTTTTTTACAACAAGGGTTCATATTTTAGTAATTAGAGAAAGAAAAGATGAGTGTTAAAAACGTTTTCATTTGGCAGACTTTAGACTAGCAGGGTGGAGGTGAGGTGACTAGTTTGAAAACTGTTACGTTTAGGGATGGGTATCGTTCACCTTTTAATCGATACGATACCTTTTTCGATATCATTTTCGATACTTTTTATTTATTATTATTATTATTATTATTATTATTTGCCTTTTTCTATGGGCTATTTTATAGACATTGGATCATTATCATAATAATAAACATTATATGCTATTCTCGGCTATTTTCCACAGTAACGAGTGTAGCCTACTAAAGCAGTCATTAAACTCTCAGTAGCCCAACTGTTACAGATGCGACCGGCAAGGGGTGCATTCAAAAGTATCGAAACAAGGTATTGTTCGTTTTTATGTGAACCAATACTCGATAGTATCGATGTCAGTGAATCGAAACCATTAAAAGTATCGCCGACGATACCCAACCCTAGTTACGTTCCTGAAGAGTTCAGCGTTTCTTTCATAACCGGTGACGATGCCTTCCAAGGCGGTGAAAGCCTGTGTTGCGGTCGCTGCACAAGTCAAGACAAAAGCAAAAGCAAAACAAAACAACTCAAGCTTCTCCAATGCTAACAACAAAGCTCTGGCCCTGGGAGCGAGTGTCTTGAAGAAGAACAATAAAAAGCTGGAGACGTCCAACTGGAAGCTTCATGAAGAGAACCAGACGTCCAACTTGAAGCTTCATGAAGATGAAAGCTCCCAGTTGGACATCTGGTTCTCTTCATGAAGCTTCCAGTTGGACATCTGGTTCTCTTCATGAAGCTTCAAGTTGGACATCTGGTTCTCTTCATGAAGCTTCCAGTTGGACGTCTGGTTCTCTTTATGAAGCTTCAAGTTGGACATCTGGTTCTCTTCATGAAGCTTCAAGTTGGACATCTGGTCATGAAGAGAAGCAGACGTCCAACTTGAAGCTTCATGAAGAGAACCAGACGTCCAACTGGAAGCTTCATGAAGAGAAGCAGATGTCCAACTGGAAGCTTCATGAAGAGAAGCAGATGTCCAACTGGAAGCTTCATGAAGAGAACCAGATGTCCAACTTGAAGCTTCATGAAGAGAACCAGATGTCCAACTTGAAGCTTCATGAAGAGAAGCAGATGTCCAACTGGAAGCTTCATGAAGAGAACCAGATGTCCAACTTGAAGCTTCATGAAGAGAACCAGATGTCCAACTTGAAGCTTCATGAAGAGAACCAGACGTCCAACTGGAAGCTTCATGAAGAGAACCAGATGTCCAACTTGAAGCTTCATGAAGAGAAGCAGATGTCCAACTGGAAGCTTCATGAAGAGAACCAGATGTCCAACTTGAAGCTTCATGAAGAGAACCAGATGTCCAACTTGAAGCTTCATGAAGAGAACCAGATGTCCAACTGGAAGCTTCATGAAGAGAACCAGGCACTGAAATTCACTGTGGCCAGTGGCGGTCACAAGGAGAGGAAGTTGATGGTCATCCATAAATGCAAAGTATTTCCCTACTGTATCTCTGTGGGGCTTGTTGTAATGGCTGTTAGATTTAGTTGTTAGATTTATCACATTTTATACAATATTCTGAGGACCTTGTCTAAAATGTAAGTTATTAAATATTGATAGAAGAAAAGAAACACATATATATATATATATATATATATATATATATATATATAAAAAGTTTTCATTTACTGCTTTCTATGGTTTTAGCAATTTTACTATTCTGATTTCAGTGGGTGGGGGCATGCGTACAAGTGGCTAAATATGTCTTTTTAGACACAATAAGCCTGCAATAAGCCCTATTCATGGCCCGCCCACTCAGCATCCCCCCGGTGCTGAAGTCACGTTTTGAAGGGGTAAAACCCTGCTAAGCCCATAGAGTTAACACAGAAATCGCTAATTTAATGCAATTTCCGAATAGTAAAGTATAAAATACGGCTAGCATGATCAAGAACACAAGATAGTAAAAGGCACAAAGCGTTATAATTTACTTTACCGTTCGAAATAAAGATTTGTTGGCTTTAAGTCCAGAAATTTCTGTGTTAGTTTCCCCTTCTAAACTGACGTCAGCGCCAGGAAGTTGCTGAGAAATGTGCTGAGTGGGCGGGCCGTGAATAGGGCTTATGTCATTGTTACTATTTACACCAGCCCCCATAAGTGACATCTGGCCATGAAAGACTGCGGTGCATCTTGGGAATGGGCTTATTGTGTCTAAAAAATACATATTTAGCCTCTTGCACGCATGCCTCCAACCTGGGGGCAGGAATGCAAATCTAAATGGTTAAAATCACTAAAACGATAGAACGAAGTAAATGAAAACATTTTAACACTCATCTAAAATATGGATCCCTACGGGACATTTTTACACCAGACTTCAAGGGGTTTGAGGAATTGATAGAAAATAGCGTTTCTTTGCGGTGAACTACTCCTTTAATTCCTGCATCAAAAATGTGATGTTTTCACAGTGTGTGTGTGTGTGTGTGTGTGTGTGTGTGTGTGTGTGTGTGTGTGTGTGTGTGTGTGTGTGTGTGTGCGTGTGTGTGTGTGTGTGCGTGCGTGCGCGCGAGCGCGCGAGCGGCCGTGCGTATGTGTGTGTGGTAATGACATCGTGGTCTGACAGGATGTGTAAGTCATGTGACTTCCTTTCTTCCCACAGTGTTGTTAAGAGTGACATTAATTAGGGTCCTGGAAGTGTCCCGCTCCGTAGCCAATCAGGAGAGGAATTGCGCTCCGCAGCCAATCAGGAGAGGGTTAGGGCCAGGGAGTGTCCCGCTCCACAGCCAATCAGGAGAGGCTTCAGCCCAGGGATGGGGCGTGGCCGGTGAACATCAACCAATGAGCCGTGACCACACATCCCATGTTCATCCCATCCCCAGGACAACAGCCCCGCCCCTGAGAGAGAGAGAGAGAGAGAGAGAGAGAGAGAGAGAGAGAGAGAGAGAGAGAGAGAGAGAGAGAGAGAGAGAGAGAGAGAGAGAGAGGAGGGGAGGGGAGGGGAGGGGAGGGGAGGGGAGGTCAACTGAGCTCAAACTACAAGAACAAATAAGCCTCATTTATAGTTCGACGTGGGTCGGTCTCTCTCACCAAAAACCGTGAAAGGCCCAAGAACATGTGGCACCCTTTTCACATTGGCCTATTATAGCGCCACCAGGAGGCCAAAACAAACCCTTACCTGATCTGCCGGAGACCTGTTCTCAGAAGAACACTGCTTCTGTTTTTTCTTTGATTTCTTTTCCCATTTTTCTTGCTTTTCCTGTTCTTTTCCCCGCAGTTTTTTTCCTTTCCTACTTTTTCCTGGCTTGGCCACTTTAGCGCTGCTTGCAGCTATATTATACCATTGTTCTTTGGCTTAAAGCGAGCCTGCAATTGTTTCGAAGGAACAATATTTTCTAGTTACTAATACTGTGCTATAATATGACTGTCATGAAACGGAACATCAGGGGTTTTCAAAATGGGCAGTCCAGGGGTGCCGCGAGATAATTTGATAATATTTGATATTTATTTGGACAAAAAATATTTAGTATCATTTTAAACTAAGTTCTAACCAAAATGGCTATTATCTCAACGTTTTCCTTGCAACATAATCACTGAAATATCGCCACTGTCGGGCAGAAACCTTGTATTTCCAAGTTTCAAATGTGTACGTCTTTTGGTAAAGCAAAGCCCTGCTTCATCATACAAGACTGTCACACAAAACTAGTGAAAACAGCCGATCTACAAGCACACAACGCCTCGCATCAGATCTGCTGATTTCACTTGTTTAGTACATTTTATAGATGATAAATACAAAATGAACGGTTTTGGATTTCCACCCGACAACGACGATATGCTATAAATATAAGGTGCTGGGAGTGAAATTATAATGCCTCGGATTAAAAATATATATTTATGGGGTGCCCTGAGACAAAAAAGTTTGGGAACCCCTGGTCTACATTTTGGCACCGTAAATATAAATATTTGATGTCAAATATTGCTTGCTTTTGACTCAAGTATAAAGGCTTGTCCATTCTGTCTCTGACCACCCAACGTTTTGTCTAAATTCTCTAAAAGGTACGGTTCAACTACAAAACAGTGGCGTCAGTTCAGAAAAGGCTAAGGTATGGCAATATGACTGGTGTCTGTCAAGACACCAGTCATGTTGCCATACCATAGCAACAGGTATGATACATTTATTTTAAGAAGTACATTCTATTTTTTCCCTCCATTTCTACGGTTTCTTGGGCTGGATATGGCAGCCTGGAACGGTTGTTCAAGTGCAGCTAAACTTGGCATGTTAGTAAACGTGCCACAATTAACAATAATGCATTGCACCTGTGCAGCTGACCTGCGGAACCTGGGAATATACCATTCTGTCAAGATGGGGAGAATACAAGTGTGGAGAATATAATTATAATACCTTGTTAAAGTGACCATTTTGTTAACATTTGCATTTGTAGTTATTTTACTGTAATTTAACAACATAATAACCAGCACAGATAGAAAAAGAGACGACAATTTGTTTTTATTTTCCCCCCTGGACCCCACCCTGTAGACAATATGCCTTCCGGTGTGTTCCAAGATTTCTAGCGGAAGTCTGCGTTTAACGGACGTTACGTCATTCGGTGCGGGTCTGTTTACATTCCCCAGCGAAAAAACTAAAATAGATTGTAGCTCTTAACTCACTCTTAATAGGTGTAACATTGCTTGAATCAATGTTTTTGTTTGTATATTGTTTATTGCGAGCGCAACCGACGGAGCAGGAGACGTAGACCAGAGTTAATTTCGTGCAGGGAATACGTTTGAAGGAACACCGCACCGTGAAAAAAATACAGCTTCCGGTGAAATTCCCACGGCGGAAGTTGAACGCTTTCTGCCTTCTATTGTCACCAGGCTTTTCTCTTCGGAGATGAGTAAGCCTGGCTACGCGAGGCTACTTGGACCCAGGGTATGGCAGCTGCATACCCCTGCCATACCCAATTGACGCTCCTGCTACAAAATGACATCAGACGCAACTTCTGAAAAACATTACCCCGACTTAAGAGTTCAGAAAGCTGTACGTTAATTTTATTTTAACCACTTTAACCATTATTTTATACTTTAGATATTTAAAAAAATAGCAGATACACAATATATACAGATATATGCACACAGAGTGCCTCGCACTAAGAGCTTGTAGATCTGCTATTTTTGAAAAATGCTTAACATTTGTACAAATCTTATAATTTGATATTTTTTTTGAAAGCCAACATTTGTTAACGCATATCATTTGCTTCTGGGGGGTCCCTGGAACAACATATTTTGAGACGGGGGTCCGCTGTCAAATACATATAATTCTAGGGGTCCTTCACATGAAAACCTTTGAGTGCCTCAGATGAATAACAGTACATACACTAATAACCAGTAAATATGTCTTGCTGCTCTGCATAGTGGTGGAAAGTAACTAAGTACATTTACTCAAGTACAATTTCTACTCCACTACATCTCGGATCCAAATATTGTACTTTTACTCCACTACAATTATTTGAACACTTTAGTTACTAGTTACTTTGCAGATATAAATGATTATATTATAAAACATACATAAACCACTTTAGCCCTATTTTATACCTTGGCTGTTTGAAAATAACAGATCTACAAGATGTGACGCATTGTGAGCTTGTAGATCTGCTTTTTTCAAACATTTTGTACTTTTGCTTTTAGTACTTTTAAGTAAATTTTGATACCAATACTCTGATACTTAGTAGTAGAGAGAGTGGGGACCACGTGCCCTGGCAACATGGTTACCTAATGCTGTCATCACCATGGCAACAGCAGACACACACACAGTCCCACATACACACACACACACACACACACACACACACAGTCCCACATACACACACACACACACACACACACACACACACACACACACGCACACACAGAGGTTGTTAGTGTTATACTTGTGAGAACACACATTTTATGAATGCTATTTTTAACACTCATCCTTTGGCCTTAAAGCTTTGAAATAGAAACAGATCTGCAAGCTCACATTGCAAGCCCGAAACCTGACCTCCAAATGAATCCTAAAAAAAACCTTTTCAACTCTCACTCACACACGCACACACACACGCACGCACTCTCTCTCTTTCACACATTCACGTGTCCCCGTTCTCAGTGTTTCTGCTGCAGTTTGGTCTCTTGTGGGTCCTCAGGAGGTGGCAGACTGGCGGTGCCAACAGCCTGGCGATGCCAACAGCCTGGCGATGCCAACACCCTGGCACTGCCAACACCCTGGCACTGCCAACAGCCTGGCGGTGCCAACACCCTGGCACTGCCAACACCCTGGCACTGCCAACAGCCTGGCGGTGCCAACAGTCACATATGCTAGCAGCACACAGCTTAAAGCCACGGAGACGCCCTGCCAGGGCGGGTGGCTTATCCACGCGGTCTGTCTGTCACACGACAACCTCGTATCTCCAAATGCAAATGTATAGTGGAAATACTAGCAGATCTACAAGCTCAACACAATGCCTTGTGAGCTGCTAGAATAGTGTAGATTTACAAATAGTGCCCCGGGGGGTAAATAGTAGCAGGGGGTTTCACCCCATTTTGCAAATCAAGCAACATTAAAATAGACACAAATAAATGTTGCAAACAGCCACAGAGTAAATACGATTTTGCGTATTAAAAGCATTAACGAAGAGGGTGGTTGGGGCATCTAGTACGGATGCCCCCCGAGCGCCTTCCTAGGAAGGTCCTCGATGCACGTCCCACTGGGAGGAGACCCTGTGGCAGACCAAAGACCAGATGGAAGGATTATATCTCCAAACTGGCCTGGGAACGCCTCGGTATACTCCCTGAGGGAGTGGAGAAAGTTGCTCAGGATAAGGAAATCTGGAGGTCTCAGTTGGAACTGTTACCCCCGCGACCCGATTCTGGATAAGCGGTTAAAGATGGATGGATTGATGGATCATTAATGAATCTACTATTTTAGCAAACCTACATACAACAAACTAATCGTCACCGCACAGGCATTGCCCACCTTCCCCCGGCAGGTAAATACAACTTTTGGGTAAAGGCCCTCTTACATCTAAGGACTTTGAAAAGATTTCTCAATCGTGATAAAATCGAGGCTAGTCGCGGCGCACTCCCGTGACTCAGTCGTTACTCAATCATTAAATGTGAGGTAGTGGTCCGACTCGATTTTTACCCCAACTTGAGAGCCAGATTCTGTTACGAGAATATCAAACTGGTTTAATATTTTCACAAATCGGGGCTGAGTCTGAATGAATACAATGACGTAGCCTAGCCTACATTACAACCAAAACAGAACAAGCCAAAAGCCAAGCCATTCATTCCCCAAAAGACGCTGCCTGAGCTGCCAGCCTGGTCGTTGTTGGTGCGGCTACTACGACAGCCCTTTATTAGTTATTTCTCCGCGTTTCCATTATTCCAAACATTCAACGTTGATAATAGTTGATAGGATCGATCTGCGCCGGCTAGACTGAGAGGAGAGAACTAGAGAGGAGAGGCACAGAGGGCTGGGGGAGGAAGGCGGAGCTTGGTGTGCGTGTGTGTGACAGTGCACTGCATGAGCAGTGATGGAAAAAGTAATCAAGTAAAAGTATCAATACTGCAATACTGTGATGCGACGCGCTGTGACTGAGCTTGTAGATCGTCTATTTTCATTTATGGTTAGCGTAATTCTTTATAATAATATTATAATTTATTTAGGAACACAAGGCTATAATAGGCATATTTCAGCAAATAAAAGGGAATCTTGAACCAGTCTTTACAAAATCTTTAGAGGCATACACATCTAACAACTGAAATATTTGACAAATCATCCTACAGTCTTTGGGGAGTCTTTTTCAAATCTTATAGTGTGAGGGGTAGTCTTTAAGAAATCTTTCCCAAATCTGTCCACAATCTTACCAAAGTTGTTAGGTGTAAGGCTAGCTTAAGTGAAGTTTGCATTCAGGTTGCCCGACCGGGCAAGTGCTCATTATGAGAGGGGACGCAACAACCATCTAGAACCCAACACCTGTCAGAACACCTGAACGTGGCCAGAGCGCTCTGTCTTCTGGTCTGTGGGATGTAAAATAAGACACCTGAACGTGGCCAGAGCGCTCTGTCTTCTGGTCTGTGGGATGTAAAATAAGACACCTGAACGTGGCCAGAGCGCTCTGTCTTCTGGTCTGTGGGATGTAAAATAAGACACCTGAACGTGGCCAGAGCGCTCTGTCTTCTGGTCTGTGGGATGTAAAATAAGACACCTGAACGTGGCCAGAGCGCTCTGTCTTCTGGTCTGTGGGATGTAAAATAAGACACCTGAACGTGGCCAGAGCGCTCTGTCTTCTGGTCTGTGGGATGTAAAATAAGAAAACAGATTGCAAATAATTTGCAGTTTTCACAGTTGCTTCACTTAAGAATAAAATAACAGGTGTGAACCCATAGACATATTCAATCATAGATATGTAGGGATTTGGATTTGGAGGTATTGAGGTATGACATTTTATCTCACAGCCCCAGAAAATAAAGAAATAAGTGTTAAATTGAGCGGTAATTACAATCGTACAAATCCTCTTATGATGGAGGATTTACTTTTCGGGGCAAGTGGGCATGACCTTTGTGGCAAGTAGAACATGACCTGTACTTGCCCGACGGGCAAGTGCCTCTGAGACCTTAGTGTCAACCCCTGCCACTAGTGCATCACATTACCATGTATTCATTCATTCACCATGTGCAGGTTCTTTTCCCATTTCCTGAAAAGTATCGCTTTTTGGGACATACAAGGTTTCCACCGGACAATGACGACATGGAAATAGACAGACACTTACGCATGCACTTACGCACTTACACGCACAAACTTACACACACACACACACACACACACACACACACACACACACACACACACACACACACACACACACACACACACACACACACACACACACACACACACACACACACACACACACACACACACACACACACACACACACACACACACACACACACACACAGTTTCCAGGAAGACGTTACAAGGTCGTTCTCTATAGATTACTGAATGTGTTTCTTTCTTTGTGTTGTTGCTGCATCACTGCTGGTTACCATGGAAACCAAGAGCCAGCACAACACTGTGCTAGGAGCACAGAACCAGAGAACTTATCAGTGGTGTAAAGTAACTAAGTACATTAACCCATTTAGGGCCTAGAATTATTGAATGCTTTAACCAGTGAAAAATAGCAGATATACAAGCTCACAGCGCGGCACCGAGTGCCGCGCTGTGAGCTTGTAGATCTGCTATTTTTGAAAAAAGTTGTGAAAATGTGTGCAAATCTTTGAATATAATTATGTATTTTCAAAGCGAATGTTTGTAACTCAAATTTTGCTTCTGGGGGTGGTCCCTGGAACTAGATATTTTGAAATGGGGGTCCGTGGTCAAATAAATATCATTATGGGGGTCCTTCACATGAAAAGGTTTGAGCACCACTGGCATAGTAGTCTCTCAAGAACAGACTAACTGAGCTCCAGTTAAGTGAAAAGGACCTTTTCTTTGACGATGGCTGGCCAGATTGCTGACATAGAAACATGTCAGCAACATGTAAGGTTTTTAAAAAAAACCTTAGAAGGATTCAAAAGACACTTATAGAATCGGGTCAAAATTCAAATTTTCACGATTTTTCAAAAATAGCAGATCTACGAGCTCGCAGTGAGCTTGAGCTATCTGCTATTTTTTTATATTTAAAGCATAAAATATTGCGTCATAATGTGTTCAGGCCTAAATGGGTTAAAGCCCTTTGCACACAGGCGCGTTTATCCACACGGATAAAACAGACAAAAACACTGATTCTCTACGATCTCATGCACACCGGATCCGAATTAGCCGTGCGACGAGTGGCTGCGGCCGTGCATTTTGTTCTCGATCGAACCCAGTTCGATTTGTGCGTCTTGTTGCATGCGGTAAAAACTCAACACTCCTTTTATGACTCCTTTTGGGATCCGCAGCGCCGATTCCGCACAGCATTGCACACCAAATCCAATGTGTTTTATTCATGCAGCAAACGTAAAATAACGCAACTGTCCTGTGTGCAAAAGGCTTTACTCAAGTACTGTACTTAAAGCAGAAATAAGCAGTTTTCTGCTGACATAAGCAGGAATCATGCAATCGCTTATTTAAAAAATATATATTTTAATTTTATTTTATTCAGGAGGCTAACAATGCTTCCTAAAGAAATGTTGTGTGTGTGACACTTCCTGGGGCCACAATCTGCCTCCAAAACTATTATTTTTTATCTGTGAGAAGTTCTGTCATTTCATTGGTCGATTAAACTGGGTTACCCATCCAAAATAACAGACCAATCAGGACCGCCTGTTGTTCTTGTTCAGATTGGTTGACCTGTCTGTCAAACCTTTTAGCCCCGGTCGGCTGGTTCATGCACCAATGAGCTGCTAGTGACAGAGCTTCTTACAGATAAAATAATAGTTTTGGAGGCAGACTGCGGCTCCTAGAAGCGCCACAAAGACTAGGTTTGTTTAGGGAGCATTGTTAGCCGCCTGAATATAATAAAATAAAAATACAAAATAAAAATAAGCAATTGCATGATTCCTGCTTATGTCAGCAGAAAACTGTTTATTTCTGCTTTAAGTACACTTTTGAGGTATTTGTACTTTACTTGAGCGTTTCCAATTTCCAATACTTTTACTTCTACTCCACTACATCTCAGATCCAAATATTGTACTTTTACTCCACTACATTTATTTGAAGACTTTAGTTACTAGTTACTTTGCAGATAAAAATTACAATCTTATAAAACATACATAAACCACTTTAGCCCTATTTAATACCTTGGCTATTTTCAAACTATTTGTACTTTTACTTTTGGTACTTTAAGTAATTATTGATGCCAATACTTTTATACTTTTACTCAAGTAGATTTTGAATTCCGTACTTCTACTTGTAAGAGTATTTCTACATTGCAGTATTGATAATTGTATTTACTGTAAGTAAAACAATTGAGTACTTTTTCCAACACTGGAATTTATCTAATGCAGTGGTTCTCAACCTTTTCAGGCCGTGACCCCCAAAATAATCATATTTTAACTTTAGACCAAAGACCAGATGGAGGGATTCTCCACACTGGCCTGGGAACGCCGGGGACCCCCAGACCGAGGTGGATAATGATCTCTGCTGGAACTGTTAGCCCCGCAACCTGATTCCGGATAAGATAGATGGATGGATGGATGGATGGATGGATGGATACTGTACATGGCTAACTATCCCAAAAGAGGTTCACCGTCCATAATGGGATAATACAGGGGTCTTCAACAGGGGGTCCGGGACCCCTAGGGGGTCCTCAGAGTTACTACAGGGGGTCCTCCAAATCTTCCAATCTTTTTTATATTAACAACTTGAACCCTAGTGTCCATATTCTGAGAACTGTAGCCAAAAATAGCAGATCTACAAGCAGGGTGCAGGGTTTTACTCCAACCATGTAGAGATAGATTGGGTGGAGCAGGGCTTTGGTTCTGCTCTGGTTCAGTCCAGAGTCACTGACCTCCGTAGGCCTGATTCACACTGCCACACAAATCCAGCCTGAATCACATGATCTGTGTCACATCAAAAGTGGAATCCGATTTAAAATCCCCCGTTTAAAATAGTCTAAATGCAGACAGGTCACATGCAGGTCACATGAAATCTGATTGAAAATAACACAGTTCTGCATAGGTTTTTAGGTTTAGGTTTAGGTTTATTAGTCACATGCATATCCATACAGGTACAGACATACAATGAAATGCTTGTGCCAGGAGCACTCTCAGCCTTATTACACACAAAAACATCAACCCACAACAACAACAAGACAACAACAAGTCACCCAAGACAACCCAAAAACAACAAAAACCATACAGTGTAACAGTGTACAGTTTAAAAACTGCGTACAGTGAACATGACTACCTAGGTCTCGCTTTCATCTCTTCGTTAAGCAACCTGATTGCTTGAGCATAAAAACTATTACTGAGACGGGTGGTGTGCGATGAGATGCTCTGATAACGTTTTTTGGATGGGAGGAGATAGAACAGGGAATGGGCGGGATGACTGCTGTCCTTTAAGATGTTCTGTCTTTTTCTTACAGCGTGTGTTATAGATTGTGTGTAGCTGTGGTAATTCTGTGCCAATGATTTTGGCAGCTCTCTTCACAATTCTCTGTAACTGTTTACTGTCTTGAACAGTCACGTTACCAAACCACACTGTGATGCATCCTGTCAAAACACTTTCTATGGTACAGCGATAGAAATTTACAAGAGCCTTGGTGCTCAGGCCAAATCTCCTGAGGCGCCTCAGAAAGTACAATCGCTGCTGCGCTTTCTTAAGGATACCTTTGCTGTTTAGAGACCATGTGAGTGAGTTTGTTATGTGAACACCCAGGAATTTGAAACTGTCCACTATGTCTACAGGTGAACCATTTATGGTTAAGGGACTGTGATTGACTTTAGACTTCCTAAAGTCAACGATGATCTCTTTTGTTTTACTAACATTTAGAGAGAGATTGTTATTCTGGCACCATAGGGTTAGCTCTTCAATTTCCCTCCTATAGGCCCTCTCATCATCGTTGGATATTAGTCCTATAACCGTGGTGTCATCTGCAAACTTGAGAATAGAATTATTGCCACACCTGGCAACACAATCATAGGTGAACAGACTATACAACAAGGGACTGAGGCAGCAGCCCTGGGGCGCTCCAGTCCTGGTCAATATCTTAGATGAATGCTTGTTCCCTATTCGTACAGATTGTGGCCTGCCTGTCAAAAAGTCAAACAGCCAGTTGCAGATACTACTGCCAAGACCAAGACCCCTGAGTTTCAACACAAGCTTAGATGGTACAATCGTGTTAAAGGCAGAGCTATAATCTATGAAGAGTAGTCTGACATAAGAGTTCTTTTTCTCCAGATGTTTCAAGGCAATGTGTAGTGCAAGAGAAAAAGCATCATCGACTGATCTATTAGCACAGTATGCAAACTGTAGTGGATCAGTATTGGCAGGGATAATGTGCGTTATATGTGATATAACCATTTTTTCCAGACACTTCATAAGAACAGAGGTCAGAGCCACAGTCGTGAAAATCTTTGAAAATATGTATTTTACACTACAGAAGAAATGTTGAGCAGCATTCAGTGGACAGACGGAGAAATTCAAACCTTCTTGAACTTCTCAGTACATGAAAAATGTACAGGAACAATACCCATTTAGGCCTAGAATTATTGAATGCTTTAACCAGTGAAAAATAGCAGATATACAAGCTCACAGCGCGGCACCGAGTGCCACGCTGCGAGCTTGTAGATCTGCTATTTTTGAAAAAGTCGTGAAAATCTTTGAAAATATGTATTTAACAAGCGAACGTTTGTAACTCAAATTTTTCTTCTGGGTGGTCCCTGGAACTAAATATTTTGAGATGGGGGTCCATGGCCAAATAAATATCATTTTGGGGGTCCTTCACATGAAAAGGTTTGAGAACCACTGACATAGTAGTCTCTCAAGAACAGACTAACTGAGCTCCAGTTAAGTGAAAAGGACCTTTTCTTTGACGATGGCCGGCCAGATTGCTGACATAGAAACATAGGTTTTTCAAAAAAACTTAGAAGGATTCAAAAGACACTTATAGAATCGGGTCAAAATTCTAATTTTCACGATTTTTCAAAAATAGCAGATCTATAAGCTTGCAGCTGTGAGCTTGTATATCTGCTATTTTTCAATATTAATGCACAAAATAATGATACACAATAATGTGTACCCATTCTGAATGGGTTAAGGCAATATATGAAGACATATCTCACATCTATCTATCTATCTAGGTCGTCCTCAGACGAGCCCTCCATCGTTGTTTCCAGTCATCTCGGTTCTCCATACATCTGGCCAGCTCATTGGTGTTCTGTGTCCCTACGTCTTCCTTGAGTACGTCCACGTATGTTTTTGTGGGACGTCCTCGCGGCCGGTGCCCGTGTGTTGGCTCCCACAGTACCAATTTGCTGGCTGGAAGCTCCTGGTGTCTTTGGCAGTGTCCTGCTAGTCTCATTCTTCTGGTGGCAATTTTCTCGCTTACCTTTGGTATTCCCTCATACAGGCTCTCGTTTGTAACATGTGCACTCCTGTTGATGTTGAGTACTGCACGCAACATTCTAGTGTAGCACCCGTCTAGAGACTTCTGCAGGGTTGGCTTCAGGGTCCAGCATTCACTGCCATAGAGGAGAACAGACTCCACCGTTGCAAAGAAGAAGCTAAGTTTGATTTGGCGGGGGAGGTTAGAGTTCCATACACTGTTCATGCCGTTCAGGGCCCTCCAAGCGAGTGCCTTCCTTACTTTAAGGTCTTTCTCAGTTGAGTCGACCCATGCGCCCAGGTACTTGAAGTCCTTGACTTCCTTCAACACAGCTCCTTCTGTTGTTGTCAGAGGTGAGTGATCAGGTAGGTTATAGGTGATAACCTCAGTTTTCTTAGCGTTTAGCCTGAGACCAACTTTGGCACACTCTATCTCCACCCTGTTCAGGAGTTCTTGTGCTTGTTCCATGCTGTCGGAGAGCAGGCTGATGTCGTCCGCATAGTCCAGGTCTGTCAGAACTACTGCGGGATGCCGTCTTGACCTCCTTGGTGTTAGCGTGAAGCCAAGCTCTTGTTCCCGTCCCCCTATGGCTTTCCTGAGCGCATAATCTAGAACTATGATGAAGAGGTAGGGGGCTAGGGTGTCTCCTTGCATTACCCCAGCTCGGATGTCAAACACCTCACTGCTGCCATCTGGGGTCACCACTTTGGCCCTTGTTTTTGCGTACATGGTCTCGATAGCCCGGAGAATGTTGGGAGGGACATTGTAGGCCTCAAGGATCTTCACCATCTTGCTTCTGTGGATAGAATCAAAAGCCTTTTTGAAGTCAATGAAGCACAGTACAGCTGCTAGGTTGTTCTTTTTCACCTCCTCTATTAATCTCCTTAATGCCAGGATCTGTGCTACGGTTGTTCTCTCCTCTCGAAAACCATTTTGGTTCTCTCTCAGGTGAGGGTCGATGGCATGCCGTATCCTGTTCAGTATCATTCGGTTGAAGACCTTAGCAGTGATACATGTCAGGCTGATGCCTCTGTAGTTGTCTGGCTTTGAGAGGTCTCCAGCTTTAGGCACCGGGATGATATTAGACAGAGACCATATTTCAGGTTGCTTGTTGTGCTGTAGAGCATTGTTGCAAAAGTCTAGGATGAGGTTGTCTAGGTCGCAGTTCTTCAAGACCTCTGGGGGTATGCCATCCGGCCCAGCACTCTTTCCCTCTCTTAGGGTGGATTTTGCCCTGGCGAGCTCGCTGATTGTGAAGGGTCCATCGTCGATGTTCAGGCCCTGGAGGACTGTCGGTATATTTTCCTCCTCTCCCTCTTCCACTGATGTTCCCAGGAGCCTCTGGAAGTGGTCGAACCATGTTGCCACCCTCTCCTCTGGGCTGTGTCCCTCCACCTGGCCCTCCTTGGCCCTCTTCCGCCCTGTCATCTCATTTATTACCTTCCAGGCCTCCCCGTATTGCCTTTCACCTTGCGCTGCCTGCACTCTTCGCACACTTTCCATCACTTCTTCCCCTTTGATGGTGTCGTAGGTGCTGAAGAGAGACTGTTTGGCTTCGTTCAGTGTCTCGCGACCCTCCTCTGTTGGCTCACGCTCAAAGTTGAGTCGTGCTTCCTCCATCCTGCCTCGTGCTGCTACAACCTTCGGGTGTCTGGACCGTGGTGGTGCTCTTACTCTGTTCAGCACTGGCACGCACAGTCTGGTCGCCTCCTCATTCGCTGTGATGAATCTCCCATATTCACGGCTGGGCTCCTCTCCCCTATCCAGCTGCCGAAAGCGCTTCCTGACTTCCTCCGTGTACCTGGTTTGGAGGCCCGGATTGGTCGTGAATGCCTTCCAGTCATGCCGAATCTTGGGGCTTGGCTTTGGGACCCTGAGGCTCAGTCGCACCCTCATGGAGACCACACGGTGATCAGAGCCTACAGAGCTGAACGTGCTGTATGGCTCAGCGTTCAGGATGGAATTCCTCCACTTTTGCCTCACTAGGATATAGTCCAACTGGCGTTGCATACCCGAGGCTCGGTCCTGGAAGGTCCACCTCTTCCCTGTTTTCTTCCGGAACATGGTGTTCGCTGCCAGGAGCTGGTGTTCCATGAGAAGGGCTGTGAGGTATGCGCCGTTGCGGTTGGTAGACTCATGGTATGGGAATGGTGCATCCTCCTGTCCAATCCTGGCGTTGAAGTCGCCAAGGATTGCCAGGAAGTTGTGCGCTGGGACACCTCGGACTGCTGTTGTGAGGTCCTCATAGAACTTCTCAACCTCCTCAGGTAATGCCGTGTTAGTGGGCGAGTACACCACTAAGACTGTTGTTACTGGGTTACCTGCGAATTCAGCCATGAGGATCCTTTCGGTGTGCTTGTGGACCCGTCGGAGGGCCCTGCGCGCCAGAGAACCTAGCAATAGCCCTACTCCCCCTGTTGCAGCCTGGGCCCCGTTTCGCCCCGCAGATGCAGTGATGAACGTGCGTTTCTCCACTGTGTGGTAAACTATCTGGTCGTCAGTGTGGACTCTTCTGTGTTCCTGGACTCCCAGGATCTCTACCCCCTGTTCTTCAGCACAATGTGCCAATTCCACCAGTCTAGCTTCTTCTCTCACTGTGCATGCGTTGAAGGTCCCCATTACAAATGGTCTCCGACAACGCATGAGTGCATTGGGTGGGATGCTGTGGTCAGACAGAACCCTCCCTCGTTCCCGTGGGTTTGAGGTCCTGTCGTCATGATGTCCTCCGGAAGGCGGACCAGCACCACCATCCGCCGCGATGCTCCTGCGGACTCCCGCCGCTGGAAGTATAGGATTTGGGATGACTTTGTTCTTCATGGTTGGCTTTACAATGCTAGTTTAAGGACTGTGGGGTCGCAAATTCTCACAGTCCTGGTTTTTACCTCAGAGTGACCTTCTCCTAGGTGGGTTGCCTACTATGGCTAAGAGCCCCACCCGCCCGACTGATAGCTCAGATTTCCGGATCTGAATGGTTCGCATGCTGATGTTTTAACTCACTGAATGGTTCTAATTAAATACAAGTTCTAAAGTGTCGAAGTCTTACCCTAATATCCCTCTGGTGAGTGCCTTCAGCTGTGTTCTCCCTGTTCCTGTCTGAGCCATCAGTGATAGTGTGTCTCCACTGTCTCCCTTTATATGCCACTTGGTTAGCATATTTAGGGGAGTGTGCAGTGGTGAGCCAATCAGCTTAGGCAGAGGTGAGAACAGTGGAGTGGCTGCTAAAACCCCCATAGATACTAAGCTAACAAAGTGTTCTAATTAAATTCAACACAGAGACCAACCCTGTTATAATTAAATACAGGTTCTAAATGTCAAAGTCTTACCCTAATATCCCTCTGGTGAGTGCCTTCAGCTGTGTTCTCCCTGTTCCTGTCTGAGCCATCAGTGATAGTGTGTCTCCACTGTCTCCCTTTATATGCCACTTGGTTAGCATATTTAGGGGAGTGTGCAGTGGTGAGCCAATCAGCTTAGGCAGAGGTGAGAACAGTGGAGTGGCTGCTAAAACCCCCATAGATACTAAGCTAACAAAGTGTTCTAATTAAATTCAACACAGAGACCAACCCTGTTATAATTAAATACAGGTTCTAAATGTCAAAGTCTTACCCTAATATCCCTCTGGTGAGTGCCTTCAGCTGTGTTCTCCCTGTTCCTGTCTGAGCCATCAGTGATAGTGTGTCTCCACTGTCTCCCTTTATATGCCACTTGGTTAGCATATTTAGGGGAGTGTGCAGTGGTGAGCCAATCAGCTTAGGCAGAGGTGAGAACAGTGGAGTGGCTGCTAAAACCCCCATAGATACTAAGCTAACAAAGTGTTCTAATTAAATTCAACACAGAGACCAACCCTGTTATAATTAAATACAGGTTCTAAATGTCAAAGTCTTACCCTAATATCCCTCTGGTGAGTGCCTTCAGCTGTGTTCTCCCTGTTCCTGTCTGAGCCATCAGTGATAGTGTGTCTCCACTGTCTCCCTTTATATGCCACTTGGTTAGCATATTTAGGGGAGTGTGCAGTGGTGAGCCAATCAGCTTAGGCAGAGGTGAGAACAGTGGAGTGGCTGCTAAAACCCCCATAGATACTAAGCTAACAAAGTGTTCTAATTAAATTCAACACAGAGACCAACCCTGTTATAATTAAATACAGGTTCTAAATGTCAAAGTCTTACCCTAATATCCCTCTGGTGAGTGCCTTCAGCTGTGTTCTCCCTGTTCCTGTCTGAGCCATCAGTGATAGTGTGTCTCCACTGTCTCCCTTTATATGCCACTTGGTTAGCATATTTAGGGGAGTGTGCAGTGGTGAGCCAATCAGCTTAGGCAGAGGTGAGAACAGTGGAGTGGCTGCTAAAACCCCCATAGATACTAAGCTAACAAAGTGTTCTAATTAAATTCAACACAGAGACCAACCCTGTTATAATTAAATACAGGTTCTAAATGTCAAAGTCTTACCCTAATATCCCTCTGGTGAGTGCCTTCAGCTGTGTTCTCCCTGTTCCTGTCTGAGCCATCAGTGATAGTGTGTCTCCACTGTCTCCCTTTATATGCCACTTGGTTAGCATATTTAGGGGAGTGTGCAGTGGTGAGCCAATCAGCTTAGGCAGAGGTGAGAACAGTGGAGTGGCTGCTAAAACCCCCATAGATACTAAGCTAACAAAGTGTTCTAATTAAATTCAACACAGAGACCAACCCTGTTATAATTAAATACAGGTTCTAAATGTCAAAGTCTTACCCTAATATCCCTCTGGTGAGTGCCTTCAGCTGTGTTCTCCCTGTTCCTGTCTGAGCCATCAGTGATAGTGTGTCTCCACTGTCTCCCTTTATATGCCACTTGGTTAGCATATTTAGGGGAGTGTGCAGTGGTGAGCCAATCAGCTTAGGCAGAGGTGAGAACAGTGGAGTGGCTGCTAAAACCCCCATAGATACTAAGCTAACAAAGTGTTCTAATTAAATTCAACACAGAGACCAACCCTGTTATAATTAAATACAGGTTCTAAATGTCAAAGTCTTACCCTAATATCCCTCTGGTGAGTGCCTTCAGCTGTGTTCTCCCTGTTCCTGTCTGAGCCATCAGTGATAGTGTGTCTCCACTGTCTCCCTTTATATGCCACTTGGTTAGCATATTTAGGGGAGTGTGCAGTGGTGAGCCAATCAGCTTAGGCAGAGGTGAGAACAGTGGAGTGGCTGCTAAAACCCCCATAGATACTAAGCTAACAAAGTGTTCTAATTAAATTCAACACAGAGACCAACCCTGTTATAATTAAATACAGGTTCTAAATGTCAAAGTCTTACCCTAATATCCCTCTGGTGAGTGCCTTCAGCTGTGTTCTCCCTGTTCCTGTCTGAGCCATCAGTGATAGTGTGTCTCCACTGTCTCCCTTTATATGCCACTTGGTTAGCATATTTAGGGGAGTGTGCAGTGGTGAGCCAATCAGCTTAGGCAGAGGTGAGAACAGTGGAGTGGCTGCTAAAACCCCCATAGATACTAAGCTAACAAAGTGTTCTAATTAAATTCAACACAGAGACCAACCCTGTTATAATTAAATACAGGTTCTAAATGTCAAAGTCTTACCCTAATATCCCTCTGGTGAGTGCCTTCAGCTGTGTTCTCCCTGTTCCTGTCTGAGCCATCAGTGATAGTGTGTCTCCACTGTCTCCCTTTATATGCCACTTGGTTAGCATATTTAGGGGAGTGTGCAGTGGTGAGCCAATCAGCTTAGGCAGAGGTGAGAACAGTGGAGTGGCTGCTAAAACCCCCATAGATACTAAGCTAACAAAGTGTTCTAATTAAATTCAACACAGAGACCAACCCTGTTATAATTAAATACAGGTTCTAAATGTCAAAGTCTTACCCTAATATCCCTCTGGTGAGTGCCTTCAGCTGTGTTCTCCCTGTTCCTGTCTGAGCCATCAGTGATAGTGTGTCTCCACTGTCTCCCTTTATATGCCACTTGGTTAGCATATTTAGGGGAGTGTGCAGTGGTGAGCCAATCAGCTTAGGCAGAGGTGAGAACAGTGGAGTGGCTGCTAAAACCCCCATAGATACTAAGCTAACAAAGTGTTCTAATTAAATTCAACACAGAGACCAACCCTGTTATAATTAAATACAGGTTCTAAATGTCAAAGTCTTACCCTAATATCCCTCTGGTGAGTGCCTTCAGCTGTGTTCTCCCTGTTCCTGTCTGAGCCATCAGCATGGCACAGCATCTCACAGCATGGCAAAAAAAATGGGTTCACAAGGTCTTAACTGCAATGTCAGAGGAAAGTTTAAAAATATAGAAACATAAAGAGAGAAAAGTCATGACGCCTACGTTGTTACCACGGTAACCAAAGCAGATATGTCAACGCAGGGCAGCTTTGGGCTTAAGTTGTTAAAATCAGTCTGAACGTACAGATCAGATCTGTGTCACCTGCAAATGCAGTGTGAACAGTCAGGCCAAAAGATTTGATTACAGCGCACTGAGCAAATGAGGAAAAACAAGAGAGGAGAGAGAAAACACGTGAGCTAAACAGATAAAACCAGAGAGAAGAGCGAAACAGAAGAGTAAAGAAAAGAAGAGAGAAAAACAATATTGTAACGTGTGTTTACTATGGTCTATTACAGGGGTGTCGAACTCATCTTGGGGTGAGGGCCGCATTGGATGAAAGGCGACTTGATGAGGGCCGAACCAGTCGCGGATCGGATGGCATACACACTCGCGCACATGTTCGCTCTGTTTTTCTTACTGTCGTCTCAGCCACTGCTGTAGCTAGCAGTATATCATTTTACAAATTGTGTTCATTATTAAGTAAAATAGCTACTTTCATTATTGGTATTACAGTTGCAGTTAGGTACGAGAGATGCTATTTGTTTAAAGGAGTAGTTCATCCCCAAAATGACTTTTTTTTCTTTGATTACTCACGCCATGGAGAATTGAGTTCAATAATATATTTTTATTTTATTTGTCGCATTACTAAGACAAAAATGTGATAATAGTACACTTCCCCCCATTGATTCCGGATGGGGACCCAAATGCACTTGGGTCCCCATCCGGAATCAATAGGCATGCATTTATTGTAATCAAATTTCTGTTTTAGGAATGAGTCTACATTGGCTCCATGGCATTTTGGGGGTGAACTACTCCTTTAAGAAGTGCCAATAAGAATAAACCATTTGATAATAGAATAATTAAATTCCTGATAGTCTCCAGTACGCTATAATTTGTAAATGGCTAAAAAATATATTATTGATGCAGGACAATAATTATTTTTATTGTATTTTATAATAAAAAATAAATAAAAGTAATGAACAATAATGGCATATTCAGAAAATATCGGAATAATAAAACTTTTACATTTT
Organism: Nannobrachium achirus; assembly: GCF_963921795.1. Classification (NCBI taxonomy): domain Eukaryota; kingdom Metazoa; phylum Chordata; class Actinopteri; order Myctophiformes; family Myctophidae; genus Nannobrachium; species Nannobrachium achirus. The sequence goes on along the minus strand of NC_137820.1, from coordinate 2,247,616 downwards.
TATTATTATTATATTTTTTAAATAAGTTATTTTTTTTAACAACATTAATTTCCATGTCTAATATGTGTAATCTTTGAGTACAGTTCGAATATTGTAGGTATGTTCAGGTATTATTCATAATCAGACCAACCACCCTATTCCTAGCAATGCTGTCATCTTCAAAGAGAGAGAGAGAGCTGGTCACTTAACATTTTTTTCCTAAATGCTCAGAAATGTATGCTCTAGCCTGGGGGGCCGGATTGAATCATCTCGTGGGCCGGATTCGGCCCGCGGGCCGTATGTTTGACATCCCTGGTCTACTATGTCGCATTTCCTGAACGTGATCAACTAGCGTCCACGTAGTGACGTAACGTCATGACGCCGACGTTGTTACCACGGTAACCAAAGCAGGTATGTCGACGCATGGCAGCTTTGGGCTGACGCTGTTAAAATCAGTCTGAACACACAGATCAGATCTGTGTCACCTGCAAATGCAGTGAGAACAGTCGGGCCAAAAGATTGGATTTGAGAACCAAATCGGATTTGGGCTGGATTTGACTGCAGTGTAAATCCGGCCTAAAAGCCCTGATTCACCACTGGTTTAAACCGGGTTTAAACCCGGTTTAAACCTGGTTTAGAGCTGTGGTTCAGTTCAGAGTCTCTGACCTACTTAAAACTTAAAGACTCAAAATAGAAGCACTCTGGTTCTGTTCTGCTGCTGCACGGACTCTGTCACTGTGTGTGTGTGTGTGTGTGTGTGTGTGTGTGTGTGTGTGTGTGTGTGTGTGTGTGTGTGTGTGTGCGCGCGCGCGTGCGTGCGTGCGTGTGTGTGTGTGTGTGCATGTGCGTGCATGCTTGTATTACAATAATTGTGAGGGCTAAATATCCTGACTGAAGTTTGACTTCTAGAATTTAAGAAACAGACATTTCATGAGAGCAATGGCTGTTGTCATGGTTAAAAGTCTTTCTTTAGAGGTGAGCTTCCTTACACTAGTACACATAAACTGTAGAGCTTATAGGATTAGATTTATGCCCTAGACCTTTCTTTTTCTTTTCGCTATTTTGAAGAAAAGAAAAAAAAAATGTTCAAATAGAGCATTTACAAGCTCACAGCGTGTGGATGTAGATCAGCTATTTGAAGTATCTTAAAATGATTTTTTTTTTCAAAATAGTAAGAAAAGATAAGATGTGTATTTGTCAGTGTATGAATCATACAACGAAATGTTGTTTAGTGCTTAAAGTACATAACAACATAACATACATAACAACAACAGAATCAACAAAGAAAATAGAAAATACACGAGGCAATGGAGTTCAGGCATGGATGGAAATATAGCTCTTAGAAGAATAGAGTTTCCTTATATTTGATATTTTAATCTAATTTTATACTGTGGATCTGAACTTCACAGCTTTTTTCAATGCCATCCAAGTATAGTAAAATGGACGTTTGTTTGTGTGTGTGTGTGTGTGTGTGTGTGTGTGTGTGTGTGTGTGTGTGGGTGTGCGTGCGTGCGTGCGTGTGCATGCGTGTGACACAAGTCTTTCTGGTTCCCAAACTGTCAAACACACACGTGTGCAGACTGTGCACCACGGCTCCCGCAGAAGCTTGGGACATGCAGTGTGCACATGATGGTGATGCAGGAGGCCAGAGATCCAACAAAGTGGGTCACTCATCAAACTTTCATGTTAAACATTTCTACTCCCAAATCCTCCCGCATGCCAAGCTGCACAGCAGTGGTGTTAGTTCAGAAAAACTAAGCTAAGGTATGGCAACATGACTGGTGTCTTGCACGCGCGAAGGCCCGCGTGCAAGACACCAGTCATGTTGCCATACCTTAGCAACAGGCATGATACATTTATTTTGAGAAGTACATTTAATTTTTTGCAGAGTTTGTGCACAGAACTTTAGTTATCCCTTAAGCATCAGTTGTCACGCACAAAATCCAGATAAATTATTTAATCATATTTCTTTTCTTTTTGCAGTTGAACATTTGGAAACATTACCAATAAAAATGACATTTCTGTTTCTGACTTTTTAGGGGCTTTTGTAAAACTAAAAACAGTCCGGGGTACAAATAACTTAATTATGCAAAGGCATGACTGACAACGACCACTTACTAACGCTCAAAATAAAGTATGCACCAAAGTGGTGAAACCAGGACATATCATCCTTAGCTTTTATTAGGGGTGTAACGATACATTTAACAACGATACGATACGCATCACGATAGATGGACGATATTGGTTCATTCATGGCGATACAATATGATTCGATTCAATGATTTAAAATCAATATAGTAACTATTTAGCAAAGAAATTACATCTGTGTGTAACATGTCAATAGTGAATGTTTTTTAAGGGAAAATCTATTATTATGGATATAAATAAGTAAACGCTGTGATTCTCTAGCAAATAAATGGACATTATATTTCAACACTTGGACAAACCTGCACCTTGACATGAACACAGAGATTACACACATTTATTGATATACCAAGAGTAGCTATATGGAATGGAATTAGTCAAATAAAGTAATTAGACCCCTCTTTTTCATGTTCCCTCTTAAAATACAAGGCAAATTACTTCGTTTCCATACAATCGATTATTTGCATTGCAAAACGATTCGATACCGATTATCTGCATTGTGAATCGATATGATACAAAACGGTACGATATTTTGCTTCTGCATATCGATATAGTAGATCGATCAACATGGGGTCCGGGACCCCTGGGGGGTCCTCAGAGTTACTACAGGGGGTCCTCCAAATCTTTGTGTGACTTTTTTTCCCCTAGCGTCCATATTCTGAGAACTTTAGCCAAAAACAGCAGATTTTTGCTCTAGAGGGGGAAAAGAGCAGACTAAGTACAGAGTGAAAGGTCAAGTTTATTAAGTATTGACGGTTCAAGTGGTTAAATATCTGAAAACACAAATTGACATGAATCCAAAATACACTGATGATTGTGCTGTCAAACAATGAAACTATATGGAATCTATGAACAGGTTGTGGGGGTCCCTGCTTCATCTCTCTCTCAACTAAGGGGTTCTTGGCCTGAAAACGTTGAAGACCCCTGTAGAAGATCATTGCAAATTGAAATGGATTTTTACTCTATCGTTACACCACTAGTTTTTACACACATGAAAGGAGAGGGAGAGTAGACTGTATAGCAGTCTGCCAGATGATTGTTATGGTTTCTGCTCGTCCCAAATACATATTTTAGTGTCCCTGAATGACTGCTAATGTGTTCTGTACGTAGCAGAGCATTCATCTGACTCACTGTAACCATTGTTCTATGCTTTAACTGTTGAGAAATAGCAGACATACAAGCTCGAGCTTGTAGATCTGCTATTTTTGAAAGATTGTGACAATTTGTGCGAGTCTGAATATTTTTTAACCTGATTATATCCACAAATTTCCAACATCCCATCGTGCATTGCGCAGGTGTGCGACAGTTTCCAGCGTCGCAGCAGAGTGTGATCTACAAGCTCACAACGGCTGCATCTGCAATGCGACGTGAGCTTGTATGTCTGCTGTTCTCTGGCTGGTGGATAGATGTCTTCTAAACCCTTCTTCTAAATCAGTGGTTCTACAAACCTTTTCATGTCCAAGACCCCCAAAATTATATGTATTTGGCCACGGACCCCCATCTCAAAATATGTTGTTCCAGGGACCCCCATCTCAAAATATGTTGTTCCAAGGACTCCCCCCCCAGAAGCAGAGATTTGAGTTACAAATGTGCACTTAAAAAAAAAGATATATTCAAAGATTTGCAAAAAAAAATAAACAAAATAAAAATATGATTTTTCAAAAATAGTAGATCTACATGCTTGTAGTGCGGCACTCGGTGCCGCACTGTGAGCTTGTAGATCTGCTATTTTGCAATAGTTAAAGTATCAAATAATTCCAGCTGTTAATGGGCTAATGTGGGAACATAATGTTCAACATTCATTTCTGTTTTCAGACTGTTTCATGATGGTATTTTTGTTGCATAGTACTGTGTTTATCTGTCTGTCATTCAATGTTTATTTTTATGAATTTATGAACAAGTCTTTGTTCTTTCTTGTGGTTTAAATCCTTTTAGTAGACCTTGTATCTGAACTGTCCTGTCCTCTTTTAGTAGACCTTGTATCTGTACTGTCCTGTCCTCTTTTAGTAGACCTTGTATCTGTACTGTCCTGTCCTCTTTTAGTAGACCTTGTATCTGTACTGTCCTGTCCTCTTTTAGTAGACCTTGTATCTGTACTGTACTGTCCTCTTTTAGTAGACCTTGTATCTGAACTGTCCTGTCCTCTTTTAGTAGACCTTGTATCTGTACTGTCCTGTCCTCTTTTAGTAGACCTTGTATCTGTACTGTCCTGTCCTCTTTTAGTAGACCTTGTATCTGAACTGTCCTGTCCTCTTTTAGTAGACCTTGTATCTGTACTGTCCTGTCCTGTCCTCTTTTAGTAGACCTTGTATCTGAACTGTCCTGTCCTCTTTTAGTAGACCTTGTATCTGTACTGTCCTGTCCTCTTTTAGTAGACCTTGTATCTGTACTGTCCTGTCCTCTTTTAGTAGACCTTGTATCTGTACTGTCCTGTCCTGTCCTGTCCTCTTTTAGTAGACCTTGTATCTGAACTGTACTGTCCTCTTTTAGTAGACCTTGTATCTGAACTGTACTGTCCTCTTTTAGTAGACCTTGTATCTGAACTGTACTGTCCTCTTTTAGTAGACCTTGTATCTGTACTGTCCTGTCCTCTTTTAGTAGACCTTGTATCTGTACTGTCCTGTCCTCTTTTAGTAGACCTTGTATCTGTACTGTCCTGTCCTCTTTTAGTAGACCTTGTATCTGTACTGTCCTGTCCTCTTTTAGTAGACCTTGTATCTGTCCTGTCCTGTCCTGTCCTGTCCTCTTTTAGTAGACCTTGTATCTGTACTGTCCTGTCCTCTTTTAGTAGACCTTGTATCTGTACTGTACTGTCCTGTACTGTCCTCTTTTAGTAGACCTTGTATCTGTACTGTCCTGTCCTCTTTTAGTAGACCTTGTATCTGTCCTGTCCTGTCCTCTTTTAGTAGACCTTGTATCTGTACTGTCCTGTCCTCTTTTAGTAGACCTTGTATCTGTCCTGTCCTGTCCTCTTTTAGTAGACCTTGTATCTGTACTGTCCTGTCCTCTTTTAGTAGACCTTGTATCTGTCCTGTCCTGTCCTCTTTTAGTAGACCTTGTATCTGTACTGTCCTGTCCTCTTTTAGTAGACCTTGTATCTGTCCTGTCCTGTCCTCTTTTAGTAGACCTTGTATCTGTACTGTCCTGTCCTCTTTTAGTAGACCTTGTATCTGAACTGTCCTGTCCTCTTTTAGTAGACCTTGTATCTGTACTGTCCTGTCCTCTTTTAGTAGACCTTGTATCTGAACTGTCCTGTCCTGTCCTGTCCTCTTTTAGTAGACCTTGTATCTGAACTGTCCTGTCCTGTCCTGTCCTCTTTTAGTAGACCTTGTATCTGTACTGTCCTGTCCTCTTTTAGTAGACCTTGTATCTGAACTGTACTGTCCTCTTTTAGTAGACCTTGTATCTGAACTGTCCTGTCCTCTTTTAGTAGACCTTGTATCTGTACTGTCCTGTCCTGTCCTCTTTTAGTAGACCTTGTATCTGTACTGTCCTGTCCTCTTTTAGTAGACCTTGTATCTGAACTGTACTGTCCTCTTTTAGTAGACCTTGTATCTGTACTGTCCTGTCCTCTTTTAGTAGACCTTGTATCTGTACTGTCCTGTCCTCTTTTAGTAGACCTTGTATCTGTCCTGTCCTGTCCTCTTTTAGTAGACCTTGTATCTGTACTGTCCTGTACTCTTTTAGTAGACCTTGTATCTGAACTGTCCTGTCCTCTTTTAGTAGACCTTGTATCTGTACTGTCCTGTACTCTTTTAGTAGACCTTGTATCTGAACTGTCCTGTCCTCTTTTAGTAGACCTTGTATCTGTCCTGTCCTGTCCTCTTTTAGTAGACCTTGTATCTGTACTGTCCTGTCCTGTCCTCTTTTAGTAGACCTTGTATCTGTACTGTCCTGTCCTCTTTTAGTAGACCTTGTATCTGTCCTGTCCTGTCCTCTTTTAGTAGACCTTGTATCTGTACTGTCCTGTCCTCTTTTAGTAGACCTTGTATCTGTCCTGTCCTGTCCTCTTTTAGTAGACCTTGTATCTGTACTGTCCTGTCCTGTCCTCTTTTAGTAGACCTTGTATCTGTACTGTCCTGTCCTGTCCTCTTTTAGTAGACCTTGTATCTGTCCTGTCCTGTCCTCTTTTAGTAGACCTTGTATCTGTACTGTCCTGTCCTGTCCTCTTTTAGTAGACCTTGTATCTGTCCTGTCCTGTCCTCTTTTAGTAGACCTTGTATCTGTACTGTCCTGTCCTGTCCTGTCCTCTTTTAGTAGACCTTGTATCTGTACTGTCCTGTCCTCTTTTAGTAGACCTTGTATCTGTACTGTACTGTCCTCTTTTAGTAGACCTTGTATCTGTCCTGTCCTGTCCTCTTTTAGTAGACCTTGTATCTGTCCTGTCCTGTCCTCTTTTAGTAGACCTTGTATCTGTCCTGTCCTGTCCTCTTTTAGTAGACCTTGTATCTGTACTGTCCTGTCCTCTTTTAGTAGACCTTGTATCTGTCCTGTCCTGTCCTCTTTTAGTAGACCTTGTATCTGTACTGTCCTGTCCTGTCCTGTCCTCTTTTAGTAGACCTTGTATCTGTACTGTCCTGTCCTCTTTTAGTAGACCTTGTATCTGTCCTGTCCTGTCCTGTCCTGTCCTGTCCTGTCCTCTTTTAGTAGACCTTGTATCTGTACTGTCCTGTACTCTTTTCCCCATGCAAACTTCTAATAAAGTATTCAATCATATCCATGTAAAGTCTTGGTTAGTTCAGATACCAACAGCAGTATCAGGAAAGCTGCCCACACCACCTAACATGCTGCAGTCTGTATGGGCCAGTATGCCAGTCTGCTCATTCAGACACTACGCATAATAGCCAAAGAGAGACGCATTCTGCCTAGTCCCGGAGAAGACGCGCTGTGATTGGCTGGTGTCGCTTTGAGTGACAACCTCGCGAGGCTTCTCCTCTCCTATGAATACAGACTGAATGCCCCCCCCCCCCCCCCCCCCCCAGCACCGGCTCGATGGCCTAGTGGACTAGTGTATCCACTTCCGGTCCATTCACCCACGGGTTCGCATCCCGCTTGTGCCACTTTTTTGAGCTGTTCACATGACCAGTAGTAGATTTGATGTCAAGCCTTGTATCCCGCGACACAGTGTTTATACGACACGACAAAACCATCACCGGGCCAAACAGGAGTTCAATCTAACGCAGCCTGTTGAATAAATCCCGATGTGCGAACGAATGCCTTCAAACGGAGCTCTGCTGAGCTCAGGGCAACAACGAAACGCAACGCCAAGTGAACCAAAAGCTATCCTTTCTCCAAGAGGCTGAGCTGTCAGAAAGTACATTATTCCAAGCTGAACGAACGGGAGGGCGGAGCTCGTGTGCGTGCACATTGCCAGTGGTGGAAAAAAGTACTCAAATGTTTTACTTAAAGCTCCACTGACACGCCCCGAAATTATCATAGTATTATACAGTAGGTCACATGACTCTATCTGAAAACACCATAACTCTATGGAAAACACTCAGAATCAAAATATCCCATCGCCCGCAGCGCAGCCCCCTCCTCTCTAATGCGGCCGGGCCGGGGAGCTCATTGAATCCATAGGAGGAGACGCGGCCAGGGACTCTGGGTCGGGGAGGAGGAGGAGGAGGAGAAGAGAGACAGACAGATAGTTTCAGAACCGCTGTTAACTCATTGACTGCCAAGGCCCGAGTTTCCCGAGTTATTACAGTACACCCAGACTGCCATGGCCCGAGTTTCGGGCCATGAAATACATAAAATGTAGTAGGCATGATCGCAATCGCGAAATTGCATGTTTAACCCCCATACCAACCACATCTTTCAAAATGGCGACTCCGTGTCCGAGTGAGCGGAGTCGCACCCTTAAACTCTAAGGGTCACGCTATAGCGCAACAAATAATAATACAATCTGAAGTGTCTTTTAAACTCCTATAATGTCACTGCTGTTCAAATCTATCACAGCATCCAGCTTCAGTGTGTGGTAGGACCGGTCCACTAAGTATGTGGGGTCAAACAGGACGTCTATGGGGTTAAACAGGACTTACCTACAATGGCCAGGTTGTGTTCAGATCCACACGCAATCTGCGAGGAAGAAAACAATAAGAATTATTATTAACACAACATTGTTAAAAAAAATCAATATGTAAGGAAGCAGAAAAGAATAAAACAATGTTAATAAATCAGGGACCCAAGTTATGAATATGAAAGGACATATTTTCTGTGAAGCCTTGACTGACGCATGACTCGGTCAGCAAATGATTGTCTCAACAATGTGACAAATAGGGATGGGTATCGTTCACCTTTGAATCGATACAATACCTTTTTAGATACCTGGGAATTGAAACGATACCCTTTTCGATACTTTTTATTTAAGTTGAACTGCTCTACGAGGTGATGATGATCACACAGTGTGGCGGAGCAGAGAGTATAGACGTTGGATAATCATCATAATAATAAACATTATAGGCTATTGTCGGCTATTTTCCACAGTAACGAGTGTAGCCTACTAAAGCAGTCATTAAACTCTCAGTAGCCCAACTGTTACAGATGCGACCGGCCAGGGGTGCGTTCCAGAGTATCCAAACGAGGTATCGTTAGTTTTTACGTGAACCGATACTCGATAGTATCAACTTCATGCAATCGATACCATTAAAAGTATCGCAGACGATACCCATCCCTAGTGACAGAAGATAAAACACATCTCCGTGAATTCAAGTCTCCATGTGGTGTCATGTTGTGTATGAACTTCTCCTTTAACTCCTGACTGGTTCAACATGTATAAAACTCACAGACACTTCATTGCTTGTGAACCTCGTTGATCCAACCTACCTGGTCCTAGTGGATCATGGTTTGTTTTTATTCATTTACAATAAAACGAATACAGTTGAAATAGCTTTCTGGCTGACAGCAACGATATGTTAGGATCTCGTGCTGTTTGAATAATGTTAACTCTGCAGTATATATGAGACATACAAGATATGAATAATGTTAACTCTGCAGTATATATGAGACATACAAGATATGAATAATGTTAACTCTGCAGTATATATGAGACATACAAGATATGAATAATGTTAACTCTGCAGTATATATGAGACATACAAGATATGGTGAACTTGTACACTCTTAAGTGGGTTCAAACCTGGATGGTCTGAACAGCACGATTACATACAAAAAGAATGCAAACACAAGACGACGCGCGACCGAGCAAGGCGCGAACGGTCGCCTTGTATCTTCGCCCCACTTGAAAAAATTGTGCGTGCGTGCGTGCAGTCCCTGACACAGAGCCAACATCATAACTCCAGGTCAACTACAGTTATTTACTTGCAGTTACAGTGTATTTACAGTTATTTACTTACAGTTACAGTGTATTTACAGTTATTTACTACAGTTACAGTTTATTTACAGTTATTTACTACAGTCACACCTCATCAGTGTGAGAAGAGACCAGAAAGTAATCCAGTAATAGATTATATTACAGGTGAATCTATCCAACAGCACATAGTACTGTTGGTATGTGGCTCCACCTACTGGGCTGAGGCAGAAGTGATTTTACTACCAAACAAAGCAGCAGCATCAAAATGTAGGAACTAAAAAGATTTTTTAGATATATTTTGTTCAGAACAGAAGTTGCTTGGCGGTTCATTGAAAATAATGGAGGGGGCCTGTTTTCAGGGTTCCCACACATCTTTACCAATTAATTTCCAAAACTTTTCCAGAATATTTAACCCGATTTCCAGGACCATATAACAATAAACTGTTGTTAGCCCAAAGACAGGACTATATAACAATAAACTGTTGTTAGCCCAAAGACAGGTAGATTTCCAGGACTATATAACAATAAACTGTTGTTAGCCCAAAGACAGGCAGATTTCCAGGACTATATAACAATAAACTGTTGTTAGCCCAAAGACAGGTAGATTTCCAGGACTATATAACAATAAACTGTTGTTAGCCCAAAGACAGGTAGATTTCCAGGACTATATAACAATAAACTGTTGTTAGCCCAAAGACAGGTAGATTTCCAGGACTATATAACAATAAACTGTTGTTAGCCCAAAGACAGGTAGATTTCCAGGACTATATAACAATAAACTGTTGTTAGCCCAAAGACAGGTAGATTTCCAGGACTATATAACAATAAACTGTTGTTAGCCCAAAGACAGGTAGATTTCCAGGACTATATAACAATAAACTGTTGTTAGCCCAAAGACAGGTAGATTTCCAGGACTACATAACAATAAACTGTTGTTAGCCCAAAGACAGGTAGTGTATGCCAGTGGAACCTTTTCAGGCCGTGACCCCCGAAATAACCATATTTGAAGAGAGTTGAGGAATTTTGTATAACACGGTTTTATTGTGAAAATAGCAGATCTACATGCTCAGATTGCTCACGATGTAGATCTGCTATTTTCACAATTTCTGCCTCTAATATTTGACAATTTGGCCCATGTTTAATTTGTCATTTCAGAGGTTATAACAAAATCAATAACCAAAGACAATGCATAGCAATTTTTTTTCCAGGACCTTCCAGGACCCTTGATCAATTCCAACACTTTTCCAGTACTGGATTTTTTTTTTTTTTTTTCTAATTTCAAAATATTTCAGGAATTTCATGACCGTGGGAACCCCGAGTTTTGACGTGCACTGTCCGCAGCCAGTATGTGTCCCTGTGTGTGTGTTTGTGTGTGTGTGTGTGTGTGTGTGTGTGTGCGTGTGTGCGTATGTGCGTGCGTGCGTGCGTGTGGGCATCTCACCTGAGACGCTCCGTGCAGCAGAGGGACCTCTGCAGGGTGGCACCGCCCCTGCCCCGCCCCCTCTGCCACGCGTCCGGCTGGCATCTCTTCAGGGTCCTCACTGGAGGGCAGAGCTCTGCCCAGCTGCCCGTAGTCTGCCCTGCCCCACGTCCACACTCTGCCACTCACTGAAACACCCAATACAACTGTCCATTATCACTCTGTCTACCACTCTACCGTTCGTTTTTTCACATCTAGTTCTTATTATTGTATTTAGTTAATTAGTGACTATCAGGGGTTAATGCCAAAACAAATCCAAGACTGAAATGTATTTTAAGACCATGTCCCAATATGTGATGTTTGAAACATGGTGCGCACACCAATATTTGAGGTGTTTCCCTGAAGTTGTGAACTGCCTTCACTGAATGTGTGTGTGCAACAATCCATGCTTCATTTTATAGAAGTATCTTCTGAAGTTCTGTTGTATTCTATTGTTAGTCTGGCCAATCCAAATACTCATATCTTGAAATTAGAACTGCTTTTTAGTTTAGAGATCACTTGACTAGCGTTTTGACGATGTTGTCATTCACGCCACGGCCATCGCTACACCTCCCCCTTATTTTATTTTTTATTGTTTTGCAGATCTGCACTGATCTCCGAAACGCCCCTATGGAATCCTCCAGACTGAAATCAGTCCCCAGGACTGAGAACTTTACCCTGTGCTATACTGTACAGTATATGTGTCTCTTAGGCCCCCTTTACACTGGCAGGCAAATCCTGGCCTGATTTCAGACTCTGCGCTGGAGCTTGAGTCTGAAGTTGTCCCTGTTCTATTTGATTACAAAGGGGAGGGGATTTGAAATTTGAAATTCCCAATCACAAGAGATCTGGTGGGAGGGGTTGTGTTTGACTTGTGTACACAAAACATTCCCTCCTCCCCCTCCCCTCTGTGACATGCACCAAACAGGTCATTGTCTTTGATGTTTCATTGATTAGAGAGAATCACTAACGAGCTATCGACACTTGTAATTGTAGCTCTTTTGAAGTTCAAAGGAGGCAATTAAGAACTCTAGCGAGCCACCCCTCCCTCCACTGTTTCTGTTGATTTTCAAAAGTTAGACGCACCCCTCCTCTGTATTGCATTGATTTCATTGGTCGGTTCGCCAAAAACCGATAGAAAGAGACACGTCATATGACACCTCCAGACCAAGAGAAGCAGTCCACTCAGAGAGTGGGCGGGTCTATTGGCTGGAGCCAGGCAAGGCAAATCCAGCCTGAATCAGATCCCTGCCACATCCAGATTATGGAATTCATCCATAAGAAGAGGGACATTGGACGCAGTACTAGGTCAACATCCAGGGGAGACTGTGAAATTGATTTTAGAAAAACTACCTTTAGTAAAAACGTTCTCTCCATAAATGGTTGCCAATATTGGAACCAGCTCCCTGCCTCAATTAGAGAGATCCACACATTCGGTGCTTTTAAAGGGCAGTTGAAGCAATGGTTAAAACGCTCACAAACATGTAACCACCTATAAGAAAATAATTGATGCCTGTACGAATTACTCTGCCAGGTTAGTCTCTCCTGTGTGGTTTTTAACTTACTTCTGGCACTAGGCACCTTGTTGCACTAGGCACGCGGCTGCACCAAGCACCTTGTTTTTGTTGTGTTGTTGTTCGCCCTGTACTGTTCTGTTCTTGTTTTTGTTAGTGTAGTCTTGTTTTGTTTCTTGTTTTATGTCCTGAGGACAACGGATGAAATGTAGCTTTAAGCTAACTCCGGCTGGTTTACACTAAGATCTTTGTATGTTGTATTATGCAATATCTAAATATCTCTGTGTCCATGAACTGGTACTGTCCTGTCTAAATAAACACATAAAGTAAAGTAAAGTAAAGATTAGAATCCAAATCAGATTCCATTCTGGATGATGTTAGTCTCGCGTGGCCAGACTGTTGCCTAACGTGATTTGCAAATGCTCCCGGCATACAGTCTGGGGCACGGAAATAGAAACGATGAGTGTGAGATAAAGCGGATGTGACGCAACCGCTCCCTTGGCGCAGTAGCAATAACATGTCCTACTGGAAGCGTTATGTCTCCTTTTATAATTTTTCGGGCCGTTATTTTGTCTTTCTCTGGTGTTGTTGGTGTTACCACCATGATGTTTTCAAATGTTTTCTTAAACTATACACCCATAACAAGAATATGCAGCTCGAATGACTGTCGAGTGTGTTTCTGTTATGTTTCCAATGAGACTACAGTTCATTAGAATGACTGTCTGTGCTAGTGTGTTTCTGTTATGTTTCCAATGGGACTACAGTTCATTATAATGACTCTGTCTGTGCTAGTGTGTTTCTGTTATGTTTCCAATGGGACTACAGTTCATTATAATGACTCTGTCTGTGCTAGTGTGTTTCTGTTATGTTTCCAATGGGACTACAGTTCATTATAATGACTCTGTCTGTGCTAGTGTGTTTCTGTTATGTTTCCAATGGGACTACAGTTCATTAGAATGACTGTCTGTGCGAGTGTGTTTCTGTTATGTTTCCAATGGGACTACAGTTCATTATAATGACTCTGTCTGTGCTAGTGTGTTTCTGTTATGTTTCCAATGGGACTACAGTTCCGTGCAGCAGTGACTCCTTCCGATACTTGCTGTTCGGGAGCTGCCGTTCCAGACTCTATATAGCATTTGGAGATTGTGGAATAGTTGTCTGGCTACGCGAGACTAGGATGATGTGGACACAGATATGATTCAGACTGGATTTGGCTGTCAGTGTAAATGGGGCCTTATAGCCTATTGATTCTCAGACATAAGGGGGATGTTAAGGGTGTAGTACCTGTCTTGGCCACTAGGTGGGTCCAGCCACTCCACACATGGCTGACAGCCTCTCCATCCATGAAGCAAGCAGAGAGCAGACAGGGTGAAGGGAGGAAGGGTTGAGATGAGGCCAGCTGACCGTGCTTGTTGCTCCCCCAGAGATACACCTCACCTGCTCCTGAACACAACACAACACAACACATCACCTCACCTGCTCCTGAACACAACACAACACATCACCTCACCTGCTCCTGAACACAACACAACACATCACCTCACCTGCTCCTGAACACAACACAACACAACACATCACCTCACCTGCTCCTGAACACAACACAACACATCACCTCACCTGCTCCTGAACACAACACAACACATCACCTCACCTGCTCCTGAACACAACACAACACATCACACCTCGTCTAGATCAGGGGTTTTCAAAGTGGGTGACGGGGCACCCTGGGGTGCTGCGACGGCAGTCCAGGGGTGCCGCGAGATCATTTGATAATATTTGGAATATATTTGAACACTTAAACAAATATTTGGTTATCATTTTAAACTTGAAGTTATTTTCAGTAAATTTTGACCAAAATGGCTATTATCTCAACGTTTTCCTCGCAACATAATCACTCAAATATCGTCTCTGTCGGGCAGAAACCTCGTATCTCCAAGTTTCAAACGTGTACGTCTTTTGGTAAAGCAAAGCCCTGCTTCATCATACAAGACTGTCGCACAAAACTAGAGAAAACAGATGCGTAGATCTGCTGTTTTCACTAGTTTAGTACATTTTATAGATGATAAAAACAAAACGAACGGTTTTGGACATACAAGGTTTCCACCCGACAACGACGATAATTTTAGGGAGGCCATGAAGGCCATGGCCGTCGTTGCCCCTCAGTTTGGCCTCCCTTGTGCCCCGGCCCCTCAAAAGAATTGCCCTGCCAGCTGACTGGACCACTTTCTCCATCCAGTGACTTTGATTGCTGCAGGGCTGAGCATGGATCAGATTGTAAATACCATCATTTATTTATTTATTTGACTGCAGATTATCAAATAAAAAATTATCCATAACCCTTGATTTCAATTAATTATTTCAATGGACAAAAAGTATTTATTATTATTATTATTATTATTCTTGCCCTGGCATTTGGCCTTTGTGCCCTCAAAAAAGGGACAACACCAAAGGCCAAGTGGCCACGCTCCTAAAATGACGAAATTCCAGGCCTGGGTATAACTATAAAAAATAGCAGATCTACAAGTTCACAGAGTGGCACAGAGTGCCTCGCCGCAATCTGATATTTTTGAAAAATTGTGAAAAATTGGGCAAAACTTGAATATTTTAATTCTATAAATGTCTTCTAAATACTTCTTCTTGCCAAGGAACCCCAAAATTCAGGGAAAAAAAAGTTAAAACATATGTTGTTCCAGGGACCACCCAGAGGCAGAGTTTTGCTTTACAAAAGTTTGCTTTGAAAATATATTCAAAGATTTGCTAAACTGTTTTTAGCTAGTCGGGGGCGTTAGGGAGATAACATGGCTATTTCGCCCTATATTAGTCTAAAAGCACCACATTTTGCACAGATGTAGCCCAGGGCATGCTCTAATGATTTAGCTAGGGCGCCCGAGTCGGCGACCTTCGGGGTCGCCACAGCGGCCAAATCAAGTTGGGCTCCCATCGACTTTCTATACAGGAGGAAAATACCCAGATTTTTTTTTTTTAAGTAGGATGTGAGGGGTTTGTCATGATGCTGAATCCATTGCAAGCATTCGTTTTGCACAAAAACATTCCTTGGACTACAAATGGCCCCAGAAAACTATGGTTTAGTGATGAAAGGTGATGAGTCATCACTTTTCACCGTTTTGTGGGCGTTTTCTTGGGCAGGTTTTGTGGTACAGAAACACAATGTTATACTACAGAAACACATCTTACCTGTAAGGTAAACACAGTGGGAGGAGTCTCATACCTGTAAGGTAAACACAGTGGGAGGAGTCTCTTACCTGTAAGGTAAACACAGTGGGAGGAGTCTCTTACCTGTAAGGTAAACACAGTGGGAGGAGTCTCTTACCTGTAAGGTAAACACAGTGGGAGGAGTCTCTTACCTGTAAGGTAAACACAGTGGGCGGAGCCTGCTGCTACCATGTGAGGTGTCACATGACCCAGACCTGCAGCATGGCAGAAGGAGAAGGGTTAATAATATTCCTGGAAACATCAAGTGTTTGTTTGTTTCACATCTAGTTTTCATTATTTGAGAGTCTTTTGTACCGGCTGCTCTCAAGCTGTACAACGAGACACACAACGGTCGATTGAAGAGGACTACCTTCCTAACCAAGGACGACGGTAGAATTTCTTACTGGAACTTTAGTTGCACTGACTCTGACCTCTAAAGCCTCTATCAGAGTCCAAGTTGAAGAGCTATACACCGCAAATTTGAGGTGGAAAGCTTTCCACCTCAAGTCAGAAAATAAGTGAAGGCCATCATAGTACGCCACGGCCCACGGTGAAGTCCTTTACCCCGACTAATACCTCGACCAATCAGCGAACGGGGTGAAGAGCCTGTCTGTCTGATAGTAAAAACAGACAGATGTGTTTGGGACTCGCGGTGGAAAGCTCTTCACCGCGAGAAATGACGTAACGTTGTAGTTTCATGACTCAAAAAGACTACACCGCAGTGGATACCCTTCCACCGCGGAGCCGACTCTGATAGAGGCTTAAAGGAGTAGTTCACCCCTAAAATGACTTTTTTTCTATTGATTACTCAGGCCATGGAGAGTAGAGTTCAATAATATTCTTTGGTTTTAGTCACATTCCTAAGACAAAACTTTGATTCGAGTAAATTTACCCCCATTGATTCCGGATGGTGACCCGTTTCGAAACGGGTCACCATCCGGAATCAATGGGGGTAAATTTACTGTTATCACATTTTTGTCTTAGGAATGTGACAAAAAACAAAAAATATTATTGAACTCTACTCTCCATGGCCTGAGTAATCAATAGAAAAAAAGTCATTTTGGGGGTGAACTACTCCTTTAAGGACCTTCCAGGGAGGGTGCTCTTGTGCGTCTTGCTGCGTCACCCTCTCTTGTTTCTTTCTTTTTCTAGTTGTTTTTATATCACACTGACCTTTGGACACTCTGCACTATCAGGTTGTGTTAGTAGTTTTTATATCACACTGACCTTTGGACATTCTGCACTATCAGGTTGTGTTAGTAGTTTTTATATCACACTGACCTTTGGACACTCTGCACTATCAGGTTGTGTTAGTAGTTTTTATATCACACTGACCTTTGGACATTCTGCACTATCAGGTTGTGTTAGTAGTTTTTATATCACACTGACCTTTGGACATTCTGCACTATCAGGTTGTGTTAGTAGTTTTTATATCACACTGACCTTTGGACATTCTGCACTATCAGGTTGTGTTAGTAGTTTTTATATCACACTGACCTTTGGACACTCTGCACTATCAGGTTGTGTTAGTAGTTTTTATATCACACTGACCTTTGGACACTCTGCACTATCAGGTTGTGTTAGTAGTTTTTATATCACACTGACCTTTGGACACTCTGCACTATCAGGTTGTGTTAGTAGTTTTTATATCACACTGACCTTTGGACATTCTGCACTATCAGGTTGTGTTAGTAGTTTTTATATCACACTGACCTTTGGACACTCTGCACTATTAGGTTGTGTTAGTAGTTTTTATATCACACTGACCTTTGGACATTCTGCACTATTAGGTTGTGTTAGTAGTTTTTATATCACACTGACCTTTGGACACTCTGCACTATCAGGTTGTGTTAGTAGTTTTTATATCACACTGACCTTTGGACACTCTGCACTATCAGGTTGTGTTAGTAGTTTTTATATCACACTGACCTTTGGACACTCTGCACTATCAGGTTGTGTTAGTAGTTTTTATATCACACTGACCTTTGGACATTCTGCACTATCAGGTTGTGTTAGTAGTTTTTATATCACACTGACCTTTGGACACTCTGCACTATCAGGTTGTGTTAGTAGTTTTTATATCACACTGACCTTTGGACATTCTGCACTATCAGGTTGTGTTAGTAGTTTTTATATCACACTGACCTTTGGACATTCTGCACTATCAGGTTGTGTTAGTAGTTTTTATATCACACTGACCTTTGGACATTCTGCACTATCAGGTTGTGTTAGTAGTTTTTATATCACACTGACCTTTGGACACTCTGCACTATCAGGTTGTGTTAGTAGTTTTTATATCACACTGACCTTTGGACACTCTGCACTATCAGGTTGTGTTAGTAGTTTTTATATCACACTGACCTTTGGACACTCTGCACTATCAGGTTGTGTTAGTAGTTTTTATATCACACTGACCTTTGGACATTCTGCACTATCAGGTTGTGTTAGTAGTTTTTATATCACACTGACCTTTGGACACTCTGCACTATTAGGTTGTGTTAGTAGTTTTTATATCACACTGACCTTTGGACATTCTGCACTATTAGGTTGTGTTAGTAGTTTTTATATCACACTGACCTTTGGACACTCTGCACTATCAGGTTGTGTTAGTAGTTTTTATATCACACTGACCTTTGGACACTCTGCACTATCAGGTTGTGTTAGTAGTTTTTATATCACACTGACCTTTGGACACTCTGCACTATCAGGTTGTGTTAGTAGTTTTTATATCACACTGACCTTTGGACACTCTGCACTATTAGGTTGTGTTAGTAGTTTTTATATCACACTGACCTTTGGACACTCTGCACTATCAGGTTGTGTTAGTAGTTTTTATATCACACTGACCTTTGGACACTCTGCACTATCAGGTTGTGTTAGTAGTTTTTATATCACACTGTCCTTTGGACACTCTGCACTATCAGGTTGTGTTAGTAGTTTTTATATCACACTGACCTTTGGACACTCTGCACTATTAGGTTGTGTTAGTAGTTTTTATATCACACTGACCTTTGGACACTCTGCACTATCAGGTTGTGTTAGTAGTTTTGAGTATTTCTGCTTGTGTTTGACATGATTGTGAGATACTTGTTGCACTAACTAGCATTGACTGTTATGGTCACTTTGATTTGGGGGCACTGTACTATATTGATAGTTGTGCCTAAGGACACTTCATGTATATTTATATATTATTCGTTCACTTTCTTGACGTACCTTGCTCTTTACTGTACTCTGTTCTTGTTTTTTTCTTTATCGTTTTTCGTTTTTCTTACTTCTCTGTAACTAACCTTATACTGCTGTGCTGCCTCTGGGCAACTGATTTCCCCCTTGGGATAATAAAGGTATCTATCTATTATTTGGTTTGTTTTACTCGACTATAATAACCTTGATCTGAACGTAAAACATTTGATATAAAAACCAATAGGGGTGCACTGTTATCTAACTCAGGGGTTTTCAAAGTGGGTGACGGGGCACCCTGGGGTGACGGGGCACCCTGGGGTGACGGGGCACCCTGGGGTGCCATGACGGCAGTCCAGGGGTGACGGCAGTCCAGGGGTGCCGCGAGATAATTGTTGGAATTTATTTGGACACAGAATATTTTAACATTTTAAACTTGAAGTAAAAAGATATTTTCAGTCAGTTCTAACCAAAATGGCTGTTATCTCAACGTTTCCCTCGCAACATAATCACTAAAATATCATCACTGTCGGGCAGAAACCTTGTATCTCCAAGTTTCAAATGTGTACGTCTTTTGGTAAAGCAAAGCCCTGCTTCATCATACAAGACTGTCGCACAAAACTAGTGAAAACAGACGATCTACAAGCACACAACGCCTCGCGACGCAAGGCGTTGTGTGCTTGTAGATCTGCTGTTTTCACTAGTTTAGTACATTTCATAGATGATAAATACAAAACGAACGGTTTTGGACATACAAGGTTTCCACCCAACAACAACGATATGCTATAAATATAAGGTGCTGGGAGTGAAAATTATAATGTAGGGGTGCCTCGGATTAAAACAATATTCATGAGGTGCCCTGAGACAAAAAAAATTGGGAACCCCTGCTATAAAGGTCTTTGCACACTGCTGCGTTTTTCGAATATCGGAGTGAAAATAAAAAATAAATAAAAAAAATTAACCTCACGTTATGTCAGTTACGTTTGCACACTGCCGCCCGTTTCGCGCACCACTCGGTCCCTTGCTCTCTCTATCTTTCTCTCTCTCCTTGCCCTGAAAAACGCATTTCGCAACGATGGATGGCATTGGTGACTGTTCTGGTCTGGTTGTTATAAATGATGTAATGAAGGAGTGTGTAGTTCTCACCTGGTACCACAGAGGGCAGCGTAGAGCACAGATGAGCAGGAACAGCAAGTGGACTGAGAGCTCTCTTTGCCTGACTGGACAGTCCAGTGCCCCACTGGTACACAACACCTCCCCCTAGAGGCAGAAAGAATAAATACATCTGACTGGACAGTCCAGTTCCCCACTGGTACACACAGCCTGAAACTACACACATAATAGTATGTAACAGCAATACGTATTACGATACTTGGGTCACGATGCAATAGTATCACGATATATTGTGAATCCTTGCGATACGATACTTTTGATTGATTGATTGAAGAATTTATTAGAAGTTTGCAATAGAAAAAAGTACAGTTTCATGACAGTACAAATCACTGGTACAAGGTCAACTAAAAGGAGATCCTAGAAAGCCGAGGCTTATTTCCACAGGAACCACACTTTAAGTATCTCATATAACATTGAAAGACAGACGGATAGAACATAGTACTTTATCTAGGATAATATCAGTTTCAAAAGCATAACATCAAATACAAAGGCAGAAAAAAAGAAAGGGGAGGGGGGCATGGGGGCTTAGTAGGGGTGTGTATCCATCCCTTACAAGGCGATTCGATACGTATCCGATACATGGGCTCCGATCCGATTCAGTGACGATACATCTTACATACAGAACGATTCGATACGATTCGATTCGGTGCAATTTCGATTTTGTGGAATTTTATGCGATTCGATTGGATTCGATACGATGCGATACGGTGTGATCTGATATATACGTTTAATGAAACATTAATTTTCTATTCAATTAACACATATGGTGCCAACCCCGAGTTTCCCGAGTTTGGGCCGTTTTTGAAAAAAAAAAAAAATTTTTTTGGACCTCCAGAAATGTATTAGGCATGATCGCGATCGCGAAATTGCATGTTTAACCCCCATACCAACTCATTCTTTCAAACATGGCAGCCATGTTTGTTTACATCTGAAGAAAACATAATGGCTGATAAATCATGAATGCCTGAACGGATTTCCAAGCAGATTTTTTTGTTTGAAAGCTGTGAACAGCATCTACACACGTGGTGCATCATCTAGGCATGGTCGTGCACTTTTTACACAATTGCACAATTACATGGAAGTCTATGGTAACCATGGCAACGCGAGACATTGAAGAGAAAAAATCATTGCAACATAAGTGTTAAGAAGCTATAATCTATAAAGTAGCATTGCTGACCTTCAAATAATGGATATCTCATAAAAGACCAATGAATAACAGAAAATTGTAAAGAAAGATGGATGGCAAATCATTTTAGTATCATGTCATTGTTGTGTTCATTCTAAATAGACACAGACATGTAGATACAAAAAATAATTAATGTAAACTACAAAGCCTACTGACATGGTTCAGTACAGTGCAATAATTGTACTTGGCAAAGCTGCTATAATAACACTGAAAAACTAAAATACATCCTCACCAATGCCACTGATCAGATCAATCCTCAGCAATGCCATAGATCAGATCACCAAATAAAACTAGTAAAAGAGCCTGCTGTTATTCAGTCAATAAGATCATTTCAAAGAGATCCACTTTACAACAGTAACAACAGCAGTATAAAGTAAGTGCAACATTTGATGTCTGGCACACATCATGTCTACTTGTTATCTTATGGCTCTACTGCAGTAGTTCTAAAAAAATAAAATAAAAATCAATGTCAAGGACCCCCAGTTTGACATGGATCAGGCTCTTGTCTTAAGTTTAACACAACTAGTGCCTCTTAATCTGAAGGTTTGCTTGGTGCCTCGGTGCCACGCCGTTTCCTCCATAGGCCGCTGCTATTATTTTGAAGGGCCGGAAGGGGGTTGTTTTTGTTTTTTTGGATTATCACTTGACGGCAACGATTACGTCATCTAGTCACATGACAGAGTGAGCCCAGAAGAGAACATGGCTGCGCCCTGCTTTTGTGTACAGTTATGGAGAGTGGAGACCATCCTTTGTATAAGAATGTCCCTTTTGGAGAAAATGAAGTCTCTTTATGGGCCTCTCAATGGATTTACTATGGAGGGCGTTAATTTCGCGTGCACGCCCGACGTGCGTTGTAAACAAATCGCGGACATTACCGATGCGGGCGGGACCGGAGCGACGTACAGTAAGTAATAATATCTTTACTGTATATACAGTAAGATTGACAGTCCTCCATGGTATTAACCCTTTCACTGACGGTGAGCGTCGTCAAGGGCAGCAGAACAGTTTTTTAAATGGAACCAAATTTGGTTCCATTTGTACACTCCCCTGAGTTACACATACCCAAGGGTCCATTAGGGTCCATTTGGTTCCATTTGTACACTCCCCTGAGTTACACATACCCAAGGGTCCATTTGGTTCCTATCATTTCGCCGAGGACCCCCTAGAACTCCCTCAAGGACCCTTGGGGGTCCCCGGACCCCACTTTGAAAACCAATACTCTATAGTAGCGCTTTGCAATAAAAGCTGATGCTGTGATTATTACCTTTGCTGTCGACAACTGCGGGGACTTCTACTGGGAAAAGTGTTATCCAATACATTACTGTCGCATTCTTATAAAATCGCGTTTCTCCACTGGAATAATCCATAGTGATGGAACCATAGATGGAACTACCACGTTGTTGGTTTGTTTACAAGTCGCTGTGTGTCACACAATTGCGTGCGTCATACACGCGCCAGTGTGCTGTGTCGGAAGTACAGTAGCAGATCTATAAGTTTACAACCCATCCACATGCAACACGCTGTGGGCTTGTAGATCTGCGGCTTCCCGCAGGACAGTGACTGCAGTACGCAGAAACCCAGCTCTATCGGAGGGGGAGGACAGAGCAGCAGGCAGCTTTTTCTTTTTTTTTTTTTTTCGTTGCACTGTCTGCAGCACTGACTGTCTAGCAGCGCTCACTTTTGAAGTAATGATTTGTAACAGTAAACGATGAGTAAGTAAGTTCAGAATTTCACAGCAGGTTAATTATTTAATGCTAAAATCCAGATAATCCGATTAATAACTTTAGGACCGATACATCGACCGATACGCCCGCGATTTGGACCGATCCGGGTAAACGCGCACCGATGCACCCGTATCGCTAGTGTTGAAACCGATAATCGATTCGTATCGATTTTTTCCGGCACCCTTAGGGCTTAGTCTATTTACAAGTCACAGGTAGCAGCTGCCTGAAGGTGACTTTTCATACCAATTTTGAAGGAGGCTAGGGATTTGCTCTCCTTTAAGGCTTGTGGAAGGGCATTCCACATGTTGATGGTATAGCAGGAGAACGAGTTAGAGCCTTGTTTAGTGTTAAATCTACGTTGATGATGATTAGTGGAGCTGCCTCTGGTGTTGTGATCGTGAACAGTCTTGACCTTTAAGAAGTAGTTTGTCAGGTACATGGGAATCTTGGAGGTGTAGTGTATCTTGTACACCAGGCCCATTGCAAGATGCTGTACTCTGTCAGCTACTTTGAGCCACCCCACGCTTTCGTGGTGATGATCGGTAAGGTGGGTCTGAGGTGGAAGACCAAGCACAACCCTAATTAGTTTGTTCTGGGCTGTTTGGAGCTTTACTTTTGCGATACATCAGCTTTAAAAGATGAAGGCGCTCCTCTAATGTTGTTGTTTTCGTTGTTCGCAGCCATTTCTTCGAGAGACCTCACTCACTGAACCTTGGGAAGGGGAAGTAGCTACTATAGTACAGCGACATCTAGAGTGTCAGGACCGGACTTCTACCACTGGTTCCTATGTATGGGAACATATTTTATTTTCCTCGAAGTATCGCGATACTACGGCCTGAAGTATCGATACAGTATTGGCAAATAAACTATCGCGATGTATTGCCACATCGATTATATTGCCCACCCCTAACACATAACACACATCTATATTGATACACACTATGAAACTACACACATATTGCAAATATTTTTATTAGTGTGGACTAACTAACTGGGGACCCTTTATTCATTATTCTCCAGTGGTTCTCTGAGCTTGTATATCTGCAATTTTTGGGGCAAATGTTCCCCAGGATAATGGTGTTGGGGATATTTTGATTATCGTGGTAATATCATAAATCACAATATCTTTGGACACAATAATCGCAATATAACATTTCCATATCGTCCCTACCAGAAACTACACACAACAGACATGTATACTGGTACACACACTGAAACTACACACATGTATTCACCCATTCATACATGTTATAACATCATGTTATAGGAGATGAATTATGATGATTACCTGTTCATAAATGTTATAACGTCATGTTATAGGATATTAATTATGATGATTACCTGTTACACACATGTATTCACCCGTTCATAAATGTTATGACAGAATGTTATAGGAGATGAATTATGATGATTACCTGTTACAGCCACAGAGTGTCTGAGTCCTGCTGCCACACTGAGCACTGGCTCTGGCAACGTCTGGAAACACAACACATCTGGATTACACGCACGCACACACGTACGCACGCACACACGCAAGCACACATTTTAAATGCTTTATTTATGTCCACATAGATACATAGTTTGCAAGGGACATAAATACTATCAAATTCCTCAGGAGACATTCAGTTACACTGTGCACAGCGATCAGTATAAGTTGCACATTTATCTTACAAAATTACAGCTCCTAACCACAAGCTTGTGAACATGGCCCAGGCTGCCCAATATAAACGCAAGAAGATTACACTTGTAGCCTAGCTGTAAGATGGTCTGCTTCAGCTGCTGGTATTTCAGCATCTTGGTTAGAAAGGCCTCCTCTAGACTGTATAGGCCAGTCAATCTAAGCTAAAAAGGGGCCTGACCCAAAAGAAATTGCAATAGTAATCATTCAGGGTTTTTTATGATCCTTAGGGTCATCCAAAACACATGTTAAAAATCTACCAAAATATTCTTAGTGGATCAAGGTAAATTCAGGGGATTCAAGTTTGGGTCCCTTCACTTACTATACAGGAAAAAAGACCCCCCAAAAAAATCTTCTTTAAGTAGCATGTGTGGGGTCTAACTAGGGGGTTTTCATAATTCTGAATCCATTGCAAGCATTTGTTTTGCATGAAAATCATTCCTCGGGCCAAAAACTGACCCACAACATGATGGTATAGTGATGGTTTAGTGATGAGTCATCACAGTAAGTGAAGGGACCCAAACTTGAACCAGCTGAATTTACCTTGATCCACTAAGAATATTTTGGTAGATTTTTAACATGTGTTTTGGATGACCCTAAGGATCATAAAAAACCTTGAACCATTACTATTGCAATTTATTTTGGGTCAAACCTCAGATTGACTGGGCTATGTAGTCAAAGGTACAAGCAACCTCTAGAATGAGCACCTCCCTCCTACTCTCATTAACCAACACAACCTCTAGAATGAGCACCTCCCTCCTACTCTCATTAACCAACACAACCTCTAGAATGAGCACCTCCTCCTACTGTCATTAACCAACACAACCTCTAGAATGAGCACCTCCTCCTACTGTCATTAACCAACACAACCTCTAGAATGAGCACCTCCCTCCTACTCTCATTAACCAACACAACCTCTAGAATGAGCACCTCCCTCCTACTGTCATTAACCAACACAACCTCTAGAATGAGCACCTCCCTCCTACTCTCATTAACCAACACAACCTCTAGAATGAGCACCTCCCTCCTACTCTCATTAACCAACACAACCTCTAGAATGAGCACCTCCTCCTACTGTCATTAACCAACACAACCTCTAGAATGAGCACCTCCTCCTACTCTCATTAACCAACACAACCTCTAGAATGAGCACCTCCCTCCTACTGTCATTAACCAACACAACCTCTAGAATGAGCACCTCCCTCCTACTCTCATTAACCAACACAACCTCTAGAATGAGCACCTCCCTCCTACTCTCATTAACCAACACAACCTCTAGAATGAGCACCTCCTCCTACTGTCATTAACCAACACAACCTCTAGAATGAGCACCTCCTCCTACTGTCATTAACCAACACAACCTCTAGAATGAGCACCTCCTCCTACTGTCATTAACCAACACAACCTCTAGAATGAGCACCTCCTCCTACTGTCATTAACCAACACAACCTCTAGAATGAGCACCTCCCTCCTACTCTCATTAACCAACACAACCTCTAGAATGAGCACCTCCCTCCTACTCTCATTAACCAACACAACCTCTAGAATGAGCACCTCCCTCCTACTCTCATTAACCAACACAACCTCTAGAATGAGCACCTCCTCCTACTGTCATTAACCAACACAACCTCTAGAATGAGCACCTCCCTCCTACTCTCATTAACCAACACAACCTCTAGAATGAGCACCTCCTCCTACTGTCATTAACCAACACAACCTCTAGAATGAGCACCTCCCTCCTACTCTCATTAACCAACACAACCTCTAGAATGAGCACCTCCTCCTACTCTCATTAACCAACACAACCTCTAGAATGAGCACCTCCTCCTACTGTCATTAACCAACACAACCTCTAGAATGAGCACCTCCTCCTACTCTCATTAACCAACACAACCTCTAGAATGAGCACCTCCTCCTACTGTCATTAACCAACACAACCTCTAGAATGAGCACCTCCTCCTACTGTCATTAACCAACACAACCTCTAGAATGAGCACCTCCTCCTACTGTCATTAACCAACACAACCTCTAGAATGAGCACCTCCTCCTACTGTCATTAACCAACACAACCTCTAGAATGAGCACCTCCCTCCTACTCTCATTAACCAACACAACCTCTAGAATGAGCACCTCCTCCTACTCTCATTAACCAACACAACCTCTAGAATGAGCACCTCCTCCTACTCTCATTAACCAACACAACCTCTAGAATGAGCACCTCCTCCTACTGTCATTAACCAACACAACCTCTAGAATGAGCACCTCCTCCTACTGTCATTAACCAACACAACCTCTAGAATGAGCACCTCCTCCTACTGTCATTAACCAACACAACCTCTAGAATGAGCACCTCCTCCTACTCTCATTAACCAACACAACCTCTAGAATGAGCACCTCCTCCTACTGTCATTAACCAACACAACCTCTAGAATGAGCACCTCCTCCTACTCTCATTAACCAACACAACCTCTAGAATGAGCACCTCCCTCCTACTCTCATTAACCAACACAACCTCTAGAATGAGCACCTCCCTCCTACTCTCATTAACCAACACAACCTCTAGAATGAGCACCTCCTCCTACTCTCATTAACCAACACAACCTCTAGAATGAGCACCTCCTCCTACTGTCATTAACCAACACAACCTCTAGAATGAGCACCTCCTCCTACTGTCATTAACCAACACAACCTCTAGAATGAGCACCTCCTCCTACTGTCATTAACCAACACAACCTCTAGAATGAGCACCTCCCTCCTACTCTCATTAACCAACACAACCTCTAGAATGAGCACCTCCTCCTACTGTCATTAACCAACACAACCTCTAGAATGAGCACCTCCTCCTACTCTCATTAACCAACACAACCTCTAGAATGAGCACCTCCTCCTACTGTCATTAACCAACACAACCTCTAGAATGAGCACCTCCTCCTACTCTCATTAACCAACACAACCTCTAGAATGAGCACCTCCTCCTACTGTCATTAACCAACACAACCTCTAGAATGAGCACCTCCTCCTACTGTCATTAACCAACACAACCTCTAGAATGAGCACCTCCTCCTACTCTCATTAACCAACACAACCTCTAGAATGAGCACCTCCCTCCTACTCTCATTAACCAACACAACCTCTAGAATGAGCACCTCCCTCCTACTCTCATTAACCAACACAACCTCTAGAATGAGCACCTCCCTCCTACTCTCATTAACCAACACAACCTCTAGAATGAGCACCTCCCTCCTACTCTCATTAACCAACACAACCTCTAGAATGAGCACCTCCTCCTACTGTCATTAACCAACACAGCATCAGGAGTGTTTGCTGAGATGTTAAAGAACACATCCCAATTATCATCACACAGACTAAACATAGTGGGCTTTACACACACACACACACACACACACACACACACACACACACACACACACACACACACACACACACACACACACACACACACACACACACACACACACACACACACACACACACACACACACACACACACACACACACACACACACACACACACACCAGGTGTCGCTAATGTACAGTCAGATTCATGATGGGCAAAGAGACACACTCACCTCAAGCAGCAGGAACACAGCGGAGTGTGTGATTGGCTGTTTCACACCCAGCTGACCAAAGGCGTTGGAGCCACAGGCCAATAGCTGACCACCATCTGGACACATTAAAACAACATGACACACTTTTACATAAATACATGTTTATATACAGTAGTATCGTACGCATAATAGATTTACATTAATACCATAACCTGACCACCCTCTGGCAATGTTAAAACAGCTTTACACATATTTATATCATAGTTTTACATGAATACATTTTTCACAATCACATATTTCTGTAAGCTGTTGTTCCAAGACAAACCTTTTCAATGATACCCAATATCAATTAAAGAAATTGTATGAGGGGGGGGAGGGGGGGGGGGGGGGGAGAGACAAATAAGAAACATAATGTTCTATCTATCTAGCAGATACACTGTCATATTTCGAACATCAAGACATAACAGGACTTTTAATGTCAGTATTTTCACAAGAAAGTATAAAAGTAATAAAAGTAACAGATCTGGACCAGAAGGCTGGCGTAACCGCCTGGGCACCTAGGACGACCTTGACCTTTTCTGTGTCACTCCCACATTTCTGTCAGTCTATTATCAATAAGGGCAAAAAAGCCAAACAATATAATTATTTATACTTAAAGAAATTGAACCCTGAGAAGTAACCATTTTGGACATACAAGGTTTCCACCAGACAGAGACTGTATGCATGTTGTGGTTAAAGCCAAATCCCAAGACAGACCATGTCATGTGACTTTAGAAACATGGCACACACAGTGCACACCAATATTTAGGATGTTTCCCTGAAGTTCTGAACCGTCTTCACTGAATGTGTGTGTGCAACAATCCATGCTTCATTTTATAGAAGTATCTTCTGAAGTTCTGTTGTATTCTATAATAGTCTGGCCAATTCAAATACTGATATCTTGAAATTATAACTGCTTTTTAGTTTGGAGATCACTTGACTAGCGTTTTGACGACTTTGTCATTCACGCCGCAGCCATCGCTACACCTCCCCCTTATTTGTATTGTTTTGTGGATCTGCACTGATCTCAGAAACGCCCCTATGGAATCCCCAAGACTGACATCAGAACTTTAACCCCTGTGTGCGCTAACTGTTAAGTGTTCGTCCAGTGGCAACGGTTTGGAACCGTCAACCCTGGTACTCACCAGTGAGAGCCAAGGTGAAGTCCCAGCCACAGGACACCTGGGACACCCTGGGAGACAGAGAGGGACAGGGGGACGGACAGGGGGGCAGAGAGGGGGGCGGACAGGGGGACGGACATGGGGGCGGACAGGGGGGCAGAGAAGGGGACAGAGAGGGGGACACACAGGGGGACAGCGTGGACACGTCTCTGCAGTGTCCCAGGCCCAGCTGTCCTCTGTGGTTCTGTCCACACGTCCACACACGTCCATTCTCTGGAGGAGACAGAAGACGACATGTCAGTAATACCGTATGTACAGTATGTACAGTATCTGTATGCTTTAAACCAAGTGGCTAAATGTGTCTTTTTAGACACAATAAGCAGGTGATGTCTTTATTACCATTTACAGTAACACTACCAGCCCTCATAAGTCACATCTGCCCATGAAAGATTGCAGGGTATTTTGAGAAAGGGCTTATTGTGTCTAAAAATACATATTTAGCCACTTGTACGCATGCACCCACCCACTGAAATCAAAATCACTGAAACAATAGAAAGCAGTAAATGAAAACATTTTAACACTCATCTTTTCTTTTCTCTGATTACAATCTAAAATATGAACCCTTGTTGTAAAGACAAACCCTTGATGTCCTTTAAATATCGTCTGTTGTTGTCAAGTGACACAATCATAATACAGAGTATAATATTTTAGACTTTAGAGACAAAGGGACAGTAGGACAAGATTGTTATGTATTATTAAACAGCTTGGTTGAATGCTTGATTCTGATTGGTGAATTATAGGCATATAATGACCGCTCTGCTCTATACACCAACACAGCGTTCTGTCATCAGCGCGTCATAGCTGGGGGCGGAGTCGAGCGTGGGGGAAAACACAACACCAACCCCCATTAGTAGAATGGGGTTTTCCGTGTTTTTCAAATCCGATTTCTTTATAGTATAGCGATGTTTTAATTAATTGCAATGTCTTACATTGATTCCTTGGTTGCCAATGGACAAAAAAATGATGCATTTAAAATTAAACCGCATTGGGATTAAATATTGTCTGATATTATTAAGGACTGATCGCATCATCAAAGACCATGGGTTATCTAGTTGGTATTAGACACTACATTTTCTATATGATAAATTAAGCTTATCATATCAAAAAACGAAAAGCATAATTAATCAATGATGGTTATATAGAGCACATTAAATGAATTCCAGTTGTCTACAGCCATTAACAACTTATCATGCAAGGATTTACACACTGAGTCACTGACACGACGCAACACAACTATCCTATCCTAGTTTCAAACCTGCAGAAAATACTTTTAAACTGGCGTCGATCCTGCCATATATTCAAAGATCAGGTCTCTATCCTGCTTGAACTCACTACGACGTGTTCTATAAACATCATTGAATTAATTACATTGATTCCTTACTGCAAATGGGCAAAAAAACTATCTGCAGTAGCATCGGGATTAATTATTGTCCTTATAGGACTGGTCGGATCAATGCCATGGTTATTATCTGACTGATTAATCACCTGGTAAGAGACACACTTTCACATTTTCATGAACATGATCAATTACACTTATCACAATATCAAAAAACAAAGGTCATTAATTCAGCAATGATGTTCATGGAACACGGGAAGGACACGGGAGGAGGATGCCATTGTAAGTGTATTAGGCAATGGGAATGGTTTTATATTGTAGCACGTTTAATTGATCATATCTCATATTAATATTAGTGTCTCAGTCTCTACCAGGATTGAACACTGCATGTGCAAACATGTTTTTGTAACACACAGGGAGTAGAGTAGATGGAGAGAAAAACAGATCTCCAATCTCATCTCATGCTTGTGTAACTTGGAGATAGCCTACAAAAACGACAGATCTCCCCATCTCAGTCAGTGCTTGTGTAATTTGCGGGGAATATATTAATCTGACTCTGATTACAAACCACTTGAACTCCGACTTCTATATCCTATATGCCAGGGAGAACATAACCCAATTGCGAGCTTGTTGATTTTTGGCACTGCATAGATTGGCATAAATAGATTTGGTGTTGTAGTAGACTGAATATGTGGTCAACGTAAAGAGTAAAATTGGGTCCCGTTTTATTCCAGAGGTTTTGACGAGGCAGGAGTAGTAGTTAGATGAGGTGGCGAGGTACAGTAGCTCCATGCAGCACAGTGGTGCGTTAGCCAGTCATTCATAATAGGCTTGTTATCTTAATAATAAGCGAATTTTCCGACGGCAAGTGAGCGATTGCGTTCCAGAAGTCCTTCTGGTGGATTTTTCTTGGCTGTCGAGTGTTTTATTGTCCAAAAAAATCGCTCTGAACGTGATTAAAACGATAGTGTACTGTGTACGCTGTATTAACTACATGGAGAAAAGTGCAATATTTTCCCCCACGCTAAAAGCGGATGTGACGTTTATGGGCGTTTCTTTCTAGCTCCGTGTTGGTCTATAACAGACCACTGCCTAATCAACGTCTCAGAGCAGCTGCTGCACTCAGGCTGCACTGTGTGAATTTAGAGCTGTATCCAACATGTTAACAAACACACAGCGACATTTACAACTAAACGTTGCTGTCAAGAATGTTTCTAAAAACATTTGAGGCGAGAAATAGACGATGCAGTGTCAGAAAACTGATTCGATTTGATCCTTGTTTTCCAATGCGACCCGTGTTGCGCTGGGAGGACGCTTTCAGCAGTCTGTAAGCAAGGAAATACTAATTATATTAAAGGAGTAGTTCACCCCCAAAATTACTTTTTTTCTATTGATTAGTCACGCCATGGAGACTAGAGTTCAATAATATTTTTTAGGTTTTTGTCGCATTCCTAAGACAAAAATGTGATAACAATAAATGTACCCCGATTCGTTCCGGATGGTGACCCGTTTTGAAACGGGTCCCCATCCGGAATCAATGGGGGTACATTTACTCAAATAAATTTTTTGTCTTGGAATGCGACAAAAACCTAAAAAATACCAGTAAGACTCCCTAATCGGGAGATAAGCGACCGTAGGTCACATGTATACACAAAGAGTAGGGAGCAGTGTCCCCAAAAAATGTGGACGGATCCATGTTGATGACATGAGTGTAGACATACTGTGTACCGAGTTGAGTGATTTTAGGGCAAAAATTGGAGGAGCAGTGTCCAAAAATGTGTTTTGCAAGAATCGCCCTCATGGTGGCGCTAGAAGAGGGCCATGTGAGAAATGAGGGGTGGGGTCTCCGCGCCGCCGAGGCGGACGAATAGGTACCGGCCCCGGCTCTCCCGGTGGCTCCTAGGCCAAGTTAGGGCATTTTATGTGCGCTGCAGTGGCAGGGGGTCCTCCACTGGGGGCGCCACCACTTTTGCATCCGTTCTGGAGCACAAGGAGTCGGTGGTCCCCGGGAAATCCCCGTGAGCAGCCCCGCTGGGGTGGACATTTGGTCATTTTTGCACATTTGGTCATTTTTTACATCTGGGGGTCCCCCAGGGACCTGGGGGTCCCTGGAGCTCCGGGGGTCCTTGGAGGTTGTAGTTTGGCAGGCAAGGAGTGTGTGTGCAAAATCTGGCATGGATCGGGGCAACGGTTGCGGAGATATGAGCAGGGCAAAAGTGTGACGTGTGACGTGTGACGGACTGACTGACTGACGCACGGACACCTGGTGGAGCTTTCTGTAGTAAGTGCGACCTACGGTCGCAATTATTGAACTCTAGTCTCCATGGCCAAAGTCATTTTGGGGGTGAACTACTCCTTTAATGCTATTGTGTAGCCGTGGTAATAAGTGCAGTGTCAGGGATTATCGGCATGTAGTGACCATATTTCCCCCATATTTCCCCATAACGCAAGACGCTATCGCATACATAATTGTGACATCCTAGATCCTACCGGTGACCACCACAGAGTGTCCCCCTCCCCCGGTCAGCGTCCTCACAGCTGCGTCCAGAGCAGAGACGTCTGATGTCCCCGGAGAGGACCTGTCCTCTTGGTGCTTCTGTCCCAGCTGTCCATAGCTGTTAGCTCCCTGTGGGTTCATTACACATAATACACAATCACATTAACAACCATTCTCCTCCTGTATTATTGCACACATATCATATGGTATTCTATGTTCACATCTTCTCATACAGTGAGAATACATAGAAAAGAATTTACCTACGTCATCCCACAAGGGAAATTCAGTTTTCAGCTTAAAGGAGTAGTTCACCCCCAAAATGACTTTTTTTCTATTGATTAGTCATGCCATGGAGAGTAGAGTTCAATAATATTTTTTGGTTTTTGTCACATTCCTAAGACAAAAATTTGATTTGAGTAAATTTACCCCCATTGATTCCGGATGGTGACCCGTTTCGAAACGGGTCACCATCCGGAATGAATGGGGGTAAATTTATTGTCATCATATTTTTGAGCGCGAGGGGAGGGGAGGGGAGCAGTGACAGCTGGAGTGGGGAATCGTACCTGCGACCTCTGGGACCTCCAGAGTCCTAGGTATGGACACTAACCACTCAGCTATCACTGCTAATGCACTGTACATACAGGAGATACCTCATTTCAAGCCGTCTTTGTCGATATGTATAGCTCACATGTTGATACTTCCATGAAGGTATATATATATTTTTTTCCCTTTTTTTTGCTAGTTGTTTTTATCGCTCTGACCTTTGGACACTGCACTATTAGGTTGTGTTAGTAGTTTTGTTTTAGGATTTCTGCTTGTGTTTGACATGATGTAGAGATACTTGTTGCACTAACTAGCATTGCCTGTTATGGTCACTTTGATTTGGGCACTGTATTATATTGATAGTTGTGTTTTAGGACACCATATGTGTATATATTTATATATATATTATTTGTTCCCTTTCTTGTTGTACCTTACCTTGCTCTTACTTTACTTACTGTACTCTTTTCTTGTTTTTTCTTTTTATCTTTTTCATACTTCTCTCTGATTTCCCCCTTGGGATAATAAAGCTATCTATCTATCTAAGGTACATTTTCGATATATTGGCCAGCCTATAGTACAGATTAAAGATGTTCTGGGTCATTCTACTGCTAGACTGGTGAATGTCTGCTAAATGCTTAAACGGTACAGTGTACATTCTGCTATTAAACCGTCCAAACATCACCATCCAGTGTCATTGAGGTCTCAGCCTCTCCACTATCTTCATCCAGGTGTTTACTTTACATTGTTTATCCTACGTGACATTTCACCATGTGGTCTGTTGACTCTACGGTCCATGTGGTCTGTTGACTCTACGGTCCATGTGGTCTGTTGACTCTAGAGTACATGTATCCTCAACCTGAATGCACTGTCACATTCCTAGTTTCCTCCAGCTGTTTACTCTCTACAGCAAGGGTCTTCAACAGGGGGTCCGGGACCCCTAGGGGGTCCTCAGAGTTACTACAGGGGGACCTCCAAATCTTTGTGTGATGGAAACTGTTTTCTCCTCTTGTATACAGCATTAACCATTTGAACCCTAGCGTCCATATTCTGAGAACTTTAGCCAAAAATAGCAGATCTACAAGCTCACAACTCAACTCAGGCCTCAGATATAATTATGCATAAATGGCCTGTCTCTATGTATGATTGTTCAGCTTTGACCAGATATTGAACCCCAAAGAATCTAGTTATTATCATAAGAAAGTCTCATTTAAGCCTCGAGTGTCTTTTCATGGCTCTTGAAAAGGGTTTCTTTTTGATACGTTTAGAATTGTGAAATAAAAAACAGCAGTGGTTCCCAGATGTTTCAGTCCAGACCCAAAAGATAAATTAGACGTTTACCCTGGACCCAAAATGGTGAAAACAGCAGATCTACAAGCTCACAATGCGGCGTTCTGAGCTTGTAGATCAGCTATTTTCAATAATTCTTAAATATTTGTTTTCTAATTTATATAAAATGTCTTCAGCTTGTCCACAGTCAGTCAGTCAGTCAGTCAGTCAGTCAGTCAGTCAGTCAGTCAGTCCGTCAGTCAGTCCGTCCGTCACACCTCACACGTCACACTATTGCCCTGCTCATATCTCCGCAACCGTTGCCCCCATCCATGCCAAATTTTCCACACATGCTCCTTGGCTGCCAAACTACAACCTCCAAGGACCCCCGGAGCTCCAGGGACCCCCAGATGTAAAAAATGACCAAATGTGCAAAAATGACCAAATGACCACCCCAACGGGGCTGCTCACGGGGAATTCCCGGGGACCACCGACTCCTGGTAATCCAGAACGGATGCAAAAGTGGTGGCGCCCCCAGTGGAGGACCCCCTCCACTGCAGCTCACATAAAATGCCCTAACTCGGGCTAGGAGCGTCCGGGAGAGCCGGGGCCGGTACCTATTCGTCCGCCAAGGCAACGCGGAGACCCCACCCCTCATTTCTCACATGGCCCTCTTCTAGCGCCACCATGAGGCCGATTCTTGCAAAACACATTTTTGGACACTGCTCCTACAGATTTTGCCCTAAAATCACACAAATCGGTACACACTATGTCTACACTCATGTCATCAACATGGATCTGTCCCATATACCTGACGGTCACTTATCTCCCGATTAGGGAGTCTTACTGGTTAATAAAAGTATTTAGAAAAGTCAATGCATTTAGCCTACTGTATTATTATTTTTGGAAACTAACGGGCCGATAAAAATATGTCCGTGACCCACAAAAGGGTTTGGGTACCACTGCTCTACATGGGTAATAATTAATAAACTATTACTGTATGTATTATTAATCTAGACCCTCATGGTTCCTTCATCTCTGTAACTCTGAGAGTGTACAAATGGAACCAAATGAACCCTTACAGCTCTGTAACTCTGAGAGTGTACAAATGGAACCAAATGGACCCTTACAGCTCTGTAACTCTGAGAGTGTACAAATGGAACCAAATGGACCCTTACAGCTCTGTGACTCTGAGAGAGTACAAATGGAACCAATACAGTATGCTGTATAACTTAACTAGCTCATGGTCATGGTATAGAAACTGTTAACTATTTACCTTCATTTATGAAATAAACATAATTATGATTCTAAACATTAAACATGACTCAACAAAAAGCCTCTAAACTTCCTTAATGACGCAATTCAACATATATAACCATGAGTGTTGCATCATCATCATTATGTATGTAATTATTTGATTAATCTGAATTATTTTATACATTGAAGGTTTTTCAATTAAAATAATAAGTAGGCCTGTATATAATACTGTATCTATAAATCACTGATATTCCTATCAGATGTGTTTGCATAGATAAAGAGACAGCTATAATCAAACAACTTCTACAGAACACCTGCTTAACTATTATTAATCTGTTATTTATTCCACAGTTTCTCCAACTCAAGCATTAAAGTCACGTCATTATGATAAACAATAACAATAATAATAAATTATATAAAACAACATTAAACTCTAAACTCACCCATGCTTGTAAACAAAACACTGCTGCTGGCTGCGAGCTGGTTTCCATGGCAACGGCCGTACGTTGTGTAAGTTTTACGGCGCTGTCGTGAAGTAAACGAGGGGGTGCAGATCTACAAGCCCAGGACGGTCTGGCAGCACGACGTGCTGTGAGCTTGTAGATCTGCTCTGTACGTTTCCACAGCTGTCGCGAAGAAGTCCCGCCCCCTAAGACCAAGGGCTGTAAAGTAACTAAAGTACATTTACTCAAGTACTGTACTTAAGTACTCATTTGAGTTATTTGTGTACTTTACTTGAGTATTTTCCATTTCCAATCATTTCACTTCTACTCCACTACATCTGAGAGACAAATACTGTACTTTTGCATTTATTTCAAAACTTTAGTTACTTTATAGATTTTGATTACAAAAACATACATTAACCACTTCATAGGCCTGTACATTTTTGGGGGAGATCTACAAGCTCACAATGTGTTGCGATGCAACGCATTGTGAGCTTGTAGATCTGCTATTTTCAAAATATTTTCTTTGACATTATTTTGATAATTAACCTGAAATGGAACATTCTGCAAAATGAGTACTTTTACTGTTGGTACATTAAGTAGGCTACATTTTGATATGGATACTTTCGTACTTTTGCGTACATCACAGAGTGCATCTACATTGCAGTAGCCTATAGGCCTACTGCAATTTAACCATGATAACTTTTTTCATTTATTTAAAAGTATGAGTCACCTGAAAAAAGATGGGTATTTTTCATGAATCTATCTTGGCTAAAATGGAGTTTGAAGTTACAATGGGTGTGTGTGGGGAGAGGCCCTGGATGGGGAGTCTGATAAAATGAATATCAAATATCTAAATATTGAATCAAGCAAATTAAAAACTGTTCGGGGTGTTCATAAAAGCCAGATTTTTATTTATTTATTATTGTTATTATTATTTTTACCCATAACATGTTAATAGAGAAGATAATGTCAAACAATCTATTGAATGTATCAAAGGTTTAATCTGCAACACAATCTTATATTTACAATTGGCTTAACGCCGCATCCCACTTCCAAGCCCGTTCACGCCCACTCTGCATCCACTCCAACTCTACTTCGACTCAACGGTAGGGAGAAGAGCGTAAGGAATACCGCCCACAACCCTATGCCGTCCGCTCATTCGCTAGAGAGCAAGAGAGAGAGAGAGAGAGAGAGAGAGAGTCTCAGGTTACAAGAGGGAAGGGGGGGGGGGCGCTGCACAGGGGGAGAGAGAGAGAGAGAGAGAGAGAGAGAGAGAGAGAGAGTCTCAGGTTACAAGAGGGAAGGGGGGGCGCGAGAGAGAAGGCAACAGGGGAGGAGGCAAGCGAGAGGGAGAGAGAGAGAGAAGGGGAGTGTATCGAATTACAACAGCAGACGTTTTTCCTAGAGAGAGAGAGAGACAAAAAAACACAGCGAGAGGGAGGGGGGAGGAGAGAGAGAGAGAGAGAGAGAGAGAGAGAGAGAGAGAGAGAGAGAGAGAGAGTTCTGACTCGTGTTTTCCACCGAACGTGAAGCCAGTTACACAACATTTGGTTACCCATCGAATTATGTTCCACCTCTGCCTGGATCCTGCTACACCTCATGCAGTGCCGCGCCGCCTCTGTCTTTTGCAAAGCTCCGTATGTTTCCATCTTTGCTTCATTTGAGTCATTTCATTCTGGTAAGTAGTAAGTACAACCTTAATTAATGCTCTACCTCATTACAGCCAATGCTGTTTACTTTTAGCACATTTCAAGTTGCCAAATGTTAGAGAGCAGCAGTCCTGCCTGAGCGCCCGGAGGGCGCGAAGTCCTAGGAATGGAGCGGTGGCACAGCCGCCGCGAATTTCTTGTATTATACAATATGTAGTGGGAGTCCCTGCTGGCCTGCTTCATCTCTCTCTCAATTGGGGTCCTTGGCTTGAAATAAGGCTTGAACTTGTAGGCCAACGTCGGCTGTTTTCACTATATTTGAAACAGGGCTTAAGTGGTTAATTCATGTTTATTTATGTGAAATCATGAGCTTGACAGTACTCAAATAAATACTTGAGTAGTTACTGTCCGTTGACTGTAGGCCTACAGTATGGGAGCTATATATTTTAGTTACTGTCCATTGACTGTACAGTATGGGCAATATATATTTTAGTTACTGTCCATTGACTGTACAGTATGGGCCCTATATATGTTCGTCCATGCTAAAGCCTAAATCCCTAAACTTATTTTCCTTCTTTTTTACTATTTTGAAAAACACTGTTAGGCCTAAATGGTTCAAATAGCTGATCTACAAGCTCTCAACTTGTCGATGTAGATCAGCTATTTAAAGTATTTTAAAATGTGTTTTATAAAGCCAAGGCCTAGAGTTAATGAATTGTATTTTTTGGGGGGTGGAAAAATACATTGGGAATAATAAAATAGGCCTACATGAAAAAAAATATAATTTTATGGTGTGGCCTATATTACTTTTATTTTCAACATATTGACATAAGAACTAGACTTTTGATGTCAGTATTTTCTAATCAAAATGTTGCTGCCCATTAAAGGGGGAACTTGGATTCAGCAATCTGGAAAAGTGGGTACTGAAGCCTCAAAGGTTTGAGAACCACTGATCTATAAATGATCTGCTCAATGTATGTGTTGTAAGTTACAGAGTAACTTTAAAATGTAATATTTGACCAGCAGTATTTATACTTTTACTACTAATGGGGTCGATTGAGTACTTTTACATTTAATAAATCTTCTAGTGTTTGATCTGCTGAATGCTGACTGTTCCAAACACACGTATGACTCACCTTATTGTCACCAGCTTTAATAAATATCAACACACATCATCAGTGTCACATAGAAACTATACGATTCAAACCTGATCCATATGTGACACACACTGACACACTACAATAATTGCGACCGTAGGTCGCACTTACTACAGAAAGCTCCACCAGGTGTCCGTGCGTCAGTCAGTCAGTCCGTCACACGTCACACGTCACACTTTTGCCCTGCTCATATCTCCGCAACCGTTGCCCCGATCCATGCCAGATTTTGCACACACACTCCTTGCCTGCCAAACTACAACCTCCAAGGACCCCCGGAGCTCCAGGGACCCCCAGGTCCCTGGGGGACCCCCAGATGAAAAAATGACCAAATGTGCAAAAATGACCAAATGTCCACCCCAACGGGGCTGCTCACGGGGAATTCCCGGGGACCACCGACTCCTTGTGCTCCAGAACGGATGCAAAAGTGGTGGCGCCCCCAGTGGAGGACCCCCTGCCACTGCAGCGCACATAAAATGCCCTAACTTGGCCTAGGAGCCACCGGGAGAGCCGGGGCCGGTACCTATTCGTCCGCCTCGGCGGCGCGGAGACCCCACCCCTCATTTCTCACATGGCCCTCTTCTAGCGCCACCATGAGGGCGATTCTTGCAAAACACATTTTTGGACACTGCTCCTCCAATTTTTGCCCTAAAATCACTCAACTCGGTACACAGTATGTCTACACTCATGTCATCAACATGGATCCGTCCACATTTTTTGGGGACACTGCTCCCTACTCTTTGTGTATACATGTGACCTACTGTCGCTTATCTCCCGATTAGGGAGTCTTACTGGTAAACATGTTATCAGGAATGATCATATCAAACATGTCGCAATTATACCAATATAATTAAAAACTGATCGTTTATACAATACAAAATAAAAGTATGTTATCAAGAATCATTGCGACCGTAGGTCGCATTTACTATCAAAACCTGCACAAACTGTGAGTGAGTCCGTCAGTCCGTCCGTCAGTCATTGCGACCGTAGGTCGCATTTACTATCAAAACCTGCACAAACTGTGAGTGAGTCCGTCAGTCCGTCCGTCAGTCTGTCTGTCACACCTCACACGTCACACTATTTCCCTGCTTATATCTCCGCAACCGTTGCCCCGATCCATGCCAAATTTTGCACACACGTTCCTTGGCTGCCAAACTACAACCTCCAAGGACCCCCGGAGCTCCAGGGACCCCCAGGTCCCTGGGGGACCCCCAGATGTAAAAAATGACCAAATGCGCAAACATGACCAAATGACCACCCCAACGGGGCTGCTCACGGGGAATTCCTGGGGACCACCGACTCCTGGTGCTCCAGAATGGATGCAAAAGTGGTGGCGCCCCCAGTGGAGGACCCCCTACACTGCAGCTCACATAAAATGCCGTAACTCCGGCTAGGAGCGACCGGAACAGCCGGGGCCGGTACCTATTCGTCCGCCTTGCCGGCGCGGAGACCCCACCCCTCATTTCTCACATGGCCCTCTTCTAGCGCCACCATGAGGCCGATTCTTGCAAAACACATTTTTGGACACTGCTCCTACAATTTTCGCCCTAAAATCACGCAAATCGGTACACAGTATGTCTACACTCATCCCATCAACATGAATCTGTCCCATATAGCGCCACCTCCAGGCCGATTTTTAAAAACACATTTTTGGACACTGCTCCTACAGATTTTGCCCTAAAATCACAAAAATCACTACACAGTATGTCTACACTCATGTCATCAACATGGATCAGGAAGACTTTGGCAAAACACATTTTTGCCCTATTTGTGGAGATAAGTGACCTACGGTCGCTTATCTCCCGATTAGGGAGCCTTACTGGTTTTATCTGTTTAATTAACTGTCCAGTGTGCAGCTAGAACAGTGGTTCTCAACCTTTTCAGGTCGCGAAAATAATCATATTTTAACTGGAGACTGGAGTTTTAGAACTACAGACTCACTCCCTAGCTTCCACCGTGGTCTGAAGACTCACCTCTTCAGACTCCACCTAAACCCATAGAACTTACTGTAGCGCTCGCCTACCCTCAATGACCATACATACACGTAATTTAGATCAACTTCTTTATGTTCTTTTTTATTATTAATTATTAACGTTTCTACTGAATAGGTGCTTGGTCCACTTATGTATTTTCTTAGGCTACTATTGCAATTAATGTTGATGTATTTGCTTATTGTAGGCTACTGTATATCAATTCAATTCAAAGGAGTTTTATTGGCATGAGAAAACATACGTTTACATTGCCAAAGCAAGTTTCAAAACACTTTATATCAGTCTGGATAAAGAGCGTCCGCTATAATGCCTAAATCGCAAATTGTAAATGTGAAGAATATTGCCACTTCATATGGAAACAGGATGGAACACTGGAATAGAATGACAATTTAAAAGTCTATCCATAAAGCTTGGAACACATTATGCCAAGTGGTACTGTGATAGATCATATACCAACAACATGTTCTTACTCCTATAAGCTCTGAGGTCTTTGTATTGTATATCTTTTATCAATTTAGACTAAGTTAATCATTCAAGTCTGTCTTCTGTTCATTCTCTTCTTGTTCTTGTTCTTTCCATTCTTGCTCTCTCTGCCCTCCACTCTCTAGTTTGAGTTAGGCAGTGTTTACACAACGCCGTTCCCATGAGAAATCTGCAAAATGAAATGTAATATGCCTTGCGTTCAGACGACAACATCATTTTCGGTGCTTGAAAATGGAACAAAATAAGACCAGTTTTTAGACTGGAAAAGCTGACAACGGTCTCCCCTCGCGTCACCGTGTGAACAGTGGGAAACGCAAGAAACGTGCAACACGTGTGATGTCATGGCTCCGTACAGCATGATTTTTTTTTTCGCAACGGGATTCGGACAAACCCCACCCTGCCAGCGGGTGATTGGCTGAAACGCTCCAACGCAGTACAGTCCCTTTGAGCCGCATTCAGACGCAAAAGCAGTCCTCTGGTCAATATTTACTATTCTGTCCATAACGGCACATAATCGACACGGCGACTTGCTCGCTAACGCTTGCTCGCCGGTGTCTCACGGGGCTCAAGGTCGCCTGAGACGACGCGCCAGACATGAAAATAAATGTTTTCATTTTCAATCATGGAAGGTGAAGGTCAACATGTACAGCATGTCGTTCAACAATGGAGACAAATAAGTTGAATTGATTCTCCTGATGTCGTTTCTTTTTCTGTGTCCTGTGTTGATATTGGTGGGGTTAGGGTCCACGCGCCTGCAGTCCCAGCTGACATAATCAAAATTCCCATTCCCGATGCTTGGGTGACAGCAGACTGCTGGGCGAACGCTGGCAATTTGGCATGGGATCAACTTTGACCAAAGAAAATCACAGACTGTCCCTAATGAACCTTCTTAGTGCAGAATGGTACACAATGTTGAGGCGCTTTAAAATTGATGGAGAAGCAATCCTATGAATAATGTCCCCATAATCTAAAACAGAGAGAAAATTAGCATTATTATTATTATTTTAGAAACCCAATCTTTTGTCTCAGTTTGGTGACTATTTCTCATCAAGCCAGATGCCAAGGTACTACAAGATACACTACACCACTTAAGATACCCATGTAGATACCCCATTTTTAAACCCAGATTTATTTACTTTTATTATGGCCTGTGTACTTTGTGGTCATGTTTGTAGCAGAAATGTGTACCAATATCTCATACTGTATAACCTTTCTCTCAGTTATATGTTATATGTGCTAACTTTAAAATGTCTAGGTGACTTAGTTATCATGTGCTGGGGTAATTATTTCATGATGCACCTGTGATTATTTTTACATGCTTTTATAGTCACTGATGTGGCACAGAGCTTAGAGATCGGCTAATTCCACTACTTTTGAGCTACACCCTTGTATGATGAATTAGGGCATTCATTTATAAACATACATACTTAACAAGTTGAAAAATGGTTTCTGCCCGACATCAACATTGCATATAAAAAGATAATAAAGAGTGCAATTTAACAAAGTATAGCAGTAATACAAAGGTAATAGAAATAAAGAACCAACAAACTCAGCTGTAATCAAAGAAAAAGGTACATTTATTTGTCATGTATGTGTACACCTTCACAGATCAAAAACATACATAGGCCTACAATATACTGGAGATCAGAATCATTACAAATCTTTAAAAAGTACCCCCCCCCCCCCCCTCCTTTATCATTGTTCAACAGCTTTATATTCTGTTAGTAATAGATCCATCTTATACCTTTATGATGTTTTTCTTTTTTCTTTAAATTTTCTTTTATTTTATATGAGTTTTAGGGTTAGAATGAGTGGTATAGCTCTGTATTCTGAAATCATTGCTCTGTAGACTGTTCAGTAACATGGT
The DNA here is from genome assembly GCF_963921795.1 of Nannobrachium achirus. Classification (NCBI taxonomy): domain Eukaryota; kingdom Metazoa; phylum Chordata; class Actinopteri; order Myctophiformes; family Myctophidae; genus Nannobrachium; species Nannobrachium achirus. Next base: position 2,203,778 of record NC_137820.1, on the reverse strand, counting down.
AACCCTGTCTCTCTTGAATAAACAGAAGATACACTTTGAGGTCAGGATACCAATTTCACCCAATCAGGAAAGATAATCATACACAATACAGGAGTGGATAAACAAGTGAAACAAGTGGAATTAATGACACAAAAGAAACGAGCAGACCGAATTGGAACAACACAATGTATGTTCACTAGAGAGGAACAGGGAGATCCCTGCTATACTGAACACACATCAGTGTCTAGCAATGATTACTATCACAATCGAGCTTCAACCTGTTCCCAGACTTCTTTAACTATAACAACCCTGATCTCAGTCGTCATACATTTCCACTGTCATGACAGGTGTGTGAGTGTCTGTCATCGTGGCCCTGACTGTAAAATCACGGTCTGAGTGAGAGACCGAACTGCATGCTTTCCCTCTGACAAATCCTTTCTCTGAGTTGTAATACATCTCGTTAAAAAGATTTTGATCGCAGGCTTTGTTCATGTCAAAGAATCCCGCCGCCTGCCAGTTTGAGTGCAGTTCATAGTCGTAGGGCACAGAGAACATGACGGCTAGTTTCTTGGTGCGTGATTCGCTGCGGGGCTTTTGGAGCTCGTAGGTGAAGACACCGACAACGCCACTCGCAGTGTGTGGTTTCTTCTTGAACTCCACCGTGGCCTCCCCTCCAGATGAGGCGATTTCGTGTGGTAAAGGTCTGGTGCAACTGCCCTTGGAAACGTGCATCCTTAATAATAGGAAGGAAAAAGAAAGTTAGAGAGCCACAGGTGTAATTTCTGAAAGATATAGGCCAGGGGGCAGAAAAAAAGACTTAAACCCCATTTCCTAAAAGCTGCAAATAGTGGATCTACAAGCTGCTAGCTACTGTAGATCCACTAATTTAGCTATTTTTGGGGGGTGGAGTCGGGGAAAATAATTATGGATAACATAATTGAATTTGAGATTAACTGTGAACAATAAGAAGAAGAAGAATAATCTTTGCAATTACAATAGGGTCCTCACACACTGTGTGTGCTCGGGCCCTAATAATAATAACTAGAAATTCGTTCCTAGGACTTCGCGCCCTCCGGGCGCTCAGGCAGGACTGCTCTATATTTGATCAACATAAGGGTTTAGGTTTTAAATCCGATTAAAATGTTTTCAATACCTTATTGTCAATATCTATCATGAACAAAAAGGCACACTTGTTCGGACAGCAATAACTCAGGAAACAGGAACAATTGTGTAAGGTGTCCAGTGTAGTCTGGGCTGACAGAAGACGCAGTTACAATACACAACATTGGCACACGCACACAGTCCCAGATAATGTCAGCACTACTGTCCCGTTCTGGGAAAGGTAATGTCTGCACTACACTGTCCGTGCCACCAGGGGACACAGTAGGCCTACTACACTCATAAGTCCACTGCACCGTGGAACTATTTGTAAGTCTGTGTTTCGGCCGGAAGGTTTATAATGGACGTACTATGATGTAATTCGCGTCATAGCATTAAATTATGTTTTGTTTAATTGTACATCATGCAAGTACAATATGTTCAGGGAAAGCAGCTAGGAATGTAGGGGGAAAATGCAGCGATTTATGTGTGAAAGGAGGAATCTGTAGAAGCAGTGGTGTGAGAGTCTATCAATGACATGCTTAAACACCACCATGAGCTGGCTTGTCAATTAGTTGTAAGGGTAATAATAATAATAATAATAAAGGAATACAAATAAACAAATACCTGGGATTAATGAGTGAATGGGAAGAATTGTTGGTGATCGTAATGGTGCACTGGCGATGAGTTCCCCCAGCAGCCTCCCCCCCTGGCCTCTCATCTGCCTCCCCTGGCCTCCCTGGCACCCCGCCTGGTCAGAGTGAAAACAAGATGTTAATCAGTGTGTCTATACTGTATATGGACTGGCTCCTCCTCCAGTGTGTCTAAATATGAATTGGCTCCTCCTTTTTGTCGTCATGTTGTTATTATTGTGGTGTTTTTATGTGTGTTTTTGTCATGTTGATAGTGTGGTGTTTTTTTTAAACTAAATTTTTATCCCACGATTTTTGTAACCCATTTTTTCACCCGGTGCCAATTGCCTAAGCTGTGATCCTGGGCTCTACTCTCCCTCTGCCAACCTGGGGAGGGCCCCGAACTGAGCTCATGCTTCCTTCAATGCATGAGGAGTGAGCAGGCCGCTTCTTATCACCTGACAGGGGGAGCTTCCCCGGTTGGACGTAGCGCGTGGAAGGAACACGTTATTCCAACCAGTTCCATTCCCCTCCATCAGGCGCCCCGGCTGGCCAGGGGGAGGCTTTATAGAGACCAGGATTACTGCATGTTTTTGTGAGGGTATCTACCCTAGGAGACACGGGGAGAACATGCAAACTCCACACAGAAAGGCCCTTTTGCCAACCCCACCTAGGGTGTGGGCACTGATGACGCGGAGGAGGGAACACGCCCCCAGCACCCACAGTGTCCCCCGGCGGGAATCGAACCCAGGACCTTCTAGCTGTGAGGCGACAGCACTACTGACTGCGCCACCGTGCCCCAGTGTGGTGTTTTTATGTGTATTTTTGTCATGTTGTTATTAAACTTCAACAATTAGTCTATCTCCAATTCCACAGGGACACATTGTATTATTAGGGTTTTTTAGGCACAAATCCTGGGTTTGGCTTAATGATCGAATTAACCTCTGTGAACTAAACTAAACATCTTCAACAAATTATGCTGTTGTGTTGCTGTCTTACGCTGAACTTACACTTAAACAGAAGATTTAGAGAGTGTGGTGATGATCTCCGTGTTCCACGTTTGTTTGTCACCTGACAGACATACTGTCCAGAGTCTGCAGGAGACACATTGTCCTTCACCAGCTGAGGACCAGTGGAGATATATCTGCTGCCTCTGTACCAGGTGTAGTTTACTGGTGGGTCTGCATTACTGCTGCAGGTCAGAGTCACTTTGCTGCCCTCAACAACTTCTCCTGGTGGATCCACTGATACTGAGAGAGTGTCTGTGGAGGAATAAAACTTGATACTTAAATAACACTTTGTTGTGTGTACAGTATTTCTCACTAAGAATGAATAATAATAATGAATGTCTGAATAATGTGGTGTGTAACATTACATCATCTTTGGTTAACATAATAAAACACTGGACAACTGGTCAATGACGTTGATGTTCTCCAAAATACACTTTTAGAAATAATTCCCCCTCCGTCTGTCTTGTTCTCTTGTCTCTTTCTAATATGAGCTATAATAATATGGACAACACTTGAACTGTATTTATTGATGTTCATGCATAGCAAAACCCCCTGCTCCTCCCACAAATACACCCACCCACACACACCCACACACACACACACACACACACACACACACACACACACACACACACACACACACACACACACACACACACACACACACACACACACACACACACACACACACACACACACCCCTACACTTCAGTCATCCTACACTTGGTACATATACAGTACTGCTCAGTACATATACTGCCCACATATTTTACTTAAGTTAAAGTATCAATACTGCGATATAGAAATACTCTGTTACAAGTAAACGTCCGGAATTCAAAATGTACTTGAGTAAAAGTATGAAAGTGTTGGCATCAAAATGTACTTAAAGTACCAAAAGTAAAAGTACAAAATGTTTGAAAATAGCAGATCTACAAGCTCGTGTTGCATCGCGACGTGTTGTGAGCTTGTAGATCGGCTATTTTCAAATAGCCAAGGTATAAAATAGGGCTAAAGTGGATTAATGTATGTTTTATGATACAATCATTCATATCTGCAAAGTAACTAGTAACTAAAGTTTTAAAATAAATGTGGCAGGGTAAAAGTACAATATTTGGATCCGAGATGTAGAAGTAAAAGTATTGGAAATTGGAAACACTCAAGTAAAGTACAGATACCTCAAAATTGTACTTAAGTACAGTACTAAAGTAAATGTACTTAGTTACTTTACACCACTGGATAAAATGATTTTTATAGTGTGTAGAGTTGATGATTTATATGTAAACAACTACATGTTAACTTAAACCTAGCATGAAGTCCAAAAACCTTCATTGGTAGCAACTGAGTTAAGGTATTTACTATCAATCTAAACACCCCCACATACTAAATACTATTTAGTATGTGGGGGTGTTTAGATTGATAGGTCTGACAGGACCTGTTCTTGATGTGAATCTCTTTTGTCCTGAGGTGGGTTTCTCCCTTGGGGAGGGACTTGTATCCTACTGATATGTAATACGAATGCTGGCTGTGGTGGCCTCAGAACTTCTTTTAATAAACGATGGAAGGAACACTTTTTAACCTCCTGATATCTGGCCTTGCGTCTTTTCCTTTTTAAATAATGTTTGTAATTTAAAGGTTTAATTCCTTTCGTATCAGCATGCATCAAACCAAGCACCAAGAGTATAATAACCTTCTTTTATAACTATACTATACTATACTAACTGTATCTATGGTTATAACGAGCAGCACACTACAGAAGGGTAACTAGAGTATGGTATTTTTGGCCACATGCAAGGGACCTACAGTAACTTCAATCACTGTTTTGTGCGAACATACTGGAGGACACAACACGGATAGTTCAATTGTTGTTTATTGCACACAATACACCATGGCAACATCGATTCTTTCTACCACAACTTCCTATCCTATGGGATGTAGTTCTATACCTTAATTTAGACTTCTGTAGAATGGCGTCGGTGGTAAAAGAACGGATCTACAAGTTAACGAGTAGCGAATCGACGCGTGGTTTACTTGAAGATCTGTTATTTTCCCTCAAGCATGCTGCTCCCCGGTCCCTCCCCTTTTACTAAACTGCTGTTGCATCGTAGCGCAGTAGCCTACCAAGCACTATCACTCAATGGATAGACAACACATAGAGTTGGACTAAATTATTCAACGTCCGTTTATGGAACTGGTTTGGATATTTAACCACGACACGTTCCAAACTATGCTTATTTGCAAAGTTTGCAACACGCTGTTTAAATGCCGGGTGAAACAGCGGGCCAGTCACCACAGCAGAAGCACACGCAAGGCGCTGGAAAGAGGCATGCGTTTGTATGCTAAATAAAACTGTTGACAATAGGGTTTCAATCAGTCTGCTCAAAATCATTAACACTTTGCTAGCCGAAATAGAATGGCTGTTGATAGATTAGCCGTGAAATTTCTATTATTGTATTATGATCTGAGACATAATATTATGTTTATAAACATGATTTTTCTTTTTTTTTCAATCCCCAGGTCGTTAGCTCACCGTGATTATCTGGATCTCCATTGGGATAGAGTGGCAGTTTTGGCCGAGGCATCTTATCCCTGTGCGTTTCGCGTGCGCGATCCGTTCACGTAAATGTCGGCTCAAATAATCCACGTGTGACTCAAGAGTAGATATGAGCATTTTCGCTCGCATAGCCCCCAGCACTCCTGCTATACTAGCACTAACGTATAAACAGAAAATGGGCGGCTGCTGGGAAGCCTCTGGAAGGAATGGACCTGACGTCACTTCTGCTTCATGTCAGACGAGCCATGCGCTATCGATGGACGAGTGGTGACTAGGGAAGGTTAGACGATCGCCGATTTTCGGATAAGAATCATTTATTTCATTTTTAATGACCCAGTACGGTAAAAGACGGCGCGGCTGACACATTTGCAGCCGTCTACTGTTGCCTTTTGGACAGCAGACGTATTTAGGAGAGCACGCCACATGCCTTTATATAACAAAAGCGGATGAGGATGTCGTAGGGCGGTGGAAGGAACACTTTGAGGAACTCCTAAACCCAATGACACTAGACCCATCCTCCCTGACAGGAGCAGAGCCTGAGGATGATGGAGGGTCGGCGTCGATCTCCCGGAAGGAAGTCACTGAGGTAGTTAAACAACTCCACAGTGGCAAAGCCCCGGGGGTTGATGAGATTCGCAGTAGGAGCGAGATCATTTAGCGACCTCCAACCTGGTCGCAACCTGGTCGGTAGTTTTCACAGACCGGGTCGCTAAATCTACCAACCGGGCTGCAAAATCACCGACCAGGTCGCTAGATCTACCGACCGGGTCGCTAAATCTACCAACCGGGCTGCAAAATCACCGCCCGGGCCATGTCGGTGATTTAGCGGCCCGGTCGGTAGATTTAGCGACCCAGTCGGTGATTTACCGGCCCGGTCGGTAGATTTAGCGACCCGGTCGGTGATTTAGCGACCCGGTCGCTGAAAACTACCGACCAGGTTGCAACCCGGTTGGAGGTCGCTAAATGATCTCGCCCTCCAGAAATGTTGAAGACTCTGGGTGTTGTCGTGGCTGATACGTCTGTTCAACATTGCATGGAAGTCTGGGACAGTGCCAAGGGAGTGGCAGACTGGGGTGGTGGTTCCACTTTTCAAAAAGGGGGACCAGAGGTTGTGTGCCAATTATAGAGGTATCACATTGCTCAGCCTCCCCGGGAAGGTTTACGCCAAGGTACTGGAAAGGAGGATCCGACCCGTAGTCGAACCTCAGATACAAGAGGAATGTGGATTCCGTCCTGGGCGTGGAACAACTGACCAGCTTTTTACTCTGGCAGGGATCCTGGAGAAGGCCTGGGAGTATGACTATTGGGGGCGGCCATAGCTGAATGGTTAGGGAGCCCGCCTGGGGAACCAGTTCCCCTGGTTGTCCCTGGTTTGATTCCCGGCCAGGGTAGCAATGTGGATGTGTGTCCCTGAGCAAGACTCTTAGTCCCTAATTGCTCACACGCTCCTTGTGGGCAGAGAAGTAGCTGGGTTGGGCTGCAAATACTGAATTTCCCTCGCGGGATTAGTAGGTATCTATGATCCGGTCTACATGTGTTTTGTAGATTTGGAGAAGGCATATGACCGGGTCCCCCGAGAGGTTCTGTGGGAGACGTTGTGGGAATATGGAGTGAAGGGGGTCCTTGTTGAGGGCCATCCAATCTCTGTATGTCCAAAGCGAGAGCTGTGTCCGTGTGCTCGGTAATAAGTCGGATTCATTTCCGGTGGGGGTTGGTCTCCGCCAAGGCTGCACCTTGTCACTTATCCTGTTTGTGATATTCATGGACAGGATCTGGAGGCGAAGTGGTGGTGGAGAAGGTATAAGGCTCGTTGAGCTAAGGGTTGCTTCATTGCTTTTTGCGGATGACGTGGTCCTGATGGCACCATCGGTTGAAGACCTTCAGCTCTCACTGGATCGGTTCGCAGTAGAGTGTGCCATGGCCGTAATGAGGATCAGTATCTCTAAATCTGAGGCCATGGTTCTCAACAGGAAACCGATGGATTGTGCAGTCCAAGTAGGGAATGAGGCTTTACTCCAGGTGAAGGAGTTTAAGTATGTCGAGGTCTTGTCCACGAATGAGAGAAAGGGGAAGACGGAGAAGGAGATCAGCCGGAGAATCGGAGCAGCAGGAGCGGTTTTGCAGTCGCTAAATCGCACTGTGGTGAAGAAAAGAGTTGAGCCAGAAGGCAAAGCTCTCTGTCTACCGAGCAATCTTCGTTCCTACTCTCACCTATGGTCATGAAGTGTGGGTCATGACCGAACGTATAAGGTTGCAGGTGCAAGCGGCCGAAATGGGTTTCCTCATACGGGTGGCTGGTATCTCCCTTAGAGATAGGGTGAGAAGTTCAGTCACCCGAGAGAGACTTGGAGTAGAACCGCTGCTCTTACACTTGGAGGAGTCAGCTTAGGTGGTTCGGGCATCTAGTACGGATGCCTCCCGAGGGCCTTCATAGGAAGGTCCTTGATGCATGTCCCACTGGGAGGAGACCCCGTGGCAGACCAAAGACCAGGTGGAAGGATTATATCTCCAAACTGGCTTGGGAACGCCTCGGTATACTCCCTGAGGGAGTGGAGGAAGTTGCTCGGGATAAGGAAATCTGGAAATCTCAGTTGGAACTGTTACCCCTGCGACCCGATTCCAGATAAGCGGTTGAAGATGGATGGGATGGATGGATTTGGGGAGAACCCACTCATTCACGTCACCTACAGACTACTTAAATCCACAGAAAGGGCAGTGCTCTGTGGATTTTTCTATATTCAGGGGTCCTGTATATGTGCAGACTTGATTTGATATGCAATTAAATGTCACTGTCAAATCTTTTGTTCCATTCCAGTCTTGGTGAAAGACAGTCAGCCCCTGATAACACTGGCCACCTGACATATTGATACAAAACCTGTATATGCCCTGATGATGTACTTTTGATTGATTGAAGGCTTTATTAGAAGTTTGCATAGAAAAATGTACAGATTCATGACGGTACAGTTCACTGGTACAAGGTCTACTAAAAGGAGATCCATGAAAAGACTAAGCTTATTTCAACAGGAAACCATTAAAGTATCTCATATAACATTGAATGACAGACAAATAGAACACAGTACTATGCAGTAGATATGTAAAGAAAAAAAGAAAACAGTAGGTCTATACAATCAGTAAGTACAGTATATACAATATATAAGGAAGGGGCAGGTAACAGTAAGTCTAAACAATCAGTATGTACAGTATATACAAGGAAGGGGCAGGGAGGGTAGGGTTGGGCTAGGTTTTTTACCAGTTGCGAACGGCTGCTGCCTGTAAGTGGTTTTTCAGGGCATTTTTAAAGGATGCTAGTGATCCACACTCCTTTATGGCCTTCGGTAAGGCATTCCACATTTTTGTGGTGTAGCAGAAGAACGAGTTCGACCCTTTCTTTGAGTTGACTCTGGGTTGAACGTGATCTGTGGCACTGCCTCTGGTGTTGTAATTATGGACATCCTTAACGTTTATAAAGTATTTTGACAGGTACTTGGGTATCATAGTGGTGTGGTGTATCTTGTACACCAGGCCCATTGCAAGTTGCTGTACTCTGTCATCTACTCTGAGCCACCCTACTCTTAACTGGTGAGTAGCGGTGAGGTGAGTCTGATAGGGAAGGTTAAGCAGGACCCTAATTAGTTTATTTTGGGCTGTTTGGAGTTTAGTTTTAAGGACTTGTGGGGCGTCACGATACCATACGTGGACTCCGTAGTCAAAGAGGGGCTGGATTATTGCACCAGCTATGGTCTTCAGTGTGTTGAAGTTGACCATTGGGGCGATCCTCTGTAGGAAACGAGTTCGTTGGTTGATTTTTTTTATTACTTTTGAAGTCATCTTTTCGCTGGAAAGATTAGCTTCAAGGATACATCCTAAGTAAGAGATTTCGTTTTTTCGTGTTATGACCTTGTCACCCACTTTGATTGTGAAGTCATCTACCTTTTTGAGATTATGATTTGATCCAAAGAGGATGGACTCGGTTTTTCCCATGCATGTTCACATCATGGATACTTAACAGTATTCCCCACATTCTCCTTTTTATACTTAATTGTTTTCACATTATTTAACATTGAGCTGGCCACAATGTTTAGCTGCCCACTGGACCTGTATCCGTCTGGGGTTACAGGAAGGTAGCACAACCCCTGAAAGGGAGTTTCTAGTCAATATAATTTGATCTTTATTAAATTAAATACTCACCCTGAACATCAACAGTGACTCCAGGTGAACTGACTGTAGTGATGTTGTTCTTTGCCTGACAGTTGTATGTTCCACTGTCACTGGGTTGGATGTTAGAGATGTTAAATATCTCCTTCTGTGCCACTGTAGTGTTGTCTTTGAAAATGATGTAACTCTGGATTGGTGGATTTGATCCACTGCTGCTGCAGGTGAAAGTGATTGAGCTTCCTCTGACAACATCTCCTGGTGGACTTACTGCCAAAAGGACGTTCTTAGGACCAACTGTTGGAGAAACATTTATATCACTTGTAAAAAAAACTCTTTATGACACAAAACTAAACACACTTCAACAAATGATGCTGTTGTGTTGCTGTCTGTAAAAAAAAGAAAGTAGAAGTGTATTCCACTTACACTGAACATTTAGAGAGACTGGTGATGATATATGTGATCCATGTATGTTTGTCCCCTGACAGACGTACTGTCCAGAGTCTGCAGGAGACACATTGTCCTTCACCAGCTGAGGACCAGTGGAGATAGATCTGCTGTCTCTGTACCAGGTGTAGGAGGCTACTGGTTGGCCGGCATTACTGCTGCAGGTCAGAGTCACTTTGCTGCCCTCAACAACTTCTCCTGGTGGATCCACTGATACTGAGAGAATTAGGTCTGTGGAGGAATAAACATTGATACAATCAACACTTTGTTGTGTACAGTATTTTCCACTAGGAATGAACAATAACAATAATTGGCAACCGTCAGGGAGGCAAGTTTACTATGAAAACCTGCAGCACACTGAAACGCTGTTGTGTCACGCTGCCCTGTAACGCTTCTCTATAGACCAACAGGAGCTAGAAAGGAACGCCCATAAACGTCACATCCGGTTTTGGCGTGGGGGAAAACAGTGCACTTTTCTCCATGTAGTTAATAAAGCGTACACAGTACACTATCGTTTTAATCATGTTCAGAGCGATTTCTTTGGACTATAGAGACATTGACAGCCAAGAAAAATCCACCAGAAGGACTTCTGGAACGCAATCGTTCACTCGCCATCGGAAAGTTCACTTATTATTAAGATAACAAGCCTATTTTGAATGGCTGGCTAACGCACCGCTGTGCTGCACGGAGCTACTGTACCTCGCCACCTCATCTAACTACTACTCCTGCCTCTTCAAAACCTCTGGAATAAAACGGGAACCAACTTTGCTCTTTACGTTGACCACATATTCAGTCTACACTACACCAAATCTATTTTTGCCAATCTATGCAGTGCCAAAAATCAACAAGCTCGCAATTGGGTTATGTTCCCCCTGGCATATAGGATATAGAAGTCGGAGTTCAAGTGGTTTGTAATCAGAGTCAGATTAATATATTCCCTGCAAATTACACAAGCACTGACTGAGATGGAGATCTGTCGTTTCTGTAGGCTATCTCCAAGTTACACAAGCATGAGATGAGATCGGAGATCTGTTTTTCTCTCCATCTACTCTACTCCCTGTGTTACAAAAAAAACATGTTTGCATATGCAGTGTTCAATCCTGGTAGAGACACTAATATTATGAGATATGATCAATTAAACGTGCCACAATATAAAACCAACAGCCAGGCCCATTAGTCGTCAATAGATTTGAAAAGTGGATATTGGTTTGCCTGTGCTATATGTAAATCCATTCCCATTGCCTAATACACTTCCAAACTGGCATCCTCCTCCAGTGTCCTTGGATTCACTAAAACGTGTTCCATGAACATCATTGCTGAATTAATGGCCTTTGCTTTTTGATATTGTGATAAGTGTAATTGATCATGTTCATGAAAATGTGAAAGTGTGTCTCTTACCAGGTGATTAAATCAGTCAGATAACCATGGCATTGATCCAACCAGTCCTATAAGGACACTAATTAATCCCGATGCTAATGCAGATCGTTTTTTGTCCATTGGCAGCAAGGAATCAATGTAATTAAGTGGTTTATAATCAGACTCAGATTATCCTCCATGCATGCGTCAAAGTTGCACAATAAGCACCCGTGGTCCCCCTCTTCCCTATGCTACAAACCCTGTTTACATTATGTCTTTAATCACCTGGTAGAGACACAATTACAATATATGATCAATTAAACTTACTATAATATCAAAAAACAACAGTCGTTAAGTCGTCAATGATGTTTATAGAACACGTCGTAGTGAATTCAAGTAGGATAGAGACATGATCTTTGAATATAAGGCAGGATCGACGCCAGTTTAAAAGTATTTTCTGCAGGTTTGAAACTAGGATAGGATTGTGTTGCGTCGTCTCAGTGTGTAAATCCTTCATTGATAACAAGCTGTTAATGGCCGTAGACTACTGGAATTCAATTAATGTGCTCTATAACCATCATTGATTAATTAATGCTTTTCGTTTTTTGATATAAGTTTAATTTATCATATAGAAAATGTAACAGTGTCTAATACCAGACGGATATATCAGATAACCCATGGTCTTTGATGATGCGACCCCTTAATAATATCAGACAATATTTAATCCCAATGCTGTTTAATTTTAAATGCATAATTTTTTGTCCATTGGCAACCAAGGAATCAATGTAAGGCATTGCAATTAATTAAAACATCGCTATACTATTAAAAAATCGGATTTGAAAAACACTGAAAAACACAGAATTATCCATTCTACTAATGGGGGTAGGTGTAATTTTTTCCCCCACGCTTGACTCCGCCCCCGGCTATGGCGCGCTGAAGACAGAACGCCGTGTTGGTGTATGCTAGAGACAACTGCTGGGACACACACACACACACACACACACATGATTAATGTGTTGTCTAACATTAAATCAGCTTTGGTTAAAATGATAAAACACTATTTTAGTATTTCAGCATAAATGATGATGCATTTTGCATCATATGATGCAAAACACATCACGGTCATGCTGAAATACTAAAATATCTCAAAACACAGACTGAACACAAAAAATAACTCAGGATTGTGTTGATCGTGTCCCAAACAACAATAAAATAAGATCTGGTTGTCCCAGAGGTGAACTAGCCCTTTAACATGAAGCAAACACGGAACTGAAAGTTCCTATGATTGGCCGCTAGTTGCACTGTTCTGGTACCAGAAGCAACATGTTCTCCATAGGACTCCATTCATTTCCCACAAACTTTTACATTTGATTTTCTTAACTTAATAAACATTGTCATAAATACTTTATGGTTCCTGTCGCTAGTTTAAAGCCTCCTTTCAATCACCATGATATGCGTTTTGTTAAAATCTGGTCCCATTTATTTTATAATTGATGTTAAAGCAGGGTATGCTGTAAGAGGGACGTGGCTATCTGATGCTTCTGATTCAACACTTCTTCATGTGCAATTCACCCTCCTGGCCCCCAAACTGTGGAATAAACTCCCTGTCGCACTTAGAACTACAGACTCACTCCCTAGCTTCCATTAGAACTACAGACTCACTCCCTAGCTTCCATTAGAACTACAGACTCACTCCCTAGCTTCCATTAGAACTACAGACTCACTCCCTAGCTTCCATTAGAACTAAATACATTTGGGGTAACATGTCCTTAGGCCGAACACCCTTTGGTCCGACCACCAAAACATAACCTTAACACTAACTTAGGGTTAGTAAAAATATGCCTAAACCTAACCCTAACCCTAACCTCAGTAACCGTAACGCGGGTGATTATCTAACCTGCCGACGCTGGTGATTATCTAACCTGCCGACGCTGTTCGACCTATTAGCTAAGCAGATTAATGGTTTAATCGTTCACTTTGTGATACAAGCGTGAAACTTGGTACATATACTCTTCAAATCCTGCTCTCTTCAAAAATAGCGCTGGCCACTCAAAATTCCAAGATGGCGGCCCCCAAAATCCAAGATATCCGCCCAAAAATGTTGTTTTTCCTTTATAACTCGAATTGCATTCATTTTAAGACCCATAAATGTATTGAAGTTGAATATAAAGATGGGCATTGCGGATGTTTTGGTACTGAGTACATGTCTGTATCTATTATGGTTCTTGAGATACAGCATATACTCAGAGCAGATTAATGGCTAATTTCATATGAATCGTTCATTTGTAATGCAAGCATGAAATTTGGTACAAATACTCTCTAAGGGCCACTCTTATAGAAAAAGGCGCTGGCCACTCAAAATTCCAAGATGGTGACCTTTTTTTTTCAAAATGGAAGCCACCTTCTCAGAGGAGATCTTGATATAATAAGAATAAGAATCGTTCACTTTGTGATACAAGGATGAAATTTGGCACATTTACTCTGTAAGGGCCACTCTTATGAAAAAAGGCACTGGCCACTGAATCATTTGTTCCTTTTTCAAAATGTGCCTTTAATCTGCTCCGACTATATGCTGTATCTCAAGAACAGGCATGTACTTGGTACCAAAACATCCGCAATATCCATATTTATATTCAACTTCAATACATATATGTGTCTTAAAATGAATGCAACTCGAGTTATAAAGGAAAAACAATATTTTTGGAAAGACATCTTGGATTTCGGGGGCTGCCATATTGGAATTTTGCGTGGCCAGCACCTTTTTCCATAAGAGTGGCCCTTACAGAGTAAATGTGCCAAATGTCATCCTTGTATCACAAAGTGAACGATTCTTATTCTTATTATATCAAGATCTCCTCTGAAAAGGTGGCTTCCATTTTGAAAAAAAAGGTCACCATCTTGGAATTTTGAGTGGCCAGCGCCTTTTTCTATAAGAGTGGCCCTTACAGAGTAAATGTGCCAAATGTCATCCTTGTATCACAAAGTGAACGATTCTTATTCTTATTATATCAAGATCTCCTCTGAAAAGGTGGCTTCCATTTTGAAAAAAAAGGTCACCATCTTGGAATTTTGAGTGGCCAGCGCCTTTTTCTATAAGAGTGGCCCTTAGAGAGTATTTGCGCTAAATTTCATGCTTGCATCAAAGTGAACGATTCTTATGAAATTTGCCATTAATCTGCTCCGACTATATGCTGTATCTCAAGAACCGTAATAGATATAGACATGTACTTGGTACCAAAACATCCGCAATATCCATCTTTATATTCAACTTCAATACATATATCCCACTGAGCAATAGTCGTTTTTTACACGACTAGTTTTTTTTTAGCCTTAATTTCACCCGGCTAGATTCCGGTTATATTCACACCGAAAATATACTTTGCAATTTATTCCATGATTCGATAACAATTTATTAAAAAAAACAACAGTAAGGTGCTTAACTGATCTCCTAATATTGGACTAACATAATTATAATATCCGTTGATCATTATTAAGTATAGTTTAGATCTAGCCGAGATTTAGCCAACTAATTATAGTCGCATTATCAACGTTTATATTTACACCGAATTTAGACAATTAGATTTAATCCATATTTCAATAAACATTCTTTAAAAAAACAACTTCACGTTGCAGAACTGATAGCCAAATATTGGTGTAAAATTATTTTAATAGCCATTCATCACTATAAGGTATACGTCTGGACGGTCTGGGTGTAGTCGTTTTAAATACAGCTTTTCAATGACTATCTTTAGACCATGTAAAAGTTATCCTTGGTACTAAGGCGCGGTAAGCCGGTAGAGTGTTAATTAATTACCGTGATTGTGTGTAGTCACTCACTGTAAAGTGGAAACGTCCAGACAGCGTGCTACTCTGAATTACATTTCTGACAGCAACACACACAGTCAAACACAGCCGCGGCGCCGCCTCCGCCAAATCATTCAATACGTATTGATTAAACAAAATAATTATTAGGCGCCCAATACATGTAGTTTCCTCAACAATGCGCACTACCCTAAAATGAACACAGGTGGGCAATGTCACCTTTTAATACGGCCAGAAAGTCTGCACTATCATATCAGCATTGATGGCCGAGTGGATAGCGTCGCCGACTTGAGTGTCAGAGATCGCTGGATCGAATCCCACCGTCGCCCTTCTTTTCACTACTTTCGACGGCCGCTAACGGCGAAATGTAGACTTTTTGTAACCGACTAATAGTGGTCTAGTGTAGCAACCCGTGTAAATATAGCCGACTAAAAAACTAGCAAAAAATATCAAATCTAGACCTTTACAACACTGATTTTCAACGCGTGGTGTTGAAGATAAAAACACCACTATTAGGCAACTAATATACCTCAAAATGCTCAGTGGGATGGGTCTTAAAATTAATGCAACTCGAGTTATAAAGGAAAAACAAGATTTTTGGACAGACATCTTGGATTTCGGGGGCCGCCATATTGGAATTTTGCGTGGCCAGCGCTATTTTTGAAAAGAGAGGGATTTGAAGAGTATATGTACCAAGTTTCACGCTTGTATCACAAAGTGAACGATTCTGATGAAATGACCCATTAATCTGCTTAGCTATATGGGGCAGTCCCCACATTTGGAGGATTCCCCTGCAAATGTGCCAACTCATGGAAAGTCAGCTAAAAGGGGCGTTCCCTCACCCTCACTGACTTGCCGATTTAAATTAGAACAACCCTCAAACCCTTAAGCCCCAACGTGAACACGGATGTTGACTTTGGCTAAGTCAGTGAGTCAGCGGATTGGAATTGGGCCACTGAACCACAAGCGTTGCATCAATGCTGGTGCACCAGTAACGGCTAAATGATGCCTTGGTCATCGTCGTAGCGCCACTTCCTGTTTGTGCCCCATGAGTGGTGAGGAGTGACTGAGTACCAGCTGGTGTGAATTATAACTTTTTTCATTTATTTTTAATAATTCTTTGGGGAAATGGAAAAAAAATACAATACAAAAGTATTAAAAATAAATAAATGAAATAAGTTATCAAAAGAACACGGCCTGCTCACATATTAGGATTGCCTGGTTAATAAACCAGACCGAACACAACACCACCCTCTGGTGGTAGTGGTGTTGTAGTACAGTCTGGCACCGATCCATTGAGATTCTATTTCCTCAACCAGCTTCAAGGGTTGGCCAATCAGGGTTGTATGCTTGGGGCACGTGGTATCTGTAGGCTTGGGGCACGTGGTTTGGGGCAATGACGTAGAAATGAAAGCTCTTCCTGAAATCCCAGACTCTCTTCCCAAAACGAAGTTTGTGATAGAGGCTGGCAACGCCAGGCAAATATTAGGAGGGTAGTAATGAGTCACCAGAAATAATAATGGGTGTTTTTAATGAATCTATCATGGTGTAACCTCTGCCCCAGAGTCACATGTATTTTCTTTATATTTTTTATTTCAATTATCATGTGTTTTATTTTCAACTTGTCATCATTTATGTTCTGATTATGTTCAAAGAGAAGTTTATTTTCATATTTATGGGATGGCTGATATTCCGTTGCTGGGAGTGACCTGGCAATGATTGAGACCCCACCCAACAATCACCCCATCAGGCTAGACTGATTGGGGTGTGGACACTTACAAAATGTTTGCTGCACCTGGGTGCCCGGGGGTTTCACACTGGTCTGGCCAGTGTGAAACACTGAGAGGAGAGGAGCAAGAGGATGTTTTCCCAAGATCTTGCTTTCTGAAGTCTATGATAGATTATTGTAGTTTAGTGGTTAGTACATTGAAGACTATGGAAGACCACTGAAGGATATTGGATCTTTTGCCCTATTCCATTGGATGAATGAACAGTTCCATGGAGGATTACTATACAGATCTTGAACCTGAGTTCAAGAGGTGGTAACCACATGACTGAGTTTCTTTTGTTTATTTTGGACATTTAAGTCGAATTATCAAGTGTCTGGACTCTTAAGCTGGATCAGCTTCCTTTAGTTTAACCTTTTGAGAACTTATTATTTAATTTTGAGTAAGTGAATACTTTCTTATTTAAAGCTTTATTTGTTTTGTTTTGTTTTGTTTATTTATTTAATTCTTTAATTTCAGCTAATACTATTTAGCTAATTCCTTTTTGATTTATTCTTTATTGACCCACCACCTCCCTCATTTCGCTATAACTAATGCTACAGTTTATATAGTTGCAACCGTTATAATGGTTAAAATGGAGTTTGAAGTTACAATGGGTGTGTATGGGGAGAGGCCCTGAGCCTGGAGGGCCTGATAACATTTACATCAAATATCTAAATATTGAATGAAGCAAATTAAAAACTGTTCAGGGTGTTCATAAAAGCATGATTAGACGATAAAATGACTTTTTTTTTCTTTTTTTGTGAAATATCCCTAAATAAATACATCACTCATCACACAAACAGAAACATGCATCACAATTACAACACAAACTAGAAAGACATATTTCACCCTAAATATATATATACTGTGGCAGACTACCTAATCACTGTAATTGACCATGTACAGACTGACTAATCATAGTCTGGCAATAGAGAAGGGCACAGACAGTCAGTCAGTCAGTCAGTAGATTAGTGTCATTGTTGTTACCTGAACAGATCAGCTCCAGACTGGAGGAGGAAGAACTTGAGGTCATTGATCCACACTCCACCAATGAATTTTCAGATCCAACACAGCGGGATCTAATCCACCACGTAGGACGATCTGTAGAACCATATCTCCGCTCTGTAGAAACAGTAGAGCCACAGCCCAGTTGTCTACACACTACAGATGATGACTTATGGTCCCATCCATAAGAATTCACTGGTCTCCATTCTCTCTGGTGTTTCACCTCCAGTCTACCAGTACAGGTAGTACTGGCTCCCCCCACCAACCTGACAGGCTCTGTACACAGACAATAGAATAAACAGTAAGATAAAAAGATAAATATTTGATTAGAATAAAAACTTCTAGCATAGAATCTATAAAATGAGTTTGTTTATTGATGTTTGTTTACCTGTTGTGTTGAGAGCTGAAGAGAAGAAAAAAAATCTCATTAACAAGTCTGAGTGAAGATGTACTTGAGTAAAAGTATCATACTACAATGCAGAAATACTTTGTTACAAGTAAAAGTATCCATTAAACCATCATGTAGAAGTTACAATTAGAAGTCTGCAATTCAGTATCATCAAGGACATTCACCACCCGACCATGGCCTTTTCCAGCCACTGCCAAACCCACAGCCAGGCAAGCGGTTTAGAAGCACAGGGAGCAGCACCACCAGACTCTGGAAGAGCTTTTATTTAGCTGCAATTAGACAGCTGAATGAGAGCTAATAGGGGTGTAACGATACATTTTAATAGCGATTCGATACATATCACGATACATGGTTGACAAGACGATACATGGACGGACGATATTGGTTCATTCATGGCGATACGATACGATTCGATTCAATGATTTAAAATCGATATAGTAACTATTTAGCAAAGAAATTAAATCTGTGTGAAAGGTGTGGATAGTGCAGGTTTTTAAGGGAAACATGTATTATGGATATAAATAAGTAAACACAGTGATTATCTGCCAAATACATGGACATTGTATATTGACAAACCTGCACCTTGACATGAACCCAGAGATTACACACATTTATCCATAGGCCAGTGTAGCTATATGGAAAGGAAAAGTAATTAAACCCCTACTTTTCATTTTGTCTTCTTAAAAATGCTAAATGCAATGCACAAGTAGGTGCTATCGATACAATTGATTCTTTGCACTGCCGATTCGATACGATACAAATTCAAACGATACGATTCGATTTTTTAGCTGTTTTCATTTCGATATACTTCGATATACCCCTATACTTTCGATATACCCCTAAGAGCTAAGCTTTGGGCCACCACATATTGAAGTGAATTGAACTGGGTTTTCTTTTATGACCGATCTGATCTAATGGGACTCTCCTTTAGAGCTATATTTTATGACTTATAATTATTAAGCACATTCACCACTTTCTTTTTCTGAATGCACTTTACCTTTGATCTATCTTTTAAACTGTATTGTTGGGCCTGCACAATTAAGAGTTTCACCCATGTTACTTGTAATGTGATTTGACAATAAAGTTTGATTCTGAATAAATACTTTATGGAACATTTGCCGTTTGCGTCTCGGTTTTCAATACCTGGAGGCGTGGTTTGAGGTGGAGCTGCTGTAGACACTGGAGGTACAGTAGATGGTGTAGGTACTGAAGGCATGGGTGGAGCTGCTGTAGACACTGGAGGTACAGTAGATGGTGTAGGTACTGAAGGCATGGGTGGAGCGGCTGTAGACACTGGAGGTACAGTAGATGGTATAGGTACTCAAGTTCAACTTAAATCACTGTAAAGTGTTCCTGATATGATTTGTAGTCTTGATTCCTTGTTCTGTGTTTGATGTCACTGTAGTCCTTTAAATGATGAAGTATCTTTTACTGTGAGACCAATGACAAAACACTCTACCAGTAGGTCTACTACTCTGAGATGTAATACATACCTAATTCAGAGAATTTTTAACACAGGATTGCTATTGAACAAGATTATACAGAAAGTTCTAGAGAAAAGTAACCAGAAGAACTCACTGTCAGTTTTTCCTGGTCCTGCAAACATATACACAACAACAGCCAGAGCCAGAGCCAGAGCCACAGCCACAAACACACTCACAGCCACAGCCAGAGGAGGACAGCCTACACGCACGCACGCACACACACACACACACACACACACACACACACACACACACACACACACACACACACACACACACACACACACACACACACACACACACACACACACACACACACACACACACACACAGAGTTATTTCCTATCATTCATTCTGGTGGTCAGAGGAGTAATACTACTCTTCTCCACCAGATGGCCCCAAATATACTTTTGAACTGTCAATAAAATATTCAATCAAACAACACGCTATTAACCATAACAATGATTAAACATGCTAACAAGCTTCACAGTAACCATAGTAACGATTAATCAACAGGGTTAATAACCACATCATAGATCAATCTATGATGTCAATCTTCTATGATAACAGTACTACAATGTCAATCATATACATACTCCAAGATACATTTTTAAAAGTGAAACATTAAAAAAAAAAAATAATAATATATATATATATATATATATATATATATATATATATATATATGTATGTATATATATATATGTATATATATATATATATATATATATGTGTAACGATTAATCAACAGGGTTAATAACCACATCATAGATCAATCTATGATGTCAATCTTCTATGATAACAGTACTACAATGTCAATCATATACATACTCCAAGATACATTTTTAAAAGTGAAACATAAAAAAAAAAATAATAATAATAA
Organism: Nannobrachium achirus; assembly: GCF_963921795.1. Classification (NCBI taxonomy): domain Eukaryota; kingdom Metazoa; phylum Chordata; class Actinopteri; order Myctophiformes; family Myctophidae; genus Nannobrachium; species Nannobrachium achirus. The sequence goes on along the minus strand of NC_137820.1, from coordinate 2,183,181 downwards.
TAATATATATATATATATATATATATATATATATATATATATATATATGTATATATATATGTATGTGTATATATATATATATATATATATATATATGTATATATATATATATATATATATATATATATATATATATATATATATATATATATATATATGTCACGGTTTTAAAGAGAAACAGGACATTCGAGACGCGGAGCACTCGTGGTGCGGCACGGGGCGGAGCAAGCGGTCGCCAATACAACGTACTCCAGGCGGTGCGCCGCTCTATTGTCCACGACACTGCGAGCGGCTACCGAAGCCCCCCTGTATCCACGAAGCCCAAACGAGTTACGAGGCCCCCCTGGGTCCACGAAGCCCCAAGCGGCGCGAAGGCCAGCGGACCTTGGTCCTGCTCTTCGCCCCCGAGCGCCGCAGGCGCGAGTGGCCGCGAAGAGCGGGCCAGGGCCGCGCGGCCGGCGGAGCGCCGCGCGAGTTACGAAGCCGTGGTGAATGCAATCGTTATATTTATGCCCAGGCCGTAAGGCCTGGGCAAGCGCACGTTAAACGCCCTGTCCAAGTGACTACAATGGAGCTAATGGCTAGGCTAGGCTAGGCTAGGCTAGGCTAGGCTAGGCTAGGCTAGGCTAGTAAATAAAGAGTAAACACTTCCGGTCTGCGGCGAGTTCAAAGCGTGACGTAACTCTCTTATCCAGTGGCTGACGTCGCCATCTGGTGGTGATTAGTGTGTGGTGAACGTCAAAACGAGTGCTCCTTGACAACTTTTACTGGTTTCTTGAACATACTGTAACATATATATATATACATACAATGGGGGAAATAAGTATTAGATACACTGCCGATTTAGCAGGTTTTCCCACTTCCAAAGAATGGAGAAGTCTGCATTTTTTATCGTATGTATACTTCAACTATGAGAGACAGAATCTAAAAAGAAATTCCAGGAAATCACATTGTATGATTTTTAAATAATCAATTTGCATTTCATTGCAAGAAATAAGTATTAGACACGCCTACCAATCAGCAAGAATTCTGGCTCTCACAGAACTGTCAAATAATTTTTAAGCAGTCCTCCTATTCTACACTCATTACCTGTATTAGTCCTATTGACCCACGTTTTACGTTGTTACCTGTATAAAAGACCCCTGTTCACACACTCAATCAATCAGACTCCAACTTTTCCACTAGGGCAAGACCAAAGAGCTGTCTAGGACCCAGGGAAGAAAATGGTAGACCTGCATAAAGGCTGGGATGGGCTACAGGACAATAGGAAAACGGCTTAGTGAGAAAGCAACAACTGTAGGCACAATGGCCTGAAGACCTGGCCAATGACCTGAAGAGAGCTGGGACCACAGTCTGAAAGATTACCATACCATTAGTAAGATACTACACCGTGTCGCCGCCATTGATTAAAATCCTGCAGTGGAGCACAATAAGAATACATGCCCCCATCCATCCTCACCTCAATACGATATCTTACTAATGGTAATCTTTCAGACTGTGGTCCCAGCTCTCTTCAGGTCATTGGCCAGGTCCTCCCGAGTAGTTCTGGTCTGATCCCTCATCTTCTCATGATCATTGATCCCCACGAGGTGAGATCTTACATGGAGCCCCAGACAGAGGGAGCTTGATAGACATCTTGAGCTTCTTCTATTCTCCAATAATTGTGCCTACAGTTGTTGCTTTCTCACTAAGCTGCTTGCCTATTGTCCTGTAGCCCATCGCAGCCTTTGTGCAGGTCTACCAATTTTTCCCTGGGTCCTAGACAGCTCTTTGGTCTTGCCCTAGTGGAAAAGTTGGAGTCTGATTGATTGAGTGTGTGAACAGGGGTCTTTTATACAGGTAACAACGTAAAACGTGGGTCAATAGGACTAATACAGGTAATGAGTGTAGAATAGGAGGACTGCTTAAAAATTATTTGACAGTTCTGTGAGAGCCAGAATTCTTTCTGATTGGTAGGCGTGTCTAATACTTATTTCTTGCAATGAAATGCAAATTGATTATTTAAAAATCATACAATGTGATTTCCTGGAATTTCTTTTTAGATTCTGTCTCTCATAGTTGAAGTATACATACGATAAAAATTGCAGACCTCTCCATTCTTTGGAAGTGGGAAAACCTGCTACATCGGCAGTGTATCTAATACTTATTTCCCCCATTGTATATATATATATATATATATATATATATATATATATATATATATATATGTTACAGTGAGATTGGGTAACTCAGTTAGATCGTGGTAAGAGCGCTCGTTTTGTCATTCACCACACAACCCTAACACCACCTGGATCACTTCACTTTGATAGTCTCTTATCAGCGCACCTGTGTAATTCTGCGTATTCACCATGAGATGGCGACAACAGCCATTCACTTGTGTAGTCGCTGACGTCACTCGTTTGCGACCACCTCTTTCTTTGTTTATCTACTAGCCTAGCTCAGATGTGTTTAGGCATTAGCTTACTATGCCTAACACTAACCCTAACCCTAACCTAAACCTCAGTAAAACTATACCTATCATTCCTGCCGACGCTACGTTGTCCTTGTCGTTGTCGTGGATCAAAGCGACCGCTTGTTCCGCCCCGCGCCGCACGACGAGCGCTCCTGTTCTCGATCTTACTGATTCTCAAAAACACTGTATATATACTGTATATATATAAAATCAGCATGGCCTACTGGCAGTGTGCCAAGAAATGTGGCAGTGTGACAGACAGACAGACAGACAGACACTCACGTCTTGAACAGGGTTTTCTGGGTGGAGGTTCTGGTGGATGTGGACCATCAAATGGATACAATACAACCTTCACCTCCTCATCCTCCCCTCCACCTGCTCCAGAACCTGTTCACACCAGACACAAACAATCATTAACAACAGATGTTCAGAGCTGTGGGGAAGATGGAGTGACACCTGAGGTTCTGAAGTATGAGCTTCAGAAGGCATTTGACACCGTAAATCACTCTATTCTGATTGAGAAACTAAAAGCCATAGGTCTTGACAGCGCAGCAGTGAGTTGGATGCAATCTTACCTGGTGGGGAGGGAACAAGTGGTGGAGATCAACGGTACCCTGTGCCCCCCCCCCCCCCCCCCCTCCCAGTAAGCTGTGGTGTTCCTCAAGGTAGCATACTGGGACCTCTGCTGTTCCTAATCAGAGCATACGAGCGGAGTGGAGCGCGAGCGGCGCGGGGAGCGGAGCGGGCCGTTTTTTTGATGAGCGAGAGCGAGCGACTTTTATAATGGGTCTGAGCGGCATCAGAGCGGCATTCTCAGCGGAGGAGAATCTTCGCTCCGATGCCGCTCACTGCGCGCGAAATCGCCAATAAACAACACGTTTGAGCATGCCCGGCCCCAGTAGACCGGGCAGGAGGGTCCACAATGCACCTGTGCTTTGTATACAACACACATTGACACAAGCCCACAACTGGAACAAACATGGAGTTTGCCAAGTATTTCAAAAAAATAACAGATAAAACATACACATGTACTATTCACGTGAAAGAAACAGAAGATGACAACGAGAGGGAATGTGGCGAGAAAATAGTGACCAGCAAAGATTCATTTTGGAATCTGAAAAGACACGTCACGAGGAAACATGAGGAGATAATTCGTCAACATAATGAGAAGAAATCAAAAGGTTTGTTGAATAAATTAGATTAATTTGCCATTTGAAATGGGTAATTTGCAAAAGCCAGCTTATAGCCTAGGCTAGTAGATCTAATAAGCATGCGTTTGTTTTATAGATAAAGAAGCGCAGCAGCAACAAACAGAGAAACAGAGTGAGCAGCTAGAGAGTTTCTTCACTGCAAGAAAAGGCCCAACAGTGACCCGTGAAAGAAAGAGGGAGCTGGATGAATCATTTTTTAAAATGATATACATGGACTACGAGCCTCTATCGAAAGGAGAAAGCGAAGGAATGCGACACTTTGCCGACAAGGCTCAACCGGGCTACACTCCGCCCTGCTACGATACTGTCCGGGATACTCTTATGCCAAATGCCATGGAAGAGATGGAAGCCAAGCTAAGGGATCTACTGCTAATGGGAGAAGGGTTCGTTCTCGCAGCGGACATCTGGACAAATAGAAGAGGGCACAGTTTCCTTGCCATTGTGGCGAGTTTCATAGATGGGCTTTTCAAGGGTCACACGGTCCTATTCGCTTCCAGTGCCAGCCCCTAGATGGCGCCGTTGGAATGCCAGACTTTCTCCCATAGGCGAGCGCTTCAGCATCCAGGAGCTCACGTTGCAGTGACGCGCGTGCTCACGTTCGTGCACATCATGGAAAGGTCCCGGATGTTAATGCTAACAGAATAGCTATTCCCATCTAGTCATTTTAAAGATCATTTTTAGGCGATTTCGCCGTAAATAAACCTCGGCGCGCATCCCTAAAAACACAATCCAGAGATATGGGCCTCCAAAGATGTGGTTTTTCATTGGATTCGGCGGCGATTCGCGGCTACGTTCGCGGCTCACGGCCGGCATGGCTTCCCCAGGATTTGGACCACTGGATTTTACATTTAGGCCCAGGCTTCAGAAGGCCTCAGATCATTTTATTAATTTCATTAAATATCCCGAACATGTTCGGGATAGGCACACTGGACTACGTTCCGGAAGCGGCGCTGAACATTTGGTGAACATTGGGGGTCTCAAAAATGTATTTTAAACCATTTTTAATGGAATATATCGTCGGACCATGTAAAATGGCTAGCTGGCTAGCGTAGGACGAGCCAGGACCACCCACGACTATACAAGCAGCTCAGGGTAAGTCAATTAATAAAAAAAAAATTGTATTGGACTGAAAATATCCCGAACATGTTCGGGATAGGCACTAAATGAGTTAAGCTGCGAGCACATCACAGGGAGCCATACAGCAGACCGCATATACCAAAAATATGAAAGTGTGCTCAAGCATTGGAACATTCACCGGCGCGTGATTCGGGTTGTGACTGACAGTGCCAGCAACATGATCAAGGCATTTAAAGGACAACTTTGTTTTTTTACAACAAGGGTTCATATTTTAGATTGTAATTAGGGAAAAGAAAAAGTGAGTGTTAAAATGTTTTCATTTGCTTTGTTCTTTTGTTTTATCGCGTTTATCGTGCTAAAATGTGGGGCATGCGTACGCATGGGGGCATGCGTACAAGTGGCTAAATATGTCTTTTTAGACACAATAAGCCAGCAGTTTCTTTATTGCTATTTACAGTAACACTTCTAGTCCCCATAAGTCACATCCAACCATGAAAGGTTGCGTTGTATCTTGGGTCTGTGTAAAATGACATATTTAGCCACTTGTACGCATGCCCAAAACCACTGAAATACGAATCTCTAAAACAATAGAAAGAAGTAAATGAAATAATTTTAACACTCATCTTTTATATTATTTAATTACAATCTAAAATATGAACCCTTGTTGTAAAAAAAACTAAAGTTGTCCTTTAACATCCTCCCGGACCTTGACGGTGAAGAGGAGGAAGAGGAGGATGAAGTGGGGGTCGCACTCGCAACGCATGGAGAGGAGGAAGAGGTGGAACTGCCTGCGCTCTCACAAAACCAAGTGGACGAGGTCACCAGTAACGTAGAGGCTATGGTAAGCCAGTACTTCACTATGTCAAGTTTACACCTGCGATGCCCAATTCATCTGCTCCAGCTAGCCATTAAAGACGCCATCGGAGGAGGGGTGGGTCTAACGAGACATCAAATCAGCAGAAACACAAAATCAACAGAAACAGTGGAGGGAGGGGGAGCTCAGCCAGAGTTCTTAATTGCTCCCTTTGAACTTCAAAGGGGGTTGTGCACACTTTGTTAGTGATCTCTCTAATCAATGAAAGCATCAAAGACAACAACCTGTTTGATGCCTGTCATAGAGGGGAGGGGGAGGGGGGAATGTTTTTGTGTACACACAAGTCAAACACAACCCCTCCCACCAGATCTCTTGTGATTGGGAATTTCAAATTTCAAATCCCCTCCCCTTTGAAATCTCTTGTCAATGGGACAATGGCCGGGTTTCCCAAAGCGATTTTAGCCCATCGTAAGCCCATTGTAGCTCACGATCGTCATATTCCCCTGTTCATATTGGTTCGGGCAGTGCGACTTATTTCGCCCCCTACAACTACACCATCATTCAGATTTCACAAACAAAGTGCTTAATAATGTCTCACACCTGTCTAAATACGGTACGGCTTTGTATAATTACCTGTATCCAACTCCCTTGTAGGGGTATTCTATTGTCAGTGGGCGGGACTAACATACAAGGAAATAGGAAAGAAGTGTAGGAAACAGGATACGATCTAATTTAAGGACTTGAGACGCAGCTTTGGTCATAAGACCCTTTTATGCATGGTTTTCCCCCCATTCAGATGGAGGGTCATGGCATTTTATATCAGCACATATATATTTTCTCCAGGAGTACCCTTCTTTAAAAATCGACCTGTCACTTACCTGAATGATATGCAGCTGCTCCCTTGGGTGGCTGACCGTTCCTGTTGTGAAATAATTAATTAAATAAATTATCAGACATTAAATTAAATACATTGTTTTTCCTCTTGAAGATCAACACATCCAAAGTTAGCACCACACTGACAAACATAAAATTAAAGTTATACCATGTAACTTTTTTTATAAAACAAATCTTAAAATTGTCCTAACTGTTAAATCGCTAAAGTTTTAGAACACCCACTCCGTTATTTTCAGCTTCTAAAGCCTTCTCTTTATATGTTTTCTATGATCCTGACCGGGCCCCGGTTTTTGCGGAAAAATTACGTCATCACACTACCGGCCAATCACAGCGAGGGTTATACACTGCCGGCCAATCACAGCGCATCTTGAAGTGGGGTCGCTATGGCGGCCATATTTGTAGTCGCCCGTGTGTCTCTATACTCAAAAGGTAACCTCGCCTACCAGGCAGGGTGAAGGAGTCCGTTTCTCCGGAATGCCTGAACGCACAGGAACCAGGGACCCCTCTAAAGATAGATCTCGGCGAGGTGGAGGCAGACGCGGGGGTGAAAACGGCCGAAAGACGCGGACGCGACCGCGGTTTGCTATAGGGCTACTGACCACTAGTTGAGCATCTTACACAGTATAGCTTTAACTACATACAAAAATCTTGGGTAAAAGATTGTTGCAACCGTAGGTCGCAGTTTACTATGAAAACCGGCAGGTGCTGTCCGTCAGTCAGTCCGTCAGTAACGCCTCAATGTCTATAGCTGACCTGTTCTGACATCACATTGTTGAGTGTCAAGACTGCTGACTATCATCACCTGGATATCCATACATGGAGACGACTGGATCATAACCTTGATCTCCATATATGGAGCTGACCTCTACATCTGATTCCCAGATGATGCCCTGTTAGAACAACCACACTAACAGAATCCCTTTTATGCCCATCAATATTAACCCTATTTCTGGGAATTCCCATATATGGACATATTGTGTCAGTCTAACCAGTGTGGTTGCGCATGATTCACACTTTTATTCCATCCTTGTCCCTTTTATGTCCATATATGGAGATCCCTGATGTCATCAATAATAAGCTCTCTGGGAATGCCCCTGTATTAAGCCCATATTTGGTAATACGCTCCATATATGGCCAAGACAGTTTTCATTAGCAAATCAAGACTGCTGAGTATCATCACCTGGATCTCCATATATGAAGATCACAACACTGTCTCATCAAACCCTGGATATCCATACATGGAGACGACTGGATCATCACCTAGATCTCCATATATGGAGCTGGTCAATACCTCTACATCTGACCACACAGACTTCAGATATGGATATAGCTGACCTGTTCTGACAATACAGAGATGACTCGACCAGCTCAGCTGGAGGGTATACATGCCAAAGCACCCATGTGCGTGACCTAGGTCGCTTTTCTCCCTTAGGGTGTCTTACTGGTAAGTTATTGTGAATACATTGGAAATAAAGTTCTGTGTCTCTTGGACATAGAAAGAGGATACATGAGAATGACACATGATGGTGAAAGCATCATGGCCTGAAAAGGTACATTGTCTTGAACTAATACAATGTTTGTCCTAAAGATTAATGTAAAGGAATAGGTATTACTTACAGCTCATCAAGAAGAAGCATCTCGTGTTCTTCTAGACCTTTGTAGAAAACGTCTTTGGCTTTTCTGGAGTTCAGGAGTGAGTAGACTTCCCTCATCTTCTCCTCTGGGGTGGGCCTGGACCTCACATTATGGTAGCCCTCTTCTTTTATGACATCCTTCTCAACGAGTAGATCAAGGATAGGATTGACCATGGTCACTCCCTGAATCAGGCCATGCCGGTGTTTGTCGACAAAGTGCTTATCTGAAGATAAGGAGAATGAGTTCTTGGTGCTGGCTTCGAAAGACACGTCTCTGAACATTCTACGTCTAAAATGCAAATACTTCCCATCCTTCTGTTAATGGAACTTTAGAAAATGTGTGAATAGGGTGTGCCAACATGTAGTTCTAGAGCGGCCATTTCTTGGGTTAACACAACCTTACACAGGTGTTCTGATTGGAGTAAAGCATTAGTTCTATGCCAATCAAACAATTGAAACACCTGTGTTTGACCCAAAACATGGCCGCTCTAGGACTACAATTGTGTCACCGTTGGCACACACTATACTGTATGCATACAGTTATAACAGTAAATCCTCTTTTTATTATTATAACTTGGCTCTGTAGCATCCTGCTCTTTGTTCATACACATTTCATAACACCACCACAGAGGTTGCAGGTTCGAATCCACCTTGGTGCATCCGGCTTTGTCGGGCGTCTATTTTTGGCCCATGTTCGGGGGAGGGAAGCCGACCGGTGAGTGTGATAATTGTCACTGTACATACTCCTATGGGCTGGTAATATAACATTAACTTGTACTCATACTGTATCTACTCTCTCTTCTCCTACCTGTTGGCTTGGTTTCAGGATGTGGACGGAACTCCTTGGTTTCCTGCTCCAACTTGAAGTCCATGGTTTTCTGCTCCTCTAACGGGTTCAACATGATGGATTCCTCCATGGTGGATTCCTGCTACAAACAGAGATGAGAAAGCTGACATGTTAACAGTGTTGGCACCTCAGCTTCATTCTCTTAATACTTGATGTTAAGAGGGATACTTCACCCCCAAAATGACTTTTTTTCTAGCAATTACTCACCCCATGAAGACTTGAGTTCATGGATATTGTTTTGTTTTTGTCACATTCATAAGCCAATAATGGAGTGTAAAAAACAGCGTATTGTTTTCCCTAAATATTGGTGTACGCCAAATTGAAGTGAGATTTATCAACACATCCTATAAAGACAATCCTTGCGTATATTTGATCACAGTGTTGATAAATGTGCTGGCTGAAACCTATCATCATTAAATAATAGGGGTGTAACGATACATTTTAATAGCGATTCGATACATATCACGATACATGGTTGACGATACGATACATGGACGATATTAGTTCATTCATGGTGATATGATACGATTCGATTCAATGATTTAAAATCGATATAGTAACTATTTAGCAAAGAAATTAAATCTGTGTGAAAGGTGTGGATAGTGCAGGTTTTTAAGGGAAACATGTATTATTATGGATATAAATAAGTAAACACAGTGATTATCTGGCAAATACATGGACATTGTATATTGACAAACCTGCACCTTGACATGAACCCAGAGATTACACACATTTATCGATAGGCCAGTGTAGCTATATGGAAAGGAAAAGTAATTAAACCACTCCTTTTAATTTTTTCTTCTTAAAATGCTAAATACAATGCACAAGTAGGCAGTATCGATACAATCGATTCTTTACACTGCCGATTCGATACGATACAAAATAAAACAATACGATTCGATTTTAGCTGTTTTCATTTCGATATACTTAGATTTTTTAAGTTAAAAACGATATTTCGATACAGTTGCTATATCGTTACACCCCTATTAAATAACATGCCCTTAAAGATTCTCAAAACGATTTTACAACCTAACAACATAAGAATAGGAAAGTATCTCCCCCGGCTGGCTCCCTCCCTTTCATGTCTGTGTCCAAAAGACTGCACACACACACACACACACACACACACACACACACACACACACACACACACACACACACACTTTTTTTCTTTCCCTGAAAACCCTTGCAATTAGTTTATGATATTAAATTTCTTATTAAAATGTTGTGTAACTGAGTGGAAACAGGCCTTACCAGCTGGTCAGGGGGTCCCTGCAGTGAGGTGGAGGCTTCCACAGTGGTCTGGTCAGGGGGTCCCTGCAGTGAGGTGGAGGCTGGCACAGTGGTCTGGTCAGGGGGTCCCTGCAGTGAGGTGGAGGCTGGCACAGTGGTCTGGTCAGGGGGTCCCTGCAGTGAGGTGGAGGCTGGCACAGTGGTCTGGTCAGGGGGTCCCTGCAGTGAGGTGGAGGCTTCCACAGTGGTCTGGTCAGGGGGTCCCTGCAGTGAGGTGGAGGCTGGTACAGTGGTCTGGTCAGGGGGTCCCTGCAGTGAGGTGGGGGCTGGTACAGTGGTCTGGTCAGGGGGTCCCTGCAGTGAGGTGGAGGCTTCCACAGTGGTCTGGTCAGGGGGTCCCTGCAGTGAGGTGGAGGCTTCCACAGTGGTCTGGTCAGGGGGTCCCTGCAGTGAGGTGGAGGCTGGTACAGTGGTCTGGTCAGGGGGTCCCTGCAGTGAGGTGGAGGCTGGTACAGTGGTCTGGTCAGGGGGTCCCTGCAGTGAGGTGGGGGCTGGTACAGTGGTCTGGTCAGGGGGTCCCTGCAGTGAGGTGGAGGCTTCCACAGTGGTCTGGTCAGGGGGTCCCTGCAGTGAGGTGGAGGCTTCCACAGTGGTCTGGTCAGGGGGTCCCTGCAGTGAGGTGGAGGCTGGTACAGTGGTCTGGTCAGGGGGTCCCTGCAGTGAGGTGGAGGCTTCCACAGTGGTCTGGTCAGGGGGTCCCTGCAGTGAGGTGGAGGCTGGTACAGTGGTCTGGGATGTGGAGGTCTGTGTGATGGACATCAGCTGTCCTCTCTCACTGTCAGAGGGGATGAAGACAAGGATGAGGATGAGGATTAGTTAGAATAGTTTTTTTTAAATATGTGACCGGAGTGACCTTAACACTGGGAAGAGGCAGGGTGAAGAAAACAGACCTGGGAAAATACTTGATACAGTCTTTTTCCCCTCTCTACCAAATCTCTTTGTCAAAAAATAGCAGATTTACAAGCTCACAACACGCCGCGTTGCAATGTGTTGTGAGCTTGTAGATCGGCTATTTTCTGGTAAAGAGATTTGGTAGAGAGGGGAAAAAGACTGTATCAAGTATTTTCCCAGGTCTGTTTTTCCATTGTGATTTTAACGTTGTTAGTTTTATCGAGGATAGACCAACTGTTGCATTTGATTGTCTGATGGCGGGACGCGACGCGACATGATGCGCGGCTATCTAGGAAGCAAAGAAAGACACCACAGTTTGATTTGATCATAGCTCAGTCAATTATGAGCGATTTCTAAAATTGAAATGTCTCCATATTTTCTTGGGAAGTCCACTTCCATGACTATTTTAAAATAGCCGATGTACAAGCTGGCATCTGTGACCACCCACATTGTGCCAGGCCCAGCCAGTTGGTAAATCCTGGCTACGCCCCTGCTTGGTTCTAGTGACTGATAATTGTTCTTCTAATGCACGAGAGGGTGTGATTTTTCCATTATTTGACAATGGGAAAATTTACTAACATATTCTGTTTTCATGCAGACTATACTGTACATAAAATGCAATATTGTAAATAATATACTTTCCTTCATGGGATAGGGCTGTAATTAAGTACAAGTGAGTCAGTGAGAGTAAAAGGAAAAGTATGGCAACAGAAAATGTTTGCCTATTTCTTGTACCTTCTGTCTGTCAGGAAGAAATCATGAGCCAGACATTCCTCCACTGTAGGTCTTTTTGTTGGGTCTTCGTTGATCATCTTCTCGATGAGATCCTTGGCAAGGACATTGTGAACATGGTTCAGGTTGTAGTTTCCATCCAAAATGTTGACTTCACATCTCTTACCTCTGCCAAATGGATGGTGTCCTCTAGACAGGATGAAGTAGATCAGCATCCCAAGCACCTTTAAAATGAATGTAAACATTTAGTGACAGTATTGTATGTGTTGTACTCAATGATTAAATTGTTCTCATGCTGAATATTATTATTCTCCAGGCTTTATTTGAACCAAACACGAGTGCGCTGGACTTTAAGATGTTGCTACGGTTCTAAATTAGTCTTGGGTGTGTTTAGGGTGTTACATTAAGCTAATCATATTGTCTATACACATTCCCTTTAACAGAAACTGCGGTTCAGCAAGATACACTTGGTATTTGGATAACAAGTTGGAAGAGAAGCACATAGATGTGGATACATTGTGTGGGGACATTCATTTGCTTCTTATTTACTGTATATTGTGCTAATAAATATACCAAAAACTAAACCAGATATTGAACAAACCTGGATGTCAGAGCTGCGTTTATACTGTACACGTTTGCCATCACTGTCTTCATCACCGTCTTCATCTCCGTCTTCATCCAAGGTCTCCTTTGCCATCCAGCATCTTGTTCCTGCACTACTGGTGAGAACCGACGTTTGCGCTGGGAGCAACCGTCTGCTTATTCCAAAATCAGCCAATCGTGCCCTCCCTTTAATATCTGCAGGGCAAATGGTTAGATAAATATAACATAATCAATGTGTTTTAAATTCAAACTAAATCCAATGAATGATGCTTAAATCTCTGACATTATCTGCTTGTTCAATTTGACTTATGCTGCTTACCAATTAAGACATTCTGGGGCTTGATGTCCCGGTGGAGAATTGGAGGATCCTGAGAATGAAGTACTTCTAAGCTTTTTAGAACCTCCTTTGCAAGCTGCTTCATCTCTTCGGGGTCTGATATATTCTTGATGTGTTCTTGCAATGAATATTCACACAACTGAAGAACAAGGTATCCAAAGAGGTCATCCTCTACAAAGCCCAGATATCGCACAATCGAAGGATCATCAAGCTCTGGAAGACTCAAAAGGTTTTCCTCGTTCTGCAGCACCTTATAGTTGAATTTATACATTCGCTTGATCGCCACTTCAGTGCCATCATCTCTTAACCCCAGGAACACCTCAGTTCCATCACTTCCCTGTGCTATGCGGAATTGGTTGTCATTCACAAACTCAAAACTTCCAACTTTGACAACTTCCTCAGCGTGTGCAATCTTCTTTAACTGTGGTCTCCACCTTTCACTGATCGGACGCCATTTCCGTCGTTTGGTCGGTGATGGATCCATTTCTGTGCTTCAGGAACAGCTATGGAGAGACACAAAAATTATATTTAGGTCCATAAAGATTATTATTTTTAAACAACATCACTTTTACCAGTGAATACAGGTGTGCAAAACAGTCAAACATCCTGTATAGACAGTAGACACCACAAAAGCTTATTTCATAGATGTGATTCTTTACAGATTCACAGCAGGCAGGTCAAGTCCAATGACATGTATTTAGCAAAGTTATATGAAGGGGGGGAGGGGGGGGGGGGGCTCCACCTGACAGACCATATATGGACATAAATAATTAGGTTTCCTGACAGACCATATATGGACATAATGAGGTTTCCTGACAGACCATATATGGACATGAGGTTTCCTGAACGAGACCGTATATACAAATATGTTTTATTATGTAGGCCTATTACTTTTACTCTGTCATAGAGTTCTCAAATTCTTCCCGAACCCGACTCTACCCGACCTGACCCGACGTTTTCAGGCAGGGTAGGACATAAAATGTATGCTTAGTCAGGTCGGGCTGGGCCAGGCCGTGCCTTGGGCTGGCCCAGTTAGGCCTCAGTCAGGGCCGGTCCTTAATTTTCAAACCCATTGAGAACTCTAATTACAATTAGCCAGTGGGAGGGAGGGCCCATATATAGGCATGTCACTCTGACTCAGACAAAAACATAAACAAATCCCATGTGCCCATATACTGTATGCGCGCGCGCGCACACACACACACACACACACACACACACACACACACACACACACACACACACACTTAAATGCCTCTGGAAGAGGCATTTAAGGAATGCCTCTTCCAGACTGTGGTCAAATGTCACTTCTCTACTGTCCTCATTATCAACAACAACATCTGGTGTATCAGCTGTGACATCTATCTTGTTAACTCAAGTTTTCAAATTCTTGTAGAGATGAGGGGGTTAAATGTACTTAATGTAGAGTGGACCTCTAGTCTACTGGTGCAGAAGCAAGCCTAAATAAACCACAGACATTTTACCTTCGCACATTTCAACTAGATACCATATTCTCAATTTCAACTTTCAATTCCTATAGGCCTAGGCTACCAATCAATCAACTCCAAAGCAAAGTTTGTGTTTGTTTTCTCCAAGCTGAGTGTTTTATAAAACTGTTAATGTATGTGCAATGTGTATCTGTCACTGTTACTGCAGTAAGTTAAAGTTACTTGACACAAAAAGACTGACTCCACAACAGCTGTCTATCCAGACAGTTGCTCCATGCTTACTCCAACATCATCAGTGCATATATGGAAGACTTCTGTAAGAATAGACCTGTCCTTCACCTATTCTTGTCACACTGTCTTGTATAAATAAGACCCTGCCAGAGAACGGGAGGACAATAGCATGCGTGTTGTCTCAGAGAGCTCTCAACTATGTTGTTAATAAATATATTGTATTCATTGTCACTCTACCTTGTGGAAATTCAATTTCTTTTTTATATACAATAGCATGGTCTGAAAAATGCTATAACACACTACGAAACAACAAGCGACCAGGTCTAGAAAACAAGCCCAAAATAAGCAACCAGATTCACCACTTTACATCAAGCTGTTTTCAAAAAGAATCTTGAAAGCAAAGCCAAATAAGCAACTACACTTCAGACACAAGCCCCAAAAAAAACTATGAATATTTACAAGCCACTTCACTAGAAAACAAGCCCAGCCAGTTCTGATTATAGTAAGCAGAACTGGCAACAATGGTACCCACCTCCTCCTGGTAATTGTTGCGACAGTTAACCATGAAAACCGTCACATCTTGTCCGTAGTCCGTAACGCCTCAATGTCTATAGCTCACAATAGGCAGCACCTGTTGTGACATCACATTCCGTCCTTGTCCCTTGTATGCCATTGTATGCCCATAGGTATGTCTAAAAACATGTAGCTCCATATACAAATTTAAGAGAACCTACAAAAGTAATATGATACAAAAATACAGTAATATATAGAATAATAAATTGTACAGATGAATAATAAAATAAAATACCTAAAAAGAAAAAAAATTGATAATGGATCAATCACGGAGGCCGCGCCCCCACCTCTCTGCCTAGACCTCCGACCAGAATCACAGCCGCCTCTAATGGAACCATTCACTTGAATGGACATCCAGCGGATTCTTACACATTAAATATTAATTCCAATTTGGACCCAGAGCTTCGAAATCTCGTCCAATCCGCCAACAAGGCCTGGATCTGCATTGGAAAAATATGTAGACCTTTAAACTTTTAAAACAATACGACAAAGAAAAAATATATATTCCTATGTCGTACTAAAAAAACTGATTCTTGGGAGACCTGCTGTAAATTACTTCCCGACGTGACGAGAGCTTTTTGTCCGCCCCGAATCGACGTCTCATCCTGCAAGTTTCTGCGTCTGGAAGGTGGCCGATCTGCAAGCTCACAACACGTCGCGGATGCGAGCTGCTGTGAGCTTGTAGATCGGCCACTGTTGGCACGCAACACGTTGTGATGACGAAGTGTTAGACTGTTAGCCAGGATTTACTTGGGTGATGTGAGGGACGAGGCTTGCACACAACAACGCCGTAAAATAAACATCCGATGCAAGGTACAATAGTGCGGAACACAGCGCTAACAAGTCAGCAGCTCCGTTCAGCCAAATCCATATCATGCGAGTTCAATGCATTTGAATTCAAAAGCTGTTTCCATTTCCCTTTTGCGCATTTAGTTTTTTCAATTAAGCCCCAAAATGCACCTCCTCCAAGAGCATAAATGTTTTTGCGAATAATGAAAGTTTATTCGAATTTGAAGTATTTCCATTAAGAGATTTATGCGCAAAAGCCTAAATGTGCAAAAAACGGCTTTATGGAAACGTAAATATTGTGGCGACAAGATACAGACAAGATGTGACGGTTTTCATAGTTAACTGCGACCTATGGTCGCAAATAATAAAATGCATGCAGCTCAAAGCGTCTTTACAGAGCAGAAATGAAGCACAATGATTAACAGAACAAGTACACATGATTAACAATAAAGCAGAAATCAGAATGCAATGATCGTCGCCTGACTTTTAAATGCCAAGTTTACCAACTAATGCCAGCAGACTAGAACAGACTGGCAGTTTGAAGCAGTTGGAAGCCTTCTGTTCCTACTTTCTGTCTGGTGCGCACGCGCGCACGCACGCACGCACGCACGCACGCACGCACGCACGCACGCACACATGCACACCCACACACATAAGCTAACTGGTTATCATTACTAGAATTTCGGGGGCCCTCAAATGTAGAGCTCGGGGCCCTCACACTACAACAGCGATCCAACCTATATGGCCATCATGTAGATCTCTATCTGCCATTCATTTTTGCCTCAGAGATTTACAAAAATATGAATATCAATTATTTTAAGCCTAGAATCAAGGCATCCAGGATAATGATCATCAGACCTTGGATTATGTGGAATCTATATACGGACGTTACACTGGTGTGGTCTCCTTTCTTGTGTGGGAGTAATCTTTAATAATTTTGGGGAAACTGTATTTATTCTTGTCTTAATTACATGGGAAAAAATACCCATCACTGTTAATGTTGTTGATACCTCTAATACTTATGTCTTTAACCCATAAGAGTAGGCTATGTTCTCACCCCCTCTCACCTTACATTCATGTCATAGTACTACGTACATATGTAAATCTTTACCCCTAAGATACAGTAGCTATTGTAATGTTTCTTTTATCAAGAATCATGCACGCAGCGCACGCACACACACACACACACACACACACACACACACACACACACACACACACACACACACACACACACACACACACACACACACACACACACACACACACACACACACACACACACACACACACACACACACACACACACACACTGCATTTCTACAACACAGCTGATGACAATCCAATATCCAAAATGTATATATTTTTAAAGCACATTATTTCAAAGAGCTTTACAGAGTTACATTTACCCATTCACACACACATTCATTACATTCACACACACACATTCATTACATTCACCCATTCACACACACACACACACACACACACACACACACACACACACACACACACACACACACATTAATTACATTCACCCATTCAAACACACATTCATTACATTCACCCATACACACACACATTCATTACATTCACCCATTCACACACACATTCATTACATTCACCCATTCACACACACACATTCATACAGTGATGTCAGAGTAAACCATGCTTGGCACCAACCTGCTCATCAGGAGCAGTTAGGGGTTCAGATTCTTGATCAAGAACTCTTCAGCACTAACTCTGGGGGAGCCCAGATTCGAACTGGGAACCTTGGATGTTTTACCTCCTGACCTCCTGAGTTTATGAAGTTATCTATGATGAAAGTTATGAAAATGGATTCCTAAACCTGACCTCTGAAATGTCTAATGCTCACTGTTCTGCTGGAGAGACATGTGGGGACATCTGACCCTCACAAGCAGCCATATGGGAATACAAGGGATTCTGTTAGTGTGGTTCCCCTGACAGTGATGTCAGAGCGGCAAACCCATGGACCGTAAACAAACATACACGGACATGATGAATAATAATGATGACTCATCTCATCTATTGAACAAAAACAACACTGGACTGGACATTTGAAAAGTTAGACATTTACTGTAGCAGAGAGATTTACAGTAAGCAAGATAATACATCAATACAATGAGCAAGATAATATATCATTAAATCAACATCAGGTTTCCCTATACCTGACTTTTAAATACCAAGTTTACCAACCAACGCCAGCAGATTACAAGAGACTGGCAGTTTGAAGCAGTCTGTTTGGTGGATCCTCACTATAGATGAGCATGGATCAAGTGAATGTCAAATTGAGTGGCAAAGTGAATTTAACATTGTTTAAAGCAAGCAGATAGGACTGTTCTGTTCTGTCAAGGCCAGAAAGTATTTTTTGCCACTCAGTAGGCGTCTCCACATGTCACGCGCATATCCTCTATTCTACTGGACTGGTGGGGATGTTTGACCCTCAAATAATAATAACTGTGTATATTAATAACAACTCTACACTGATCTGTAGCCTGGAGAGACTGCTTGGAACGGCAGTTATACCTTTATAATAAAGGTTATTCATCATTCATCATATTGTCTTTCAGTTCTGTGGCATCAAGAAACAGATATGGGCTGTCTTGGCCATATATGGATTCTATTGGTGTGGTATGTGGCCGATGTGGCCTCCATATATGGGCATTCCCATATGAAGTCCTGTTAGATTGGCTTAATATTGATGACATCAGGGAACTCCATATATGGGCATAAAAGGGATTCTTTTAGAGTGAAGCCAGAGTGTGATGTCAGAGCAGCAAACCCATTCTGTTAGAGTGGTTCCCCTGACATCACAGTGACATCAGAGCATGATGTCAGAGCTACAAACCCATAGAACCACAGTGTCAGGCGTGACAGACAGATAGACAGAGACACGGACAAGTTGTGACCGTTCACATACAAACAGTGTTGGGCAAGTTACTGAAAAATAGAACTAGTTACCGTTACTAGTTACTTCATTTCACACCAAAAAGTAATGTGTTACTGTTAAAAGTAACTTTTTAGTTACTTTTTAGTTTTTAGTATAGTAATTTTTAGTAATGACCTTATAGCCTGGTTAAACTTTATAGCTTGTAACCCAAAAGAGAAATTAGACATTTGCCCGTGACCCAAACTAGTGAAAACAGCAGATCTACAAGCTCACAACGCATCACTTTGTGAGCTTGTAGATCAGCTATTTTTTACTATTTCTTAAATATTTGTGTTCTAATTTATGGAATTTCTTCGATTTTATTTATAATGTATTCATAGAATTACTTAAAAGATAACGTTGACATTTATTTTTAATTTGCAAGTAATGTAGGCTAAAAAAATAACCAGCAAAAAACATGAGGGAAAATTTCATTACCTTACGACTACAGGAAGTTTATAAGCTTTCTTTCTCCAACAACAATATCATGGTTTGATGAGCCTTAATGAAATACCGACCGTCGGGACCATAGAGTTATATAGCCTAAAGGGTCGACATGACACATGCATGGATTTACAACACGTTGTCAATCATCTCATCAGTAAGATGCCTGCTTGTGAGCAATCTGGGAACCACATCATCAAAGCAAGGGCGACGCCCACTCGGCCTGTCTCTCTTCCTTTTTTTTCAGAAGCGTAGCGATGAGGCTGTCTCGAGAGATTAGCTTGTGAGTGACAGAGAGGAAGATTCAGCTCAGCTCTAGAGGCATAAAATAACGCAAAAGAACGGAGGAACGCACCGTGTAGTAACGGTAACTGAGTTACTCAATTTAAAAAAGAACGTGTTAGAGTACTCGTTACTGAAAAAAAAAGAACGGCGTTACAGTAATTGATTACTTTGTAACGTGTTAGTCCCAACACTGCATACTAATCTGTGACCTACGGTCACAATTATTTATCACCACGCCAGGACCCAATGATTTGCATACTATCAATTTTTGATTTATAAATGAATATTTCATTTAGTCAATGAAGTGGCTCTGCATCATAATGTTGCCTCATGAAAATAGCAGATCTGTAAGATCACACCATGTCATGCTTTCATTGCTTTGAGGTTTGACAGTTGCTGCTAAACTCATTGTGTAAATGGGAGAGGAATACACAATCTGGAAGTCTCAGTTGGAACTGTTACCCCCGCGACCCGATTCCAGATAAGCGGTTGAAGATGGATGGATGGATGGATGGATGGATGGATGGATGAATGGGGATGGTAACTCTAGCAGCTGATAAGCTAATTTAGCTACCAGTCAACAAGGTCTATCAGATCTACAGCTCGTCTGCATGGCTCATTAAGTCAGAGACGCCCCCCCACTGTGGAACGCAGTCTCTGATGGACACTCATTAACATGATCCTCTATTCAAACACTAATTGAGCTGCTCAAACAAAGACATGGAACGGCTAAATAACCACATGTGTAGCTCAATGTTTTCATTATCAAGAGAGGAATAAAGGCCTACTTGTTGTTGTTTTTTTCCTAAAAAAAGATAATAAGAAAAAAATGATCCACAATGCAATTTGCACTCTCCCTCTCTCTCTCTGTCACACACAAGCGCGCGCGCGCGCGCACACACACACACACACACACACACACACACACACACACACACACACACACACACACACACACACACACACACACACACACACACACACACACACACACACACACACACACACACACACACACACACACACACACACACACACAGGGTGGATAAAAGGCTCATAGTGGATTCCTACCTGGTTGTTGGATGTTGGTTGTTGGATGTTGGATGTCTCTCTGCATTCACTCCCTGCTGGCTTTGACTGACTGTCCTGTTGATCAGAAGAATGCTTGTGATCGTCTCTTAGTCTTTGACCCACTCTGTGTGTGTGTGTGTGTGTGTGTGTGTGTGTGTGTGTGTGTGTGTGTGTGTGTGTGTGTGTGTGTGTGTGTGTGTGTGTGTGTGTGTGGACCCCCTGTTGAAGACCCCTGCTTTATGGCATGAGAAAACATACGTTTACATTGCCAAAGCAGAAGTGTACAAAATTACAATACAATACAACATAATCGGAACAAAATATGTACAGGTGAAAACAGTTTTCATGCATCAATGTTACGTGCAGGCAGAGCAGGGAATGGTTTTTAAGGTGGTTGGGTTCCATTTGATATCCTTCTCTTATCACAGCAGCTCACGAATCTTGCTGCTGTGTTTGCACATTGTTTTACTTCACCCAGCAGGTTGAAAGTGCTTCCCATTAGGACCTCGAACCCCACCACTCGAACCCCAGCAACCCTATATCCGTATACCCTTGGGGACTACGGATGAAATTTAGCATTCTTGCTAATTCCGGTCTATTTACATTGCATTTACTGTGTAGTGTTCATTAATATGCATTGTCCTGTCTAAATAAACAAATAAAGTAAAGTAAAGTATCGGCGGGAAGGTTCACCATAAAAAGCCGCGCCCCACAACATGTGACGCGTTGTGAGCTTGTAGATCTGCTGTTTGGTGAAGAGAGTTGGCTGTAGATGGAAAAAGAGCTCATCAAGTACAGTGCAAATCAGGCCTGTTTTACTAAGCATAGAGAAGTGATATTGATGGATCCCAAATATAATCAGATTATTCTGAGTCACCCCTGGACTGGCATCACAGCACCCTCGGGTGCTACAGCACCCACTACAGAGAAACCCTGACATAGAACACATGGGCAACTGGTGGCCCGGGGGCCTTCACTTAAAGGGCCAGTTCACCTCTGGGGCAGAAAGATCTTATTTTATTGTTGTTTGGGACACGAT
The DNA here is from genome assembly GCF_963921795.1 of Nannobrachium achirus. Taxonomy (NCBI): domain Eukaryota; kingdom Metazoa; phylum Chordata; class Actinopteri; order Myctophiformes; family Myctophidae; genus Nannobrachium; species Nannobrachium achirus. The sequence continues at coordinate 2,161,566 of NC_137820.1, read as the reverse complement.
CAACACAATCATGAGTTATTTGTGTTTTAAGATATTTTAGTATTTCAGCATGAATGATGATGCATTTTGCATCATATGATGCAGCATGATGACTCATATGATGCAAAATGCATCATCATGACCGTGTCCCAAACAACAATAAAATACGATCTGGTTGCCCCAGAGGTGAACTGTCCCTTTATTGTGAAGCAGTTTGAAGCAGTCTGTTTGGTGGATCCTCACTATACTAGTATAGAGAGTATGCACATGCAGAAAGTGAATGTCAAATAGAGTGGCAAAGTGAATTTAACATTGTTTAATGCAATCAGATAGGACTTTTCTGTTTGGATGTTTGGGCTGTCAAATCCAGAGAGTAGTTTTTGCCACTCAGTAGGCGTTTCCAGGTATGATGATGTCACACACATACCCTCTATTCTACTGGACTGGTGGGGATGTTTGACCCTCAAAGCCCCCTGTCTCTCTCTGCCCCCCCCCCCCCCCACCCCCACCCCCCACACAACTCTCCAAATTGTCATACTGCTAACATCCCTGCAGGCCATTTCAGAGCACATTCCTCCATTCTGTCTGCCTGACACACACACGCAGGCACACGCACACACGCACGCACGCACACACACACACACACACACACACACACACACACACACACACACACACACACACACACACACACACACACACACACACACACACACACACACACACACACACACACACACACAACCCAAACCCACCCCTTGCATTTCCACAACAACAAAGCTGATGACAGTCCAACAAGTCTATGGTAAATGGTGCATTTATATATTTATATAGCACTTTATTCCAAAGAGCTTTACAGAGATTATTCATTACATTCACCCATTCACACACACATTCATTACATTCACCCATTCACACACACATTCACAAACAGATGTCAGAGGAAACCATGCTTGGCACCAACCTGCTCACTGGGAGCAACTTCAGAGTCTTGCTCAAGGACTCCTGGACACTCTGGGGGAGCTGGGATCCAAACCGGAGGTTTTACCTGCTGATGAAGTTATGAAGATGAAAGATATGAGAATGGATTCCTATAAACCTGACCTCTGACATGTCTAATGCTCACTGTTCTGCTGGACATGTGCTTCTCAACCTTTTCAGGCCAAGACCCCCAACATAATCATATTTTAACTGGGGACCACCAAAATAATCATATTTGAACTGGGGACCCCCCACCCTGATGAGCACTAAGAGTTGAGGCATTACATTTTGTATAACACAGTTCTATTGTGCAAATAGCAGATCTACATGCTCACAACACCTTGCGTTGCGAAGCGTTGTGAGCATGTAGATCTGCTATTTTCACAATTTCTGCCTCTAATATTTGGCAAATTGTCCAATGATTAATTGTCATTTTAGAGCTATTAAAAAGTCCTTAAATTGTCACTTTAGTAATGTGCAGATACCCTCTATACACTTAAACGGTGTGTTGGTTTGTTTACTGTTGAGTGAGAAAACAATGTTGCACATTAAGTTAATCATCACCCCCCAAAATAATGTGGGGACCCCCTGGGGGTCCCGACCCACAGGTTGAGAACCTCTGTGCTAGAGAGACATGCAGGGACATCTGGCTCTCACAAGCAGCCACACACACGCACGCACGCACGCGCACACACACACACACACACACACACACACACACACACACACACACACACACACACACACACACACACACACACACACACACACACACACACACACTAATGGAAGGTTGTATAAACAGCATTGATTCAGACCTGCTTGTTGCTCTCCTCTCCTCAGCTGTGAGGATTTAAACACCCTTTACCTATAGTTCACTACCTACTGACCACTTCCTGTCCTGTTGGCCTGAGGATCCTGATTGGCTGAAGGCTGAGGTTTGGACTGTCACTCACTGCCTGAGGCGTCCTGTGGAATGTCCTGCATGTTCAGACCAATGACCACAGCACAGGGGCGGGGCTACAAGGGTCTGCATGGGTCTACAGGACAAGGACCCCTTAGAGAGAGAGATGAAGCAGGGACCCCTTAGCTGAGAGAGAGATGAAGCAGGGACCCCTTAGCTGAGAGAGAGATGAAGCAGGGACCCCTTAGAGAGAGAGAGAGAGAGATGAAGTAAATCTACAAGCTCACAGCGTCTCACATTGCATAGGTGTGTTGTGAGCTTGTAAAATATCCAAAGTATAAAATATAGTTTGAGTGGTTACACTGATTTTGCCCCAATTTGAGGCCCATTAATTTGAGGCCCTGTAGCAGCTTTTCTAGGCTGCTGTCAAAGTTGGAAGTGGAGGGTAGAAATGAGCTGCAAAGGGAACCAACAAGTTGAGATGGTTCCCTTTGCACTCTTCAAAACCCCCAGGGTACCATGCCTTCTTCTGTGGAGGTTTAATGAGATCCGTCATATTTGTGTCCCATAACCGCACCTACACGCAGAGCAGCACTGATTTCATTGGTTTCAAGAGCTCACTCACGCACAAGATTTGAATTAAGCTGGTCGTGTCGAGCTTTATTCAAATTCAATGCGTCCCGCCAGCCGATCTGATGCGTGCGCTCAGCGTGCTGATGCATGCGCTCAGCGTTCGCTCAGCGTGCGCTCAACGTGAAATCGATGCAAAATTGACGCATCGCGCAAGACAGCGCGTCTCGCGCGATACGCCCGCCTCCATTGAAGATGAATGGGATACGTGCGTTCACATACGCAGCTCCTGTGTGGTGTGAAAGGGGCTTAACATATACATGTAGGTTTTTTGAGGTATTTTATACTTTTGATGTATTTTTTTTTAAAAAAATGTGATGTAAATAATAAAATGTCAAATAAACTGTTAGATTCACTTGACACCACTGTCACAGTCACTATAATATTTAAATGACAAAGAGATAATTTGCAAACATGGACAGTCTGACAGCAGAATTGAGGGTAGGCGAAATGGCTCAGACAGGTAGGTAAATGGTAAATTTATATAGCGCTTTTGATCCAAAGCGCGTTACAGAGATCGTGCATTACATTCACCCATTCACGCACACATTCATACACCGGTGGCGGAGGAAACCATGCAAGGCACCAACCAGCTCACCGGAAGCAATGTGGGGTTCAGAGTCTTGCCCAAGGACCCTTCGACATTAACTCAGGGGGAGCCCGGATTTGAACTGGGAACCTTTCGGGAACCCTTCGTGCTCTAATAACGGTTTCTCTACCCCTGAGCTATGCCGCCCCAGGTGAAAAGACTCTCCTCCAAGGCGAAAATGCCAGGCGAAAGGACCAAATGCGTGTAGGCGAATATGTTATAGGCGAATATTCCTGACACCTTTTGAGGTCACAACAGGTCTGTACCTGAGACTTGTGACAACACAATGTTAGCCCCTCCCCCAACTCCTCTCCCTCTCCCTCTCCCACACACACACACACACACACACACACACACACACACACACACACACACACACACACACACACACACACACACACACACACACACACACACACACACACACACACACACACACAGCACTCCCCAGGGCATATTGCCTTCTTCTGTGGAATGAATGAATGTGTTATTTCTTGACCCATGGCACGTGGGATTATCAGACACATCTAATAAATCGGTAAACAAACACAAACATTCCATTGCAAACCAACAGCCTGTAATATACCCAGTTTTGAGCGGAACACATACAATAGGGGGAGAACGGGGTAAGATGAACCACCCCCTTTATCTTTAAAACTATACACATGAGTTGTCATTTGACCTTAAAATAAGAACACAAACATTTCCACCTGGCTGTGGCGTTGACAGACACATGGGCAAAGTGGCAAACATATTTCTACCCAAAAAAAGTGTTTTAGCTGGTCGAAGTAATTCTTTTTACTTTTATGGTATAATGATTTTTATTTTAAAGCAAATGTAACCAGGTCTAAACTTGTATATCATGCATGTTGGTGATATCCCAATGTATAAAACTATGTGAATCATTTAGCTCATGAGTCTTCAACAGGGGGTCCGGGACCCCTAGGCCTAGGGGGTCCTCAGAGTTACTGCAGGGGGTCCTCCAAATCTTTGTGTGATAGAAACTTCTTTTTTTCTCCTTTTTTATATTTTATATTTAGCTAAAGAGCATCCCGATTCCTGAAACATAAGCTAGCCAGGTTTTTCTCAAAATGGTGGCTGTGGGGCAAGACACACACACACACACACACACACACACAAGGTAGATGCCTTGGGGTAAATTGAACTATGTGAATCACCATTCATATGTTATATTAGATCTTTGCTACTCAAATTATGCTGAATGATCCTTCGTTTTGATGAATACACTAATAGGCTAATATGACAAATATGCCTTAAATTGTCCTCTATAAACAATGTAAAATTAAAAACACCTTAATTATTTTATTTCTTCTAGAAATAGCTAATCTTTCACCCAATAGGGGAAATTTAATTTACAACATTGTAGTTATAGAGGACAATTATAATGTATTACGGCATATTTGTCGTATGTGTGCGCGCGCACACAGTGGTGTAAAGTGACATTTACTTAAGTACAATTTTGAGTTATTTGTAGGCTACTTTACTTGAGTATTTCCAATTTCCTATACTTTTACTTTTACTTCACTACATCTCAGATCCAAATATCATACTTTTACTCCACTACACGTATTTCAAAACTTTACTTTTTTCGATTTTGATTATTATTATTGGCCATTTGAAAATAGCTGATCTACAAGCTCACAATGTGTCGCGAGTATGAATATGAGCATGAATATGAGAATAAATACATTCATTAATAGGCCGCCTACTGTCATTGCATTTCTCAATCATCCAGTCCATTGCTCTGCTGCGCATGGCATTCATATTATTCACATTATAATACAGCCTACCAAAAGCTGTATGTTAAAGTTATTAATATAGGATATAATGCAGCACTCTTTGTTTTTTATTCTTTTACCATTTTTAAAGATGTTTATATATATATATATATATATATATATATAGTTTTAGATTTGTATTGATATAGAGCTTTACAGAGATTATAACTGTGTTGTGAACTGTTCTTTTATACTGCATAAATAAACTGTTCATTTTGATCTCTTTATTCTGGCTTTGGGAGCTTGCAAACTTTTGGGTTCATTTGGTTCCATTGGTGGTGTTTTTTTTCACATGTGTGTGTGTGTGTGTGTGTGTGTGTGCGTGTGTGTGTGTGTGTGTGTGTGTGTGTGTGTGTGTGTGTGTGTGTGTGTGTGTGTGTGTGTGTGTGTGTGTGTGTGTGTGTGTGTGTGTGTGCGCGCGCGTGTGTGTGTGCGTCCCTACCCTGCCTGCCCTGCACTGCACGTAACCGTGATGCATGAAAACTGTTTTCACCTGTACATATTTTGTTCTTATTGTATTGTATTGTGTACACTTCTGCTTTGGCAATGCAATGTAAACGTATGTTTTCTCATGCCAATAAAGCCCTTTGAATTGAATTGTGTGTGCGTGTGATCGTGAATGTCTTTGTATGTGTAATGTGTGTGTGTGTGTGTGTGTTACCTCCTCCGTGCCAGCAGGGGGCGGTAGAGCAGCAGAAAGCTGCCCCCCCCCCCACAGGAAGCCAAGCCTCCAGAACGTAAACAAAGCAGAGAGTCTGGAGGAAAACCAAACAAAGTTTAAAACGTTAAACTTTTATTAATAACTCAACTGTACAGAATAATGACCCGAGGATCTGAACAACAACTCTGCACTGATCTGTAGCCTGGAGAGAGAATTAGAACGGCTTTTATACCTTTATAATAACAGTTATTCACCATTCACTGCTTTATTTCTGTCTCTATTCACAGTTTATAGTGTTGGGACGACATGTGGTTGAGCTGCTCTGAGCACACACGTAGTTAATGACTTAATAGTTAATGAGTTAACCTAGTTAATAGTTAGTTAATGACTTAATAGTTAATGAGTTAACCTAGTTACTAGTGAGTTAGTTTATCAGGTATTCTATCAGTGTCAGGATGGGGATGTGCTTGCCTTGCTTCGGTGGAACATCAGATGACATGGTGATGACTCCTGACCCAGTAAGTAATCTGTACTCTATAATAACATGATGCCAGGGACCCCATGTTGCCCGCGGACCCCCATTTTAAAGGATATGCCCGCGGACCCCCGGTAGAGACTATTTTTGCAGCTCTAGCAGTGATTAATAGCGACACACGCTCCCATAAGTGTCAATATTTGGGGGTCCCTGACATTAAAATGGTTTATAATAGTCACTGTTTAGATGCTAGAGCCGCAAAAATGTTCTCTTATGGGGGTCCGCGGGCATATCTTTTGAAATGGGGGGTCCGCGAGGTAATAAGTGTCAATTTGGGGGTCCTTGACATTACCGCAGACCCCCCCAATCCCATTTGAAAATATATGCCCACGGACCCCCATAATAGACGATTTTCGCGGCTCTAGAAGTGATTCCCAAACTTTTTTAAGTTCAAGGATCCCCAGTTTGACATGCATTAGTCTACGGACCCCCGTTTAATGGCATTTCTATCTGAGACTCCAATTTATGTTGTAAAATCAAGAGTTTAACCAAATGGACCCCCTAAAGGTCTGTAACTCTGAGAACGTACAAATGGACCCATTATACACAGAGTCTACTGCAGACATTAATAACCAAATTAAGAAAGAAGTTAAGAAGAAGAGAGCAGATGTTGTACAGTATGTTCTAAAGCAGTGCTTTATTTATTCAGCATTTGACCAACAGAACCACCGTCTGATGACATTCTGTCCACAAATCCATGCTGTATTGATGTTGGATAACAGGCACACATTGATAAAACATATACATTCTTCTACATTCTCTAATTGTGTAGACTTCTTGTGAATTAAGTAATGCAAGTGTTTAACAATAATATAACTCTTGAGAGTGTAAATATAAACCAAATGGACCCGTTGGTTTCATTTTACGCTCTCAAGAGTTAAAGATCTATATAATAAGGGTCCATTTGGTTATCAACTCTCCATTTAGCTGGGGACCACCTGGAACCCCCTCAAGGACCACCGGCTGAGAAGCACTGTCCTAAAATACAACAAAGTACAAAGCATTGCTTTTGGTTGCATTCATTCCTGCCTCAGTGACAGCACAACCCTGACAGCTCTTAGTTGTTTCAGTAGCCCTAGACTGGCTGTGAAGTTTGCTTTTAATAAAACATACATTTCATGTAATTCCACATAAACACCTACAGCCATGGCATTAAAAGTTACTCAGATTACTCCTGACCTGTTTTCTGTAAATATTGTATTATTTGAGTACAAAGGACCCCAATGGAAACAATCCATAGTGCTTTCTGGGGTTTAAATCATATTAGTAGACCTTGGATCTGAACTGTCCTGTCCTGTGCTTTTCCTTTGCAAACTTCTAATAAAGCATTTAAACAATATTCAATCAATCACTCACCCAATCATGAAATGCTGTGACTTGGGCTCAGATAGTATTTGTCCATTTGTTTCCATTTAAAAGTCCTTACAGAAAACTTGTATTTATTAAACGTATCTCCATGTTCCCAGCAGTTACAGTCAGTGAGCAACATGCTCACGTTATGGATCTCACAGTAGACAGGTGTCATTCATTAGGACACAGGATAGGGTGGCACCAAGGAAGCTAATAGAAGGAAAGGACACTGATGTCATTTTCTCTAGCCAATGTAACACTCTCTTCCTTGGTGCCCAGTCTGCCCACCTATCCTGTTGCCCACTGTGCCAGTGGGCACCTAAACTTTGGGGATTGGAAACAGTTGGAAATAATATAAAACCTATATGATTTGAACATATAATGATCATGTCAAGGACCCCAATATTGACACTTATTACCCCGTGGACAGAATTATATGTATTTAGGGGTTATATGTACTGTATAGTGTATATGCACCACCCATCTGAAAATATGTTGTTCCAGGGACCCCCAGAAGCAAGGATTTGAGTTACAGATGTTGTGTTGTTTTAGTAAAACTGTTGTCTTTTCTGTCTTAAAGGAAACAAGACGACAACAACTGGCAGAAGCTGCTGAAAAGAGACAGAAAGAGGTAGAGTAACAAATTACTGTGTAACTGTCTTAACATTAGGTTCTAATCCACTAGAGACAGACAAAGATAGACCAACATATTATTGTGTGACTGTCTAACCAGTGGGCTAGCAATAGCATTATGTTATAGAAACAGAAATAGATAGACCAACATATTATTGTGTGACTGTCTAACAGCAGGCTAACATTAAGTTCTAATCCACTAGAAACAGAAATAGATAGAGAAACATATTATTGTGTCACTCTAACAGCAGGCTAACATTAGGTTCTAATGCACTAGAAACAGAAATAGATAGACTAACATTATTGTGTGACTGTCTAACAGCAGGCTAACATTAGGTTATAGAAACAGAAATAGATAGACTAACATATTATTGTGTGACTGTCTAACATTAGGTTCTAATCCACTAGAAACAGAAATAGATAGACTAACATATTATTGTGTGACTGTCTAACATTAGGTTCTAATCCACTAGAAACAGAAATAGATAGACTAACATATTGCTGTGTGACTGTCTAACACCAGGCTAACATTAAGTTCTAATCCACTAGAAACAGAAATAGATAGGCTAACATATTGCTGTGTGACTGTCTAACATTAGGTTCTAAAGCATCAGCAGCAGCACAGAGTAATGTTTCTCATAGCAGAAGAGCAGACAGCTGAGCTCCTAATATGGTTGCACTGCTAACGTCTAATTAATGATCCTCACTGTTCATAACCAGTGACAGCTCTTGGAGATTTTGGGAACTCGGGACTCCCATGTGAAAGTCCAATATCGTAATTAACCATTGACCCAAAAGGATATCCCTATGGACGGAGGGAGATACTAGACCAGCTTGAGGTGTAATGCAGGCTGCTTATATAGCAGCAGCCATTGGTACATACAGTGTCTGTCTGTCTGTCTGTCTGTCTGTCTGTCTGTCTGTCTGTCTGTCTGTCTGTCTGTCTGTCTGTCTCTCTATTTCAATTTCAATTCAAGCACAAACATTCGTATATTGCCAAAGCATTACATACAGTAAGATACAAAATACTCTCTCTGTCTCCCTTACCATATCACTGCTTTTAAAGTGACACACACACGCATACACACACACACACACACACACACACACACACACACACACACACACACACACACACACACACACACACACACAATGGGTATTTGTAAAAACCCACACACAGACATATAGCATTCAAAATAAAAAAATAAATACAAAAAAAATGTAGGTTTTTCCCGACAGTGATGATATGGTAAATGATGGACAGTCACCCTCACTGACCTTTTATAACTGTGGTTATTATATATAATATAATATAATAGATGGAATCATAGAATGGTTTGTTTATTATTACACAGAGATTCTTTTATAACTGTGGTTATTATATATAATATCATATAATAGATGGAATCATAGAATGGTTTGTTTATTATTACACAGAGATTCTTTTATAACTGTGGTTATTATATATAATATCATATAATAGATGGAATCATAGAATGGTTTGTTTATTATTACACAGAGATTCTTTTATAACTGTGGTTATTATATATAATATCATATAATAGATGGAATCATAGAATGGTTTGTTTATTATTACACAGAGATTCTTTTATAACTGTGGTTATTATATATAATGTCACGCAATAGATGGAATCATAGAATGGTTTGTTTATTATTACACAGAGATTCTTTTATAACTGTGGTTATTATATATAATATCATATAATAGATGGAATCATAGAATGGTTTGTTTATTATTACACAGAGATTCTTTTATAACTGTGGTTATTATATATAATATCATATAATAGATGGAATCATAGAATGGTTTGTTAATTATTACACAGAGATTATTTTATAACTGTGGTTATTATAATGTCACGCAATAGATGGAATCATAGAATGGTTTGTTTATTATTACACAGAGATTCTTTTATAACTGGACATCTATAATAGATGTCCATCTATTATATGATATTATATTATATATAATATCATATAATAGATGGAATCATAGAATGGTTTGTTAATTATTACACAGAGATTCTTTTATAACTGTGGTTATTATATATAATATCATATAATAGATGGAATCATAGAATGGTTTGTTAATTATTACACAGAGATTCTTTTATAACTGTGGTTATTATATATAATATCATATAATAGAGAAGAATCATAGAATGGTTTGTTTATTATTACACAGAGATTCTTTTATAACTGTGGTTATTATATATAATATCATATAATAGAGAAGAATCATAGAATGGTTTGTTTATTATTACACAGAGATTCTTTTATAACTGTGGTTATTATATATAATATCATATAATAGATGGAATCATAGAATGGTTTGTTTATTATTACACAGAGATTCTTTTATAACTGTGGTTATTATATATAATATCACACAATAGAGAAGAATCATAGAATGGTTTGTTTATTATTACACAGAGATTCTTTTATAACTGTGATTAATATATATAATATCATATAATAGATGGAATCATAGAATGGTTTCTTTATTATTACACAGAGATTCTTTTATAACTGTGATTAATATATATAATATCATATAATAGATGGAATCATAGAATGGTTTCTTTATTATTACACAGAGATTCTTTTATAACTGTGATTAATATATATAATATCATATAATAGATGGAATCATAGAATGGTTTCTTTATTATTACACAGAGATTCTTTTATAACTGTGATTAATATATATAATATCATATAATAGATGGAATCATAGAATGGTTTCTTTATTATTACACAGAGATTCTTTTATAACTGTGGTTATTATATATAATATCATATAATAGATGGAATCATAGAATGGTTTCTTTATTATTACACAGAGATTCTTTTTCCAAAAGCGTAAGCACACAGGGAGCCGTCCCAGGGTGCAGTGGGGGTAAGTCAGTTCACCGTGCACTGAAGAGTGTGGAATGGCTCTCACCACTCACACTGGCTCTGCACTGGCATGGGGTCTTCAACGCTTTACAGCCTAGCTGTGAGACAGAGGAAGCAGGGACCCCTTAGCTGAGACAGAGGAAACAGGGACCCCTTAGCTGAGACAGAGGAAGCAGGGACCCCTGAAACCTCTCTGACAGTTAATCACTTAAAACCCCTTAAAAAACATATTTGCTGAAACTAGCCGATCTACAAGATCTACAACACCTCGCGCTGCGAGATGTGGCGAGCTTGTAGATCTGCTATTTTTGGCTCATGTTCCCCTCAGAATAGGGAACCGAATAGGGGTTCAAGTGGTTAATGTAAAAAAACATAACACACAAAGATTTGGCGCCCCCCTGTAGTAACTCTGAGGACCCCCTAGGGGTCCCGGACCCCCTGTTGAAGACCCCTGCCATCCATCATTATTAAGGTTTGCTCAATTCAATCCACAACGCTTTTCACTTTCATCAGCAGCACACGATGTGATGATGAGTGGACTGTCACTTTGCACTTATACTGATAACATACTTTATTATTACCATGATTTATGATGTTTATTTAGTTGTTGTTAAAATGTTAAATGTTTCTTTCTTACAGACAGCCTACAGGGGAGACCAGTGTTTATTTAGTAGTTTATTTAAAGTGTTAAATGTTTCTTACAGACAGCCTACAGGGGAGTCCAGTGTGTATTTAATAGTTATTAGTGTGGTTAAATGTTTCTTACAGACAGCCTACAGGGGAGACCAGTGTGTATTTAATAGTTATTAGTGTGGTTAAATGTTTCTTACAGACAGCCTACAGGGGAGACCAGTGTGTATTTAATAGTTATTAGTGTGGTTAAATGTTTCTTACAGACAGCCTACAGGGGAGTCCAGTGTGTATTTAATAGTTATTAGTGTGGTTAAATGTTTCTTCCAGACAGCCTACAGGGGAGTCCAGTGTGTATTTAATTGTGTATTTAATAGTTAAATGTTTCTTACAGACAGCGTACAGGGGAGACCAGTGTGTATTTAATAGTTATTAGTGTGGTTAAATGTTTCTTCCAGACAGCCTACAGGGGAGACCAGTGTTTATTTAGTAGTTATTAGTGTGGTTAAATGTTTCTTACAGACAGCGTACAGGGGAGACCGGTGTGTATTTAATAGTTTATTTAATAGTTAAATGTTTCTTCCAGACAGCGTACAGGGGAGACCAGTGTGTATTTAATAGTTATTAGTGTGGTTAAATGTTTCTTACAGACGGCGTACAGGGGAGTCCAGTGTGTATTTAGCTGTTTATTTAAAGTGTTAAATGTTTCTTCCAGACAGCCTACAGGGGAGACCGGTGTGTATTTAGTTGTTTATTTAATAGTTAAATGTTTCTTACAGACAGCGTACAGGGGAGTCCAGTGTGTATTTAGTAGTTTATTTAAGTGTTAAATGTTTCTTCCAGACAGCCTACAGGGGAGACCAGTGTGTATTTAATTGTGTATTTAATAGTTAAATGTTTCTTACAGACAGCCTACAGGGGAGACCAGTGTGTATTTAATAGTTATTAGTGTGGTTAAATGTTTCTTACAGACAGCCTACAGGGGAGACCAGTGTGTATTTAATAGTTATTAGTGTGGTATAATGTTTCTTACAGACAGCCTACAGGGGAGACCAGTGTGTATTTAATAGTTATTAGTGTGGTTAAATGTTTCTTACAGACAGCCTACAGGGGAGACCAGTGTGTATTTAATAGTTATTAGTGTGGTTAAATGTTTCTTACAGACAGCCTACAGGGGAGACCAGTGTGTATTTAATAGTTATTAGTGTGGTTAAATGTTTCTTACAGACAGCCTACAGGGGAGACCAGTGTTTATTTAGTAGTTTATTTAATAGTTAAATGTTTCTTCCAGACAGCCTACAGGGGAGTCCAGAACCCAGAAGCTGTTTATTTAATAGTTAAATGTTTCTTACAGACAGCCTACAGGGGAGACCAGTGTGTATTTAATAGTTATTAGTGTGGTTAAATGTTTCTTACAGACAGCCTACAGGGGAGACCAGTGTGTATTTAATAGTTATTAGTGTGGTTAAATGTTTCTTACAGACAGCCTACAGGGGAGACCAGTGTGTATTTAATAGTTATTAGTGTGGTTAAATGTTTCTTACAGACAGCCTACAGGGGAGACCAGTGTGTATTTAATAGTTATTAGTGTGGTTAAATGTTTCTTACAGACAGCCTACAGGGGAGACCAGTGTGTATTTAATAGTTATTAGTGTGGTTAAATGTTTCTTACAGACAGCCTACAGGGGAGACCAGTGTGTATTTAATAGTTATTAGTGTGGTTAAATGTTTCTTACAGACAGCCTACAGGGGAGACCAGTGTGTATTTAATAGTTATTAGTGTGGTTAAATGTTTCTTACAGACAGCCTACAGGGGAGACCAGTGTTTATTTAGTAGTTTATTTAATAGTTAAATGTTTCTTCCAGACAGCCTACAGGGGAGTCCAGAACCCAGAAGCTGTTTATTTAATAGTTAAATGTTTCTTACAGACAGCCTACAGGGGAGTCCAGTGTGTATTTAGTAGTTTATTTAATAGTTAAATGTTTCTTACAGACAGCCTACAGGGGAGTCCAGTGTGTATTTAATAGTTATTAGTGTGGTTAAATGTTTCTTACAGACAGCCTACAGGGGAGACCGGTGTGTATTTAATAGTTATTAGTGTGGTTAAATGTTTCTTACAGACAGCCTACAGGGGAGACCAGTGTGTATTTAATAGTTATTAGTGTGGTTAAATGTTTCTTACAGACAGCCTACAGGGGAGTCCAGTGTGTATTTAATTGTGTATTTAATAGTTAAATGTTTCTTACAGACAGCCTACAGGGGAGACCAGTGTGTATTTAATTGTGTATTTAATAGTTAAATGTTTCTTACAGACAGCCTACAGGGGAGACCAGTGTGTATTTAATTGTGTATTTAATAGTTAAATGTTTCTTACAGACAGCCTACAGGGGAGACCAGTGTGTATTTAATAGTTATTAGTGTGGTTAAATGTTTCTTACAGACAGCCTACAGGGGAGACCAGTGTGTATTTAATAGTTATTAGTGTGGTTAAATGTTTCTTACAGACAGCCTACAGGGGAGACCAGTGTTTATTTAGTAGTTTATTTAATAGTTAAATGTTTCTTACAGACAGCCTACAGGGGAGACCAGTGTGTATTTAGTAGTTATTAGTGTGGTTAAATGTTTCTTACAGACAGCCTACAGGGGAGACCAGTGTTTATTTAGTAGTTTATTTAATAGTTAAATGTTTCTTACAGACAGCCTACAGGGGAGACCAGTGTGTATTTAGTAGTTATTAGTGTGGTTAAATGTTTCTTACAGACAGCCTACAGGGGAGACCAGTGTTTATTTAGTAGTTTATTTAATAGTTAAATGTTTCTTCCAGACAGCCTACAGGGGAGACCAGTGTGTATTTAATAGTTATTAGTGTGGTTAAATGTTTCTTCCAGACAGCCTACAGGGGAGTCCAGTGTGTATTTAGTAGTTTATTTAAAGTGTTAAATGTTTCTTCCAGACAGCCTACAGGGGAGACCAGTGTGTATTTAATTGTGTATTTAATAGTTAAATGTTTCTTACAGACAGCCTACAGGGGAGTCCAGTGTGTATTTAATTGTGTATTTAATAGTTAAATGTTTCTTCCAGACAGCCTACAGGGGAGTCCAGAACCCAGAAGCTGTTGAGAGGAAGAGAAAGAAACAAGAGGAGGTTGAGAAACAGGCTGTGACGCTGGCGCCCTCTGGAGGCGGGGGGCTGAAGGTCAGTCGCATGCTGTTCATGTCACAGGTTCCAATCCAATCCACTTTGTTTATGAAGCACATTTTACAACCGAGGTTTACAAAGTGCTTCACAAAATACAGCAAGAAAAATGCAAAAACACAGAAGAACAGCAAAATCACACGAAAATAAAACAACAGTGAAACAAACAAAACATAGACCACAGAAACTCTATTCTATTCTATTTTCCCCCCCGTTTCTACGGTTTCTTGGGCTGGATATGGCAGCCTGGAACGGTTGTTCAAGTGCAGCTAAACTTGGCATGTTAGAAAACGTGCCACAATTAACAATAATGCATTGCACCTGTGCAGCTGACCTGCGGAACCTGGGAATATACCATTTTGTCAAGATGGGGAGAATATAATTATAATACCTTGTTTAAGTGACCATTTTGTTAAATGTTGCATTTGTAGCTATTTTACTGTAATTTAACAACATAATAACCAGCACAGATAGACAAAGAGACATTCATGGAATTAAAAGTATCTTTTATTCTCCCCCCCTGGACCCAGGGTATGGCAGCTGCATACCCCTGGACCCCCCTGGACCCAGGGTATGGCAGCTGCATACCCCTGGACCCCCCTGGACCCAGGGTATGGCAGCTGCATACCCCTGGACCCCCCTGGACCCAGGGTATGGCAGCTGCATACCCCTGGACCCCCCTGGACCCAGGGTATGGCAGCTGCTTACCCCTGCCATACCCAATTGACGCCCCTGCATCCACGTCACCCCTGAACTACACTGTTACTTTACTGTACCTTGCAGTTATGTCAGCTTATTCACTACGTAAATATGTTATCATTTCCCCCTTGGAATACAGAATGGCTTGAGGAAAACCTTTCTATTTTGAGAGAAACATCATTTGTTTCCATTATAGGACAGATCGAAAATAACTTGAACCCCAGCATCGCTTTTTCTTGGGAGGAACGTTCACCAGAAATAGCCGATCTGCATCTGCTCTTTCTGTTGAAGAGACTTGGTGAACTGTAGGCTGAAAATGATCGCACCAAGTACAGTTTGTTCACTATGTATAAGTGTTTAAACTGAAGTGATGATGATACAGTCTGAATACTGTATCATCAAATTATTCTGAGGCACCCCTGGGTTCCTCCTGTCGCCCTAGACCAGGGGTTCTCAAACCTTTCTGTCTCAGGGCACCCCAGGAATATCTGTTTTAATCCGAGGCACCCCTATTATATCGTTGTTGTCGGGTGGAAACCTTGTATGTCCAAAACCTTCTCTTTTTGTTTTATTATTTTCAAAACGATTTAAAAGAGTGAAAATAGCCGATCTACAAGCACACAACGCCTCGCATCGAGGCGTTGTGTGCTTGTAGATCTGCTATTTTCACTACTTGTGTGACACTTTTGTATGATGAAGCAGGGCTTTTATTTGACCAAAAACATAACACATTTGAAACTTGGAGATCCGAGGTTTTTGCCTGACAGTGACGATATTGATCATTTTCACTCCCAGCACCTTATATTTATAGCATATTTTAGTGATTATGTTGCGAGGAAAACGTTGAGATAACAGCCATTTTGGTTAGAACTGACTGAAAATAACTTTGTACTTCAGGTTTAAAATGATACTAAATATTCTTTTGTGTCCAAATAAATTCCAAATATTATCAAATTATCTCGCGGCACCCCTGGACTGCCGTCACGGCACCCCAGGGTGCCCCCTCACCCACTTTGGGAAACCAGTGTTGTTTTTGACAGCAAATTTTGATTTAGTTTTAGTCATAGTCTTTTGAATAAAATGTCATTTAGTTTTAGTCATAGTCTTTTGAATAAAATGTCATTTAGTTTTAGTCATAGTCTTTTGAATAAAATGTCATTTAGTTTTAGTCATAGTCTTTTGAATTTTAGTCATAGTCTTTTGAATAAAATGTCATTTAGTTTTAGTCATAGTCTTTTGAATAAAATGTCATTTAATTTTAGTCATAATTTAGTCACCTGAAAAGTATTAGTTTTAGTCAAAATCTTAGTCGACTAAATATCATAAGATTTTAGGCGACTAAATCTACAGTTGATTTAGTCAACTAAAATGCATTTTGGCAGGCCTTGATGGCATCGTAATGACCAATTTTACACTTGGTTTGTGTGCTGAAAATAGCCGATCTACAAGCTCACAACGCGTCGCAGCGCGGCACGTTGTGAGCTTGTAGATCGGCTATTTTAAGCGTGCCACACCTGAGAGCAACCAAACATAAAATTACTTTCTTCTCCACTAGTCTCTTCCTAACGTTTTAGTCTGGTTTTTATTTTGTTGACGAAATTGTCAACATATTTAGTCTTAGTTTTAGTCATCACAGCTTAGTTTTCATTTCATTTTTTTTTTTGTTTTCGTCAGTGAATAAAACGCAGGCGACAAAACATTTTTGTCATAGTTTTAGTCGACAAAATCAACACTGTGGGAAACCATGCGTTCCAGAACATTATTATTATTATTTCTTTTATTTTTTTTAAAGATGTCAAAATACCTGAGATCAGAGAGATGCTTTTCTCTGTTTGTGTGTTGGCTCCCTCGTTTAGCTGATTGAGAAAATGTGTGTTCATTCTAGTGGCTGGACACTTTTTTTGATTCAAACAGCTCTATCTCTGGAACCATTTGTCTGATTGACAAACTTCTTTTTGCCACTGAATCACAACAACTGTGTCTGTTTCTGTGGGAAATCTTTATAAAAAAAAAAGAAAAACATACAAAATCCTGGCACAAATACCTTGGGGCCATTTTGGCCCTTGGCACAGAAAGAGGTAACTGCTAACTGGTCCTTTGTTTGTCTGTCTGTCCTCTCACTGCAGTGGCAGGTGGGCTGAACACTCCGTTACCACCAACCAACCAACCGTCTTCTAAATGGAAACCAAGCGTCATGGAGTTTATCGTCGCTGCAAGACGAAACCAAAGCCTTCTGAGAGAACGATGCCTAATTGATCTTTATTTATTTGTAGTTTGTTTACGACGTGATTGTTGTTTAGTTTAGTTTAGTAGTTTTGAGGCGGTCAGATGTCTCGCTGAAAAATAACCAACCACCGTGACGTTGACACCCAGCACGACCTGACCTCTCGGTGCCGCGCTGTGAGCTTGTATATCTGCATTTTTTCTAAAGTTAAAGCATAAAATAATGGTTAAAGTGGTTAAAATCTAACGCGACTCGGGCGCGTTCCAGGTATTTGAGAGTTAACCTCTTGACCTCTTGATGCCAGGCGGTCACTAAGCCACCTGTAGACTGACCGTTAGCTGCTGTGTCCACCTGTCCTGTAGGGATGATAAGAGATATTATCGTTTATCCTGATAAAAAACACTCACGATAATCGCATCGTGGAGATTTAATTTATCGTGAAATCGTCCTCCGTCATGCACTGGGATCAATTCACCTTTTATTTGCAGAGCTGCATATCTGTTACCATTTAAACCCTCTATTGGTAAAACCTACTTGATAGTCTTTTTTTTCATTCTCTACCAAATCTCTTTGCCAAAAAAATAACCGATCTACAAGCTCATATATTATAGGACAGATCAAAAACAACTTTTCTACTTGACGTTTAACCACTTAAACCCCAGCGTCCCTATTCAAAAAAAAAAGATTTTTAAAAAAACTGCCGATCTACAAGCTCACAATGTGTTTTGTTGCAACGCGTTGTGAGCTTGTAGATCTGCAATTTTTTTTGCTGACAAGTTTTATACTCAGCAGTTTGGAAGCCTTCCTTAGGCAAATGCCTTGATATTTTGAAACCGATTTTTAGGTGAGTGCCTTGACGTTTTGAAATCGTTTTTTAGGCGAGTGTCTTGACGTTTTGAAAAGCGTTTTTTAGGCGAGTGCCTTGGCGTTTGGGTGGACACACAGCCTAAGGTCAGTGACAACAACTAGTACTGAGTAACAAAACGTGCCTCAACAGGAAACAAGCACTGGTTTATGAGATGGAGGTGAAGTCTCCTTGTTCATAAACTAGGATGAATTTATGCTCTAAAGGAATACTTCACTACTATGACTTTGATGTTTGTTGTTTTTGTCCTGAGCCAATAATCCAGTATCTAATTGAAGTTAATAGCAGACTAATCTTAAAGCACAACTTTGTTTTTTTTACAAGGGTCAATATTTTAGATAGTCATTAGAGAAGAGTGTTAAAATGTTTTCATTTACTTCTATCATTTTTGTGATTTTGATTTGCATGCATGCCCCCAGTTTGGGGGCATTTATGCAAGAGGCTAAATATGCCTTTTTAGACACAATAAGCCCATTCCCAAGATTCACTGCAATCTTTCATGGGCAGATGTGATTTATAGGGGCTGGTATAAATAGTATCAAAGAAATTGTCAGCTTATTGTGTCTAAAAAGACACATTTAGCCACTTGTACACATGAAATGAAAAGCCCCCACCCACTGAAATAAAAATAGTAAAATCGCTATAACAATAGAAAGCAGTAAATGAAAACATGTTTTCTTTTCTCTAATTACAATCTAAAATATGAACCCTTGTTGTAAAAACACTAAGTTGTCCTTTAAGGAGAGCAAAACCATATTTAAAACATTCTCCACACGGTGAGAGTTGTTTTATATCGGGTTTATTTAGTTAAACCTTGGTCTCCTACAGCAGCAAGTATCGAATTATTGTCTTAGGAATGAGACAAAAACTAAAATAATCTACATTAATTCAAGGTTTCTTGGGGAGAGTAATTGATCTTTTGGGGTGAAGTATTCCTTTAATTGGATGTTAGCTGTTCATAAATACTTTGTTCTTTATTCAACTTGACACTATTTGTTTCACTGATGCATGCTGAGTGCTTGGTGTACAAACAAAGGTTTAGTTCTCACATGCTGTACTGTGCAATTCATGACATTTTAAATCAGAACACTTATGAAACGTTTCAGATGAACGAGATGCGATCATGTTGAATGTCAGAGGTCTGTGGTTCTCAGTGGGGTCTGGTCTGGGGACCCCCAGGGGTCCCTGAGGGGGTTCCAATGGTTCCCCAGCAAAATGTCAGATAGTTCAGAACCAAATGGACCCTTAAAGCCAGCTCTGTGGCCTAATGTTCACCAAACTGGGGATCCTTGAAATCGTAAAGGTTTGAGAAACGCTGATTTAAAGTCAATGCCTGTGATGATGATTATGATGATGATGATGATTATTATTAGTATGCAAATGTTTGATCATTATTATTTTAACGTACTGCAGAGCATAATGCAGATATATTTAACATGAAAGCACAGAGTGATCAAATACAACGCTGTAACTTTATAGATAAATAATGACTTAACTTTCACACCTGAGTGTTTAAGATCCTTACCTGTCTACAAACTGCCACACAGATGGAAAATGAAGGAATAAAAGTGTTAAAATTATTTATAAACAACTCATTTACAGTCTTTAAATCCTTCTGGTGCCCTTAACTTAATGTGACCATTTGTACCACAGGAGGGCGCTGTAGACAGTGTTATTTGTTACAATAAACAGTTTATTACACTTGTGTTGTCTTTGAGTTTTTGTCCATGGACCCCCAGGGTTCTGATTGGACCCTTTACTTACATACGCTCTGTAACTGAGTACCAATGGTGTAAAGTGATTTACTTAAGTACAATGTTGACTTATTTGTACTTTACTTGAGTATTTCCAAATCCCATTACTTTTCCTTCTTCTCCACTACAATTCAGAGACAAATGTTGTACTTTTACTCTCCACTATAATTATTTGAAAACTTTAGTTAATAGTTACTTTGGAGATATACATTACAATATCATAAATCAGAGATGAACCACTTTAGACTTATTTTATACCCAGGCTATTTGAAAGGCTCATGTGCATACTATGTGTTGAGCTTGTAGATCTACTATTTTCCTAACCCTAACCTGGTGCTTTAAGTATATTTTTGAAGCCAAGTTTACGTGCATTTAGAATTCCAGACTTTTACTTGTAAGAGTATTTCTACTTATATATTGAAACATTTTATTTAAGTACAAAATATGAGTACTTTTTCCACCACTGGAGTGTACAATCATTGAGTTTTTTTTATTTTTAATGAAAAGGTTTGGACTGGATAGAACCAATAAATTCTCCCACATTAGCACGACCTATCAATGGAGTGTCCTGATGGCCCAGTGGATCAGGATACCAGATGTGTACAAAATGCCCAGATCAGGCCTCGGTTTGATTCCCACCTGCATGGACCATTATTTTACTGTCATTAAAGCCACTCTTTTTATATTTTCACTCCGTAAAATGGAAAAAATAAAGGCTTAAACATTTACAAAACAAGATCATGTATTATCAATTCAATTCAATTCAATGGGTATTATCAATGTGATACTATTAACTCAAGGTCACAACACAGATTTATTTTTTACATCTTAAGTCTGAACGCATTAATAATACAAAATAACATATTAATGGCCTTGAATGTTCAAATGTGTGTTCAATAATAGCACATTCATTTCTATGGGTACTTTTTAAGTGACACAACCTAATATCACCACTAGGTGTCAGTGGAGTACAACACACGGAGTTCTCTTGGGACAACCAGTGGTCATGACGGTTTAACAGACAAGTGATTGTCTGTTAAATTGTCTGGTAGTTTAGAAACAATATCTTTGTGCCACAGTAATATGGAATATTAAATAAGGATTCATCCATTAAGAAACCATGTAAGCTATAATAGGTCTGTGGTTTTCAACCTTTTTCATGTCAAGGTCCTTAAAGGACGACCCCGCCCTTAATCACTTCTAGGCTCATTTTCCTATATTGATCCATAATGACTGTCCATGAGGTCTATTAGGCAGAAATGCTCCTGTTGTCCAGTTTCCCCAGCAGAACTCAGCAGCTCTCATAGCATAGAGTGGAGCCTTAAGCCTATCACTTTTACACTATTTGTTGTGGTCAAAAGTGATTTTAGGCTTATAGGCTCCTCTCTATGCTATGGGTTCTGCTGGGGAAACTGAACAACAGGAGCATTTCTGCCTAATAGACCCCATGGACAGTCATTATGGATCAATATAAGTAGGAAAATGAGCCTAGAAGTGATGTGGGGGTGGAGTTGAGCCACGGACCACCATTTGATTTGGCCTCTCAGACCCCAAACTTTGAATATTTTGTCCAAAATTCCATTGATGTATAGGCCTATGTCAGGGGTTCATTGATGTATAGGCCTATGTCAGGGGTTCATTGATGTATAGGCCTATGTCAGGGGTTCATTGATGTATAGGCCTATGTCAGGGGTTCATTGATGTATAGGCCTATGTCAGGGGTTCATTGATGTATAGGCCTATGTCAGGGGTTCATTGATGTATAGGCCTATGTCAGGGGTTCATTGGTGTACTGTATAGGCCTATGTCAGGGGTTCCCAAACCTTTTTGTCTCAGGGCACCCCATGAATATGTTTTTCATCTGAGGCACCCCTACATTAAATCGTCGTTGTCGGGTGGAAACCTTGTATGTCCAAAACCTTCTCTTTGTGTTATTATTTTAAAAACTATGTAAAATAGTGAAAATAGCCGATCTACGAGGCGTTGTGTGCTTGTAGATCGGCTATTTTCACTACTTGTGTGACACTTGTATGATGAATAGGGCTTTTTTTATTATTTCACTAAAAAACACACATTTGAAACTTGGATACAAGGTTTTTTGCCTGACAGTGACAAAATTGATCCTTTTCACTCCCAGCACCTTATATTTATAGCATATTTTAGCAATTATGTTGTGAGGAAAACGTTGAGATAACAGCCATGTTGGTTAGAACTGACTGAACATGTTTTAAATGATACTAAATATATTTTTAAGTGTCCAAATAAATTCCAAATGATCTCGCGGCACCCCTGGACTGCCGTCGCGGCACCCCAGGGTGCCCCGTCACCCACTTTGAAAACCCCTGGTATATGTATGTGTAGCAGAGTGACTCACTGCTTCAGCCTGATGGCCTCCAGTATCTCCACTGGTCAACAGGGATGTCCCTTTGGACTGGTGGTTAAGATGTTAGACTTCCACGCACGCAGGAGACCCGGGTACGAATCCCGGGTGTCTCCTGACACATATAGGAGAGAAAAAAGGTGATGGTTGATCAAAATAACAATTCTTCTACATTATCTAATTGTGTCGACTTCTTGTAAATTAAGCAATGCCGATGTATAACAATAATGTAACTCTTTGAGAGCGTAAAACTGTCAAGAGTTAAGCTTGAAAGATCTATAAGGGTTCATTTGGTTACCAAGTCTACATCATTTAGCTGGGGACCACCTGGAACCCCCTGAAGGACCACCGGTGGTCCCCAGACTACTGGTTGAGACCCGCTGTGTCAGATGAATAAATAGCAAACAACAGTCTGTCAATAGCAAGGTTTTGGTTTAATGCATTTCTTTGGGTTCTAAAACATGTTTTCACCTTAGAGTTTCATTTCATTGCTGATAGCATTTTGCAGCACATGTTAAAATAGATATTTACTGTATGTGCAGTCATGGAACCGTAGGGTGATTTAGGTCAAGATTGTCTTCACATGGCAGGTTATAAACGAACAGAAACAATTAGAACGAACTGAAAAACTGCTTAAAAACAACTATGATAGATCATGTTGGTAGAAAATGTTCTCTGTTTAGCGTATTAGAGCTTCTAAAAGGTTGAATACCAACACCAGGTGTGAGCTATGCAACCTGGAATCACTCTCAACATCATTTAGAGTAGAAATACAAATAAAAATAAAACCTTATAGTTCTACGTCTATCATGTATAAAATCTGTTCCGTTTGTCTCTTCCTGCATCTCACCTGGACCAAACAATGATACAGTCTCTATGCACGGCAGACATATTGGAAAGGGGCTCCACCTTACTTCCTTCACTGGTAACAGCTGGGAAGGAAGTAAGTAAGAAGCCCGGTTTCTTTCCATAATGTCTGCGGTGCACAGAGACTGTTGTGTTTGTAATGATGTCAACATGAACTGGTGACACCTTCAAAACGCCATTCCAGCATAACATCACCTTTCACTACTTTAACGTAACAGTTAGTGAAAATGTGTGATCATTTACTCCCATTTCAAGAACAAGAGTTTCACTTTTCATTAGAGTTCTGTTAAACTAAATAAAACATGGTGGCGTTACATTAATTTATGCAGCTGGACAGTCACTGTAACATACATGTGTGTGTTGTTCGGTCATCATTACTAGACACACCACATTTCTGGGTTTTCATCCTGGTTTTGGAGACTAACACATCAATGATGTTTTGACCGATATTAACCCCACACTGGAGCTCCATTTAAAAATGATATGAAATTGCTGGTCTACAAGCACACAGCGTCTCACATGGCCGACACGTTGTGATCTTGTAGATTGACATTTTTTCTTTTATTTTTTTGTAAGAAATCGCGACATGGGCGCTTGGGTGGAGCAGTGGTCCATGGAGGTTATTAATTAACTGTCATAACGACTAAATGGTGAAGAAAAGAAGGTACAACAATAAAAATAAGTCGTCACGACATCGGTACAATGAACAACACAAATGTTGAGTTTCTGATCCCGTCGGAGCGGAAACAACTTTGCGTCATCAGGCGGCCCGGAACTCAGGAAACCTCCAAAATGATTCCCCTGTAGTTTAAAATGTGTTTAGTTTGGTAGAATCATTTCGTGTATTTTGGTATAACAATCATTTGGTGTGCTCATCTGTTATCCTAACTCTCAGCAGCCTACCAGACTAAACTAATTGATTTGCATTATGTGGGACTGTGAGCTTGTATATCTGCTATTTTGTCAATAGCTAAAGTATAACATAATTTGTTCTACGTCAGATAATTTCTGCATCTTCTCCTTTTTTTACTTCCCAAATCTATATCCCACGATTTTGTGACCCATTTTTCACCCAGTGCCAACTGCCTAAGCTGTAATCCTGGGCTCTGCTCTCCCTCTACCACCATATCACCTGACAGGGGGGGGGGGGGGGGGAGTTTCCCCCGGTAGGACGTAGCGCGTGGAAGGAACACGTTCTTCCAACCAGGGGGAGGCAGTATAGAGACCAGGATTACTGCATGTTGTTTTGTGAGGGTATACCTACCCTATAGGGGACACAGGGAGAACATGCAAACTCCACACTTAAAGGCCCTTTTAGCCAACCCCACCTATAGGGTGTGGGCGCTGATGACGCGGAGGAGAGATCACGCCGTCAGCTCCCACAGTTTCCCCCGGTGGGAATCGAACCCAGGACCTTCTATAGCTGTGAGGTGACAGCGTTAGCGACTGCGCTACTGCCGCGACCCCTGGTCTTTTACTTCTTGCTGCGGTAGTTAGCGGTCACCACCAGGTAGCTCTCTGGGCCCAGGTCTTTGAAGGTGGGGGTCTTCTCCTTGCTGAGCTCTTTAAAGGTGGGGGTCTTCTCTCTGCTCAGATCTTTGGTGTTGGGGGTCTTCTCTCTGCTGAGCTCTTTGATGTTGGGGGTCTTCTCTCTGCTCAGATCTTTGATGTTGGGGGTCTTCTCTCGTCCGAGCTCTTTGAGGGTGGAGGTCTTTCCCGCTGCGCTCAGCGGGGGGCAGGTGGATGTCTTTCCCGCTGCGCTCAGCGGTGAGCAGGTGGATGTCTTTCCCGCTGCGCTGAGCGGGGAGCAGGTGGAGGTCTTTCCCCCTGCGCTGAGCGGGGAGCAGGTGGAGGTCTTTCCTCCAGCGCTGAGCGGGGGGCAGGTGGAGCTCCTCCCCTCCACCCTACAGATCTGCAGCATGCGACAGGGGTCGTGCTTCATCAGGTAGCTCTGGAAGGTCTCCCAGCCTCCACCCACACGCACCATCACGTGCCTGTTGTGCAGCATCTGAGGAGGACACACATGGAGGATGGATAACTTTATTATTATAACATCCCAATAACTTTATTATTATAACATCCTAATAACTTTATTATTATAACATCCTAATAACTGTATCATTATAACATCCTAATAACTGTATCATTATAACATCCTAATAACTGTATCATTATAACATCCTAATAACTTTATTATTATAACATCCTAATAACTGTATCATTATAACATCCTAATAACTGTATCATTATAACATCCTAATAACTGTATCATTATAACATCCTAATAACTTTATTATTATAACATCCTAATAACTGTATCATTATAACATCCTAATAACTTTATTATTATAACATCCTAATAACTGTATCGTTATAACATCCTAATAACTTTATTATTATAACATCCTAATAACTGTATCATTATAACATCCTAATAACTTTATTATTATAACATCCTAATACCGTAACTTTATTATTATAACATCCTAATAACTTTATCATTATAACATCCTAATAACTGTATCATTATAACATCCTAATAACTGTATCATTATAACATCCTAATAACTGTATCATTATAACATCCTAATAACTGTATCATTATAACATCCTAATAACTTTATTATTATAACATCCTAATAACTGTATCATTATAACATCCTAATAACTGTATCATTATAACATCCTAATAACTTTATTATTATAACATCCTAATAACTGTATCATTATAACATCCTAATAACTGTATCATTATAACATCCTAATAACTTTATTATTATAACATCCTAATAACTGTATCATTATAACATCCTAATAACTTTATTATTATAACATCCTAATAACTGTATCATTATAACATCCTAATAACTTTATTATTATAACATCCTAATAACTGTATCATTATAACATCCTAATAACTTTATTATTATAACATCCTAATACCGTAACTTTATTATTATAACATCCTAATAACTTTATCATTATAACATCCTAATAACTTTATTATTATAACATCCTAATAACTGTATCATTATAACATCCTAATAACTGTATCATTATAACATCCTAATAACTTTATTATTATAACATCCTAATAACTGTATCACCAGTAAGACTCCCTAATCGGGAGATAAGCGACCGTTGGTCGCTTATCTCCACAAATAGGCCAAAAGTTTGTTTTACCAATTATTACACTCTATGTGAACATTTACATCAACAAATCCCAAGTACTGGTTTTTAGGGGTGTAACGAAGGCTCTCAATTGCGCTCAAGACATACGGGCAGTTGACAGTTTGCCATGGTTACTCATTGAAGTTGAATCTCCATATATGGAGATAACCTACGCATCACACTAAGTCTGACCTCACCAGCCCATATTTGGGCATGAGCAACTTATGTCTCCATATATGGAGATATGATGACATCACACAGTCCTCAGCCGATGATGTGGCGTGATGTCATACAATACACAAACGA
This sequence comes from Nannobrachium achirus, assembly GCF_963921795.1. Taxonomy (NCBI): domain Eukaryota; kingdom Metazoa; phylum Chordata; class Actinopteri; order Myctophiformes; family Myctophidae; genus Nannobrachium; species Nannobrachium achirus. Next base: position 2,134,491 of record NC_137820.1, on the reverse strand, counting down.
GCCCTACAGTATAAAGGGGCAATTCTTGCCAGGAAAGAAGCATTTCTTCGACTCAGACCTTATCGCCAGGGTTGGCTTATAGCTTATCATCACATCCAACCATCTCCAATACTCGGCTAGTTCTCCCAGAGCCTTCCATACGATTCAAGGCATCTCGGTTAAGTTCTTACCGGACACCACTGCATCGGTTATCTCCATATATGGAGGGATGTGTTGGTTATCTCCATATCTGGAGATTCAACCTTCAACGATTTTGACATCTTGTTACTAATCTGTCGGTAGATAATGCCGGTCTTATATAAGGGTCATTTGTGTACGGTGTGATGTCATACTGATGTCAGCAGTGTGATGTCATACTGATGCGGAGATATGAGCAGGGCAAAGGTGTGACGTGACGGACGGCCGGTGGAGGTTTTGATACTAAACTGCGACCTTACGGTCGCAATTATAACATCCTAATAACTGTATTATTATAACATCCTAATAACTGTATTATTATAACATCCTAATACCGTAACTTTATTATTATAACATCCTAATAACTTTATTATTATAACATCCTAATAACTGTATTATTACCAGTAAGACTCCCTAATCGGGAGATAAGCGACCGTAGGTGGCTTATCTCCACAAATAGGGCAAAAATGTGTTTTTCCAAAATCTTCCTGATCCATGTTGATGACATGAGTGTAGACATGCTGTGTAGTGATATTCGTGATTTTAGGGCAAAAATCGAACCTCTGTTCGAAGTGGAGCTGTGTGTGTGTGTGTGTGTGTGTGTGTGTGTGTGTGTGTGTGTGTGTGTGTGTGTGTGTGTGTATTGCAGTTGATGCTCAGGGCAGGCTAGACTCAACAGCACCTCTCTGGTCACCAAGGGTTACTACATACAGGCTACATACAGACCCACAGACCCACCCACCCACCCACATACCCACATACCCACATACCTACACACACGGCCACGTATAGGGGAGCTTGTGTTCCACACAGCTCCAAAAACTGTAGGAGCAGTGTCCAAAAATGTGTTTTAAAAATCGGCCTGAAGGTGGCGCTACAATAGGGCCATGTGAGAAATGAGGGGTGGGGTCTCCGCGTTGCCTTGGCGGACGAATAGGTACCGGCCCCGGCTCTCCCGGACGCTCCTAGCCCGAGTTACGGCATTTTATGTGCGCTGCAGTGGCAGGGGGTCCTCCACTGGGGGCGCCACCACTTTTGCATCCGTTCTGGAGCACCAGGAGTCGGTGGTCCCCGTTGGGGTGGTCATTTGGTCATTTTTGCACATTTGGTCATTTTTTACATCTGGGGGTCCCCCAGGGACCTGGGGGTCCCTGGGGCTCCGGGGGTCCTTGAAGGTTGTAGTTTGGCAGGCAAGGAGTGTGTGTGTAAAATCTGGCATGGATCGGGTCAACGGGTGCGGAGATATAAGCAGGGAAAAGGTGTGACGTGTGACGTGTGACGGACTCACTCACAGACAGCCGGTGGAGGTTTCTACAGTAAGTAGCTCCCTACGGTCGCAATAACATCCTATCACACATGGAGGATAGATTTATTATACCTGGGGGGGGGGGGGGAATCAGTCACCCAGAGGCAGCACAGCAGTTTAAGGTTTACAAAGTTACAGAGAAGTATGAAAAAGAAAATGTACTGTTGTGTACAGAGTAAAGAACAATGCAAAAAAATATATACTGCCCTACATATAAAGTGTCAAAAACAGTCAATTCTACATAAGTGTCAAGTCATAACACAAATATCAATACTTAAGCACAACGTTTCAATATAGTGCCAAACTAAAGTGTCCATAACAGTCAATGCTAGTCAGTGCTACAAGTATCTCACCACCATGTCAAACACAAGCAAAATACTTACGAACCAACACAACCCCCAATAGTGCAGAGACAAACTAGTGTGTCCATTTGTCAGTGCAAAAAAAAAAGAAAGAAAGTGACACATCAAAAAGCTAAAAGGGCCACATGGAACCCTCCTTGTAACACACACACACACACACACACACACACACACACACACACACACACACACACACACACACACACACACACACACACACACACACACACACACACACACACACACACACACACACACACACACATTCACACAGTGATGTCAGAGGAAACCATGCTTGGCACCAACCTGCTCATCAGGAGCAGTTAGGGGTTCAGAGTCTTGCTCAAGGACTCTTCAACACTGACTCTGGGGGAGCCCGGGATCGAACCGCGAACCCTCCGGTTCCCCAAGCGGCCACTCTCCCTCCTGAGCCCCTGCCTCCCCATCAGTATGAGAGCAGCAGCATCTTTAGAATGGCTTCAGAAGGTTGTTATTTTCTGTGACTCATTCTGCCCTGGGAGGCTACAGACTTCTAATCATAATCCTTGTCTTGTTGGGAGAGTGGACTTACAGCCTGGGGTCTTTTCATCAACACTCTACCATCTGACCTCTGTGTGTGTGTGTGTGTGTGTGTGTGTGTGTGTGTGTGTGTGTGTGTGTGTGTGTGTGTGTGTGTGTGTGTGTGTGTGTGTGTGTGTGTGTGTGGGTGTGTGTGTGTGTGTGTGTGTGTGTGTGTGTGTGTGGGTGTGTGTGTGTGTGTGTCAGACGTGTTGTGTTATAGCTGATCTAAATGAAGGACGGTGGAGGTGAAGGCTCTGTTCCATTCCAGAGCAGTGGTTTTTCAAACCTTTTCACATCAAGGTCCATCATTTAATCAGCATTTGATCCACGTCAAACCACCATGTGATCATTCAGCCTCTCAGAGCCCAGACTGGATACTTGAATAGAAATATACAGTATACAGTTGTGATCAAAAGTTTATATACACTTGTAAAGAACATATACTGTAAGGAGACCCCGGGGACCCCCAGGAGGAAGCTGCTAATGTTGCTGAGGAAAGTGAAGTTTGGAGTGCTCTGCTGGAGCTGCTGCCCCTGTGACCTGACTCTGGATAAGCGGTTGAAGATGCATGGATGGATGGATGGATGGATGGGTGGGTGGATGGATGGATGGATGGATGGATGGATGGATGGATGGATGGATGGATGGATGGATGGATGCATGGATGGATGGATGGATGGATGGATGGATGGATGCATGGATGGATGGATGGATGGATGGATGGATGGATGGATGGCAGGCACAGTTGTGTCACTGCCAAGATCAGGAAGAAAGCAAAACTATCTCCTACTGCTGAGAGAACATTGGTCAGGATGATCAAGAGAAAACCTTGAACCACCAAAAAGCAGGTCTGCAGTGCATTAGAAGCTGCTGGACAGTGTCCACAGTCAAACATGTTTTACATCACCATGGGCTGAGAGCCTGCCATGCAAGAAGCCCTTGCTCCAGAAGTGGCAGCTTAATCTTTGTTTCATCTGACCACCAGTGTTGATTTCGTCGACTAAAACCATGACGAAAAATGTTTGTTGAACTAAACTAAATAAAAACTAAGCTGTGATGACTAAAACTAAGACTAAATATAGTGACAATTTCGTCAACAAAATAAAAACTAGACCAAAACGTTAGTGAGGGACTAGTGGAGAAGAAAGTAATTTTATGTTTGGTTGCTCTCAGGTGTTGCATGCTGAAAATAGCAGATCTACATGCTCACAAGCGTTGTGAGCTTGTAGATCTGCTATTTTCCGCACACAACCAAGTGTAAAATCAGTCATTACAATGCCATCAAGGCCTGCCAAAATACATTTTAGTCGACTAAATCAACTGTAGATTTAGTCGCCTAAAATCTTATATTTATTCGACTACAACTAGACTAAAACTAATACTTTTCAGGGGCCAGTTGCACCACCAGAACGTAAGTTCTGCCCTAAGTTAGGGAGTAAAGTCCTTACTAGAGGCTTAGTAACTACTAGTTAGTTTGTAACTAAGTGAGTTACTAACAGGTGTTGCACCACGACTTCTTAAGGCATAACGTAACTAGTAATGCGTAGACTGTTCCTAAAGTAATGTATAGTTGCATAAAATGACGTCATAGCTCCCGAATCCAATGAAAACGAACTGTTTCTACTAGTAAGGAAATAAAGCTTGTATCGTCTTTTGTCAACAGAGAGCTCTGTCTCTCCACTGGGCTGGCATGATGTACACAAATCACTGATGATATGCGTGCACAGTGCGAGCGCATCCCTGCGCACTGCCCTGCAAACGGATTGTATCACAAATTATATTGGCCTCATACATTTTCCCCGTTGTGAAGTAACGCAGGGCAACGCATATTTGGAGACACAGGGAGAGAGCGCACCGTTCAATTCGCTGTTGTGCTGTATGCAGTGGTTGAAAACTGAAAAGTACTCAAATTAATTAAAAAAATATCAATCCTGCAATATAGAAATACTCTATTAATAGCAGACACATCGTGAGCTTGTAGATCGGCTATTTTCAAATGGCCGAAATGTATAGGGCTTAATGTATGTTTTAAACAGATGGGTCGTTTCATTGTTGAATTAATTAAATAGACGATATAATGCTGTCTGCCACGTTAGTAGTGAAGTTGCTCTACTCCCATAGAGATAGGTTACTTAGTAAGGGCTTAGTGCTGCCCAAAGGCTGGTGTAAATATTTAGTAGTTACTTACAGATACGTTAGAGTGGTGCAACAGCTGAAATTTTAGTAATGCGCAAGTCTTGACTTAGAAGCCATTTACGTTACAACTAGGCTACGTTTGAACTTAGTGTGAGGTGGTGCAACCCCGCCCAGGTGACTAAAATATGACTAAAACTAAATGATATTTTATTCTAAAGACTATGACTAAAACTAAATCAAAATTTGCTGTCAAAAACAACCACAGAGGGTCAAGAAGGCCTCGTCTTTGTCCATGTGATCAGCCTTGAACTTTAGTCCAGCCTGAATGTGCCATAATAATGTGTGCTTGCTTTCAGCAAGCACACAAATAAATACTATATCCTTTGTTTGTTTTGCCTTTTTTTCCCCAACAGAATGTGGTTGATGATTCACCAGGATATTTTTGTAAATGGAGATTTTTTTAGTGGCACCAGTAAACCACGCCCACCGTTAAGTTGTGTGTGAGGCCTGCAGTAGAATACAGTACAGTCATATAACAACACAGTACAGTAATATACAGTATGAATACAGTAGAATACAGTACAGCACGGTTCCCCAATAGGAGTAATAATGGTGAGCAGCAACAACACTAGTATATCGTCGTTGTCGGCTGGAAACCTCTTATCTCCAAATTTGTACGTTCTTTCGCAAAGTAAAGTCTTGCTTCATCATACAAGGCCGTCACACAAAAGTAGTGAAAACAGCCGATCTACAAGCACACAACGCCTCGCGGTGCGAGGCGTTGTGTGCTTGTAGATCGGCTGTTTTCACTAAGGCGTTGTGTGCTTGTAGATCGGCTGTTTTCACTAGTTTAAATCATTTTTAAAATGATAAATGCAAAACGAACGGTTTTGGACATACAAGATTTTCACCCGACGATATCTGAACTGTCCTTGGGAAAAACTAATTGGGGAACAGTACAGTCATAACAACACAGTACAGTAATGTACAGTATGAAACATTCATATGCCTCTTAGAAGAATCAATCTAGAGGCCACCGGCAGGTCAGGCCGTCCAATCAGAATCAATCTAGAGGCCACCGGCAGGGCAGGGCATCCAATCAGCCGTCTCAGAGCCCCAGGCTGGGTGACTGAGGAACATAATGGCTGTGTGTGTCAGGGAGCTTTCAATCATCAGAGAGACTGGGCCCTGCTGCGCTGCTCCGCCAGAGGACGCACTCTGTGTACACAGCACCCAGGAGGACGACACTGGGCCTGGGGCTGCAGCTCCGTGATAGGACCCACTCTGTGTACACAGCACCCAGGAGGACAACACTGCAACACTGGGCCTGGGGATGCAGCTGCATGATAGGACCCACTCTGTATACATAGCACCCAGGAGGACAACACTGGGCCTGGGGCTGCAGCTGCATGATAGGACCCACTCTGTGTACACAACACCCAGGAGGACGACACTGGGCCTGGGGATGCAGCTGCATGATAGGACCCACTCTGTATACATAGCACCCAGGAGGACTACATTGGGGCCAGCATTTTCTCACAAGTGGCGTTTCCATAAAGCCTCTTAATGCGTATTTAAGGCTTATTCGCAAAATCTTTTTATGGAAACACTTCAAAATGCGAATAAACTTTCATTATCCGCAAAAAAATGTTATCCGCTCGGAGGAGGTGGATTTTGAGGCTTTATCGAATAAACTAAATGTGCATTTGTGAATGGAAACGGGTCAGACAATAAATGTGAATAGACTATGACGTTCTGGTCCATATTGTAACACTTTCCCCCGCCGCTTAATTAACGTCCATTGTATAGCGTTAGCCCACAAAACAAACTGGTTGTTACACACAGAGTGACCCTTCGTCATCACACCGTGTTGCACGTGCCAAAAGTGCCCGATTTACAAGCTCACAGCTACTCGAAATCTGCACGTCTCTCGCCTAGGTCTGAAAAAAATCATCCCCATCCCAGCTCTGTGCACTGTGTGCAAGCCCGCGGGAAGTATTTACAGCAGGTCGGTCAGACGGACCCAGGCAGGATCTGCCAAGAATAGCATTTCATCAGTTTAATGGAAACAGGCTAAATTCGCTTTGTCTTAATACGCATTTCTGATAATTTGCTTCCCTAATTCGAATACGTTTATGGAAACATGGCTACAGACACAGACAGTATGCCTCTGAGATGTACTGGAGTAGAAGTCTAAAGTACAACAAATGTAATCAGTCAAGCATAAAGAAATGCACTCTACTGCTACACAATCCTACTTAATGGAAGCCAGGCGGGGGGGGGGGGGGGGGGGGGGGGGGGGGGGGGGATATTTGACCAATGACCAAAAACTCCCAAAGGCCTACCTAATGGGAGAAATACAACAATGTGCAAACCCAGCAGTAAGATTAGTGAAGTGTTGTGACAAAAGAAATCTAGAGACACAACCACCCTAAGGACTACAAAGTAACCATTGCTTGGCATCTAGACCTACTGCAAATACAAAGAGAGCTGCTACCTTTCATTTTTTGTATAAGTTTTTGTCCCAAAGGGACTGCAAATAATTGCTGCTATTTGTTAAAAAATATATATATATTTGATTATAGTTCTCAAATGCAGTGGCCTACTTGAGTAGCCTAAATGTAAATGGTGCATTTATGTAGCGTTTTATGCCAAAGTGTGTGTGTGTGTGTGTGTGTGTGTGTGTGTGTGTGTGTGTGTGTGTGTGTGGGTGTGTGTGTGTGTGTGTGTGTGTGTGTGTGTGTGTGTGTGTGTGTGTGTACATAGATGTGTGCATTACATTCACACAAACATTCACACAGCGATGTCAGAGGAAACCATGCTTGGCACCAACCTGCTCATCAGGAGCAGTTAGGGGTTCAGAGTCTTGCTAATTAACACCAACCTGCTCATCAGGAGCAGTTAGGGGTTCAGAGTCTTGCTAATTAACACCAACCTGCTCATCAGGAGCAGTTAGGGGTTCAGAGTCTTGCTAATTAACACCAACCTGCTCATCAGGAGCAGTTAGGGGTTCAGAGTCTTGCTCAAGGACTCTTCGACATTAACTCTGGGGGAGCCTGGGATCCAACTGGGAACCTCACGGTTTTCTATCCGGCTGCCCTGGAGCCACTGCCGGCCCTCAGTATACTGTAGTCTGTACCAGCGCTCTACCTCCTCCTCAGTGTACAGTAACATGGTGATACTGTAGTCTGTACCAGCGCTCTACTCCAGGACAATAAGCTCATTGATTAAAGCAGCAGAGAAGGTCAGAGTGTCAGTGAGGATGGAATGGAATCCCTGCTGTCCTCAGAGGTTCTCAACCTGGGGGCCGGGGCCCACTGCTGGCCCGCAAGGGTATTGCCAGTGGGCCTCCCAAATAATTGGCAAAACGGCACAAAAAGAAAAAAAAATATATATATATATTATTGTTAATTGAAAAGTCACTCATTTCTCTTAAATCACTACTTTTCTGTTTGCAGCTGCCTTTGATTTATTTCCCTTTATTTCCTCTTCTGCACTGTGATTGTATCTTTCATTTTTATTTATTTTGTTTTATTGCATCTTAATTAGTGTGGTTGCCCAACAGGGCAACCCATGATAGTCCTGGGGAAACTTTACCTATTACTAGGGTAACTTTTCCTGCTGCCTTTGGAAATTGATGGAATCAATGGAAGTTGGAATCAATAGGGAATTAATGGGAGTGGGAATCAGTAGGGAATCAATGGGAGTGGGAATCAATAGGGAATTAATGGGAGTGGGAATCAGTAGGGAATCAATGGGAGTGGGAATCAATAGGGAATTAATGGGAGTGGGAATCAGTAGGGAATCAATGGGAGTGGGAATCAATAATCAATAGGGAATCAATTGGTGGAGCTTCACATGACAGTTAGCTTACTGCAGAATAAAGTCACGTCAGCGACCACACTTGCAATATACAATTGCATCTTTTCTAGTCATTTTATAATAGTCTTTCCTCCGATTGGATGGAAACTTGCTGTTGAAAAGTGCTGCACAAATAAATGTGCATTTCAGTGTATTTAACACTGGGAGATGATGGTAAGACCTAGCAGTGTATTTAACACTGGGAGATGATGGTAAGACCTAGCAGTGTATTTAACACTGGGAGATGATGGTAAGACCTAGCAGTGTATTTAACACTGGGAGATGATGGTAAGACCTAGCAGTGTATTTAACACTGGGAGATGATGGTAAGACCTAGCAGTGTATTTAACACTGGGAGCTGATGGTAAGACCTAGCAGTATATTTAACACACAACCTGACAAAATACTTATTAAACATCAAGGATGTCCACAATTACAACACCAGAGGCAGCTCCACAGATCATGTTCAACCCAGATTGGACTAAAAAAGGCACAAATTGGTTCTCCTAACATAATGTGGAACGCGGAACCGAAAGCCTAAAGTGTGTAAATCCCTCACCTCCTTTAAAATGGGTCTGAAAATTCACCCAGTAAACCCATATTTACCTCCCTTTTTCAACTGTAAATATCTTCCCTTTCTTTATATTTTCTTTTTTTCTTGTTTTGAATGCTTTTTTCCCTTTTGTTATTGATGTTATATGATGTTATGCAAAGTAATGTGTTCTATCTGTCTGTCATTCAATGTTATATGAGTTAAATATCTATCATAGTACTGTGTTCTGTCTGTCTGTCATTCAATGTTATATGAGTTAAATATCTATCATAGTACTGTGTTCTGTCTGTCTGTCATTCAATGTTATATGAGTTAAATATCTATCATAGTACTGTGTTCTATCTGTCTGTCATTCAATGTTATATGAGTTAAATATCTATCATAGTACTGTGTTCTGTCTGTCTGTCATTCAATGTTATATGAGTTAAATATCTATCATAGTACTGTGTTCTGTCTGTCTGTGATTCAATGTTATGAGTTAAATATCTATCATAGTACTGTGTTCTATCTGTCTGTCATTCAATGTTATATGAGGTAAATATCTATCATAGTACTGTGTTCTGTCTGTCTGTCATTCAATGTTATATGAGTTAAATATCTATCATAGTACTGTGTTCTGTCTGTCTGTCATTCAATGTTATATGAGTTAAATATCTATCATAGTACTGTGTTCTGTCTGTCTGTCATTCAATGTTATATGAGTTAAATATCTATCATAGTACTGTGTTCTGTCTGTCTGTCATTCAATGTTATATGAGTTAAATATCTATCATAGTACTGTGTTCTGTCTGTCATTCAATGTTATATGAGTTAAATATCTATCATAGTACTGTGTTCTATCTGTCTGTCATTCAATGTTATATGAGGTAAATATCTATCATAGTACTGTGTTCTATCTGTCTGTCAGTCAATGTTATATGAGTTAAATATCTATCATAGTACTGTGTTCTATCTGTCTGTCATTCAATGTTATATGAGTTAAATATCTATCATAGTACTGTGTTCTATCTGTCTGTCATTCAATGTTATATGAGTTAAATATCTATCATAGTACTGTGTTCTATCTGTCTGTCATTCAATGTTATATGAGTTAAATATCTATCATAGTACTGTGTTCTATCTGTCTGTCATTCAATGTTATGAGTTAAATATCTATCATAGTACTGTGTTCTGTCTGTCTGTCATTCAATGTTATATGAGTTAAATATCTATCATAGTACTGTGTTCTGTCTGTCTGTCATTCAATGTTATATGAGTTAAATATCTATCATAGTACTGTGTTCTATCTGTCTGTCATTCAATGTTATGAGTTAAATATCTATCATAGTACTGTGTTCTGTCTGTCTGTCATTCAATGTTATACGAGTTAAATATCTATCATAGTACTGTGTTCTCTGTGTTATATAAGATACATAAAGTGGTTCCTGTGTAAATAAGCCTAAAAGCTTACTAGTATCTCCTTTTAGTTGACCGTGTACCAGTGATTTGTACGGTAATGAAACTGTACTTTTTCCTATGCAACCTTTAATAAATTATTCAATCAATTAATCAATCAATCCTGCCACACCCAGGTCCTGCTATACTCACTGTACACTGAGTTATTTGTGTTATCATCTTAGTATGATTGTATAACCGTATGTTATGCAAACTGTATAAAATATAACTACTACTGTAAGAACATGTGTTCTGATGGAGATACAAGCTTTCTGTCTGTCACTCTGTCAGTCAGACACACATTCTTAACCACTTGTCCTTGGTTACCAGGCAACGCACACACACGCACACGGACACGCACGCACGCACGCACGCACGCACGCACACACACACACACACACACACACACACACACACACACACACACACACACACACACACACACACACACACACACACACACACACACACACACACACACACACCACACACACACACACACACACACACACACACACACACACACACCACTAGAACATTCACACAAGGCTTTTTAATTTGACAATAATGTCTGAATGACATGAGATCCATAGTGAATCCTCCTCATACCAGACACGCACACACACACGCACGCACGCACGCACACACACACGCACACACCTACACACATACTAGCGCTATGTTTCATAAACAATTATCTGAACGATGGATTGCAGATTGAGTATTTCTAAGACCATCAGGTTTTTCTGGAGGATTTAACATGTTTCTACCTTTTAATCTTAACTCATACAATAACATGAGGTTAGGGTATTTAATCTTAACTCATACAATAACATGAGGTTAGGGTATTTAATCTTAACTCATACAATAACATGAGGTTAGGGTTAGGGTATTTAATCTTAACTCATACAATAACATGAGGTTAGGGTATTTAATCTTAACTCATACAATAACATGAGGTTAGGGTATTTAATCTTAACTCATACAATAACATGAGGTTAGGGTTAGGGTATTTAATCTTAACTCATACAATAACAATGACGTCTCATGACTGCTTTTTTCAATGGGCCCCATGTGCCAATGACGTCTTTGACGTCTTTAGATCAAAGGCTATATATATTTTTTTTTCTTTTTTTTCTTCTTTTTTTTTAAGATTTTTTTGATTCAAACAGCTCTATCTCTGGAACCATTTGTCTGATTGACAAAATTATTTTTGCCAATTTTTATATATATTAAAAAAAAACATTTTCTTTTCATTGCATAGTAAAGAAAAACATACAAAATCCTGGCACAAATACCTTAGGGCCATTTTGGCCCTTGGCACTGATTAAAGTCAGTAACAACCCAAAGTGTTGTGAGCTTGTAGATCGTCTATTTCCGGTTGCGTGGAACGCTTCTTTAGAAGACATGATGACTTCTTTCGAAAGCAAATGACAGAAACCAGTCGTAAAACAACTGACAACTTGAACCCTTAGGGCTTAGGTTTTGGTATTTAATCACAGTCACAATATAAAATCTCCAAATCCCCCCAAATATGAACCAAATGGATGGGTGTAATATAGAGGTCTGACAGCAGGGGGCGTAGAAGAGGCTGGTATTTAACACATGTAGATTCACAGCCCTGGAGGTGTGAAAGCTGCTGCAGGGTTGCCATAGCAACCAGCAACCCAGGGACAGCAATGCTGTGCAGGTTCTGTGTATGTTTTATTCAACAGCAAACACATCAACATTAACTAGAGATTAATACAGCCTGGGTACCAGAGTTAATGCAACTAATCTATGGAATTGATTATACAAATAATAGCTAATCAATTCCACTTGAACCCTGATATACTAGCCTGCTTGGATCAGTGGCCCTGGAGATTTTTCATCTCGGGGACCCCTACATTATTATTATGTATTATTATTATGAACCCTACATTATTATTATGTATTTGGACCCCTACATTATTATTATGTATTTGGCCACGGACCCCACTAAGACGTGTGTTAAAGAAAATCTTCAAGATTGTTCAAAACATATTCCTACGGGCCGCCCACAGGGGGAGGGGCGAAGGCTCCATATCCTCCCGGTGGGGGCTCCTCACTGGGTGAGGTGAGTCAGTAGGATACAACAGTATGTCCTCCCGGTGGGGGCTCCTCACTGGCAGGTGAGTCAGTAGGATACAACAGTATGTCCTCCCGGTGGGGGCTCCTCACTGGGTGAGGTGAGTCAGTAGGATACAACAGTACGTCCTCCCGGTGGGGGCTCCTCACTGGCAGGTGAGTCAGTAGGATACAACAGTATGTCCTCCCGGTGGGGGCTCCTCACTGGGTGAGGTGAGTCAGTCGGATACAACAGTACGTCCTCCCGGTGGGGGCTCCTCACTGGGTGAGGTGAGACAGTAGGATACAACAGTACGTCCTCCCGGTGGGGGCTCCTCACTGGCAGGTGAGTCAGTAGGATACAACAGTATGTCCTCCCGGTGGGGGCTCCTCACTGGGTGAGGTGAGTCAGTAGTATACAACAGTACGTCCTCCCGGTGGGGGCTCCTCACTGGCAGGTGAGTCAGTAGGATACAACAGTACGTCCTCCCGGTGGGGGCTCCTCACTGGCAGGTGAGCCAGTAGGATACAACAGTACGTCCTCCCGGTGGGGGCTCCTCACTGGGTGAGGTGAGTCAGTAGGATACAACAGTACGTCCTCCCGGTGGGGGCTCCTCACTGGCAGGTGAGTCAGTAGGATACAACAGTACGTCCTCCCGGTGGGGGCTCCTCACTGGCAGGTGAGTCAGTAGGATACAACAGCAGTGACAACACAGAAATTAGTGAGGGGAGGAATTAATTGGCAGAAAAGGGAGAAAAGGCAGTGTATGCTACATTCAGCATACTGTCTTCATCAGGGGTCCAGTTGTTCGGATTTAAAATGAAGAAAACACAGAACTAAAAGTTCCTATGATTGGCCGCTAGTTGCACTGTTCTGGTGCTAAAAGCTCCATAGGATTCCATTCATTTCCCCCGAACTTTTACATTTGAAGAACAATTTTGTTTCTTTACAATACAGATTCATATTTTAGGTTGTAATTAGAGAAAAGAGAAGATGAGTGTTAAAATGTTTTCATTTACTTCTTTCTATTGTTTTAGCCATTTTAGAGATTCTGATTTCAGTGGGTGGGGGCATGTGTAGAAGTGGCTAAATATGTATTTTTAGACACAATAAGCTGGCAATGTCTTTGTTACTATTTACACCAGCCAGCATAAGTCACATCTGCCCATGAAAGACTGCGGTGCATCTTGAGAATGGGCTTAGTGATATTGTGTCTAAAAATACATATTTAGCCACTTGCATGCATGCATGCAAATCAAAATCGTTAAAATCACCAAAACGATAGAAAGAAGTAAATGAAAACATTTTAACACTTTTCTCTAATAGTCGGGGATCCACATGCCCAAAAGCTCAAGGAATAGGGTTGAACCTGTGATGTTCTGCCGCACTTTTTATTTCTGTTTTATCTATTAGTTTGGTCATTAAGGTCCACAGAATGAGAGGCCTGCTCTGCCGGAAACATCGCGAAAAAAAGTTATGGACATTTGTATATTCACTGTCCCATTGACTCCACTAGAAATATTAAAAAAAAGAAAAGAAATCTGCTTTAAGTAGCATGTGAGGGGTCAAACTAGGGGTTCTTCGTCATTTTGAATCCATTGCAAGCATTTGTTTTGCATGAAAAACATTCCTTGGGCAAAATATTGGCAACTAAACACTGTGAAAAGTGATGAGTCATCACTTTTTTCCACTTTTCACAGTTCTGGGTGGCCAAAATGTTGCCAAATGAATGTTTTTCATGCAAAACAAATGCTTGCAATGGATTCAGAATCATGAAGAACCCCTAGTTTGACCCCTCACATGCTACTTAAAGCAGATTTATTTTTATTTTTTAAATATTTCTAGCAGAGCAGACCTCTCATTCTGTGGACCTTAATGACCAAACTAATAGATAAAACAGAAATAAAAAGTGCGGCAGAACATCACAGGTCCTCTACCATTTTGGTGACTGGATCCCCGGCTATAATGGCTATCTAAAATATGAATCCTTGTTGTAAAAAAAATAAGTTGTCCTTTAATAAACATTGTCTTACATACTTTAAGGTTCCTGTTGCCATTTTAAAGCCTCGTTTCAATCACCATGCGTTTTGTGAAAATATGGTCCAATTTATGTTATAGCAGGGTATGCTGTAGGAGGGGCTTGTGAAGATTCTTCTTTGTGTGCTTTATTTTCAGCAAGCTCAAGACATTCTCCCAAGCATCCTTGTGGTATCACGTGACCATTGGCAGCCAATAGCATTCCTTGGTTATCATTAAAACAATGATGGCGGACACCCATAAAGAAAGCTTAATTTTAGCTCTGACAGAAACCAATGTTTACATGACGGTTCCCACCGCCCATATTTTTTACGGTCTAAGGCAGCGCTATTCAACCTGTGGTCCGTGGGCCGCATGCGGCCCCTCCAGCATGTCTATACGGCCCCTCATGGTCATACCAATAAAAATATATTTCTTCTATTTCAGTGTGGACAAATCATTTCTGATGTCATTTTTAGTCTTATTTTTTTTTAAGTCTTGTTGCAAGACTTTTTGTTTTTGTTTGGAAGCTTCATCATTTCATGATCATTGATCATTCCAAATGAAGTTTGGCCTTATACGTAGAAATATGTCTGCGTTTCCTTACTTTTTTAGACTAGTGTGTTACAGATCATTGTCTCAACGTCCAAAATAGGACAGTCATTTTTAGCTTGCGACCCTTGGACTTCTGGTATTTTGCTTAGTGGCCCCTGAGCCACCTCAAGTAGCCCTGGTCTATGGTCTTCATGACACCCTGAGCCACCTCAAGTAGCCCTGGTCTATGGTCTTCATGACACCCTGAGCCACCTCAAGTAGCCCTGGTCTATGGTCTTCATGACACCCTGAGCCACCTCAAGTAGCCCTGGTCTATGGTCTTCATGACACCCTGAGCCACCTTAAGTAGCCCTGGTCTATGGTCTTCATGACACCCTGAGCCACCTCAAGTAGCCCTGGTCTATGGTCTTCACGACACCCTGAGCCACCTCAAGTAGCCCTGGTCTATGGTCTTCATGACAGGGCAGGGAGCGGAGAAAGAATTCACCTCCATCATCAGAGCAGAGCAGAGATAATGTTCCTCCACATTGTTGGAACAGCATCAACAGTAAATGAAAACCCTCCCAGCATCTCTGCAGAACAAAGATCATCTTTCATGTGACTCCCAGGAAGCAGAGATCAGCAGCCAGTCAGCCTCATGCTGCCTGAATGAGCCTCTGTGTTGAGGAGCAGAGAAACCTCCTTGTTGTACATGTTGCCTGAATGAGCCTCTGTGCTGAGGAGCAGAGAAACCTCCTTGTTGTACATGCTGCCTGAATGAGCCTCTGTGTTGAGGAGCAGAGAAACCTCCTTGTTGTACACGTGAAAACGCCAGGAAAGCAACAGAGTGGGTGGAAGTGGGTCAGGAAAAAATAAAACACACAGTCATCACATTTCATCATCTGATGACTTCCCTGTGTTGTCTCGCAAATCTATCTCTATATACAATTTGAAACTGCAGCCAGCGGTTTTTGTTTGTCAGTTTGTCAGACACGACCAAATGCAGCACTCCAATTGGCTAGGACTGATCACGTGGCACACAGAGTTCTAAACCGGAAGTGCGTCCGGCGGTCAAATATGTCCGACCGGAAACGTGCGCTGCTGCACAATAGTTCCGCCACATTTTTTTTTTTTTTTTTTTTTTTAACTAGATGGGAGCGGCCCGAAGGGCCGTGACCCTCTAGTGGCTTACATAACAAAAAGGTGTTTTTGAGCGGTGGTCACAACGCTCCTATACGTGGCCGTGTGTGTGGGTCTGTCTGTCTGCGTGTCTGTCTGTCTGTCTGTCTGTCTGTAGCCTGCAGTAACCTTTTCTGACCACACATGTTAAGGGAGGGGCGCTGTTGTTCAGGCCAGGCCAGACCAGGCACACACACACACACACACACACGCACACACACACACACACACACACACACACACACACACACACACACACACACACAGGGGGGAAGGGGGGGGGGGGGGGGGAACCACCGCTCAGTTCACACGGGTGTGTTTTTTTTCTCCTCTCCTCTTTCTAAATTTAGACTAGTAAGGGCGAGAAGCGACCTGACCCTAAAGGGCACATGGACGTGTGCACTGTGCGAGCGATTTTGGCGTGGGATCAACTTTGACCAAAATGTGTCTGTTTTTTCCCAAATATGGAGATGACTGACGTCTGACATCATTCCCAGATATGGGCTTAATATTGATGATGAATATTGAGAGATCTCCATATATAGGCATAAAAGGTACAAGGACCAAACCTTTGAATATGTAGATTTTTAAAGCGAACAATTGTAACTCAAATCTTTGCTTCTGGGGGTCCCTGGAACAAAATCTTTTCAGCTGGGGGTCCGCGGCCAAATACATATCATTCTAGGGGTCCTTGACATGAAAGAGTTTGAGAACAACTGATATAGAAACATGAGATTGTCAGAAACCTGTTAGGATTGAGAAGACACTGTGTAGTGTCTAATGAGGCTAATGAACAGAATGTGTTCTATAATCAATACAAAACCTCCACCGGCTGTCCCTCCGTCAGTCCCTCTGTCACATCACACTTTTGTCCCTACTCTTATCTCCGGCACCGTTGCCCCTATCCATGCCAAACTTTGCACACACACTCCACAACTGATCACACTGATCTCTCACCTGGTCCTCTTCTAGCGCCACCATGAGGTTTGATTTTTGCAAAACACTAAAATGGCCTAAAATCACGCCGTACACAGTATCTCTAAAGTCATGTCATCAACATGGATCTGTCCCATTTCCCATATTACCTCCGGATTGCCTACGATTGCCTTCTAAAGTTTGTGTATGCTTATCTCCTGATTAGGGAGTCTTATTGGTCAATATGTTCTATAATCATTATGTTCTATAATCATTATGTTCTGTAATCAATATGTTCTATAATCATTATGTTCTGTAATCAACATGTTCTCCAGATGTTCCACTCACCCTGATGAACAGCATCTTCTCTCCAACTCTGTATCGTCCCTGTGAATGTCTCTCCACACAGAACCTGCTGGCACACCTGCATGGGGGGTCCTCTGTGATGTGTCTGACCTGAGAACAATACATAATATAGATCTATTTAAATACACCTGCATGGGGGGTCCTCTGTGATGTGTCTGACCTGAGAACAATACATAATATAGATCTATTTAAATACACCTGCATGGGGGGTCCTCTGTGATGTGTCTGACCTGAGAACAATACATAATATAGATCTATTTAAATACACCTGCATGGGGGGTCCTCTGTGATGTGTCTGACCTGAGAACAATACATAATATAGATCTATTTAAATACACCTGCATGGGGGGTCCTCTGTGATGTGTCTGACCTGAGAACAATACATAATATAGATCTATTTAAATACACCTGCATGGGGGGTCCTCTGTGATGTGTCTGACCTGAGAACAATACATAATATAGATCTATTTAAATACACCTGCATGGGGGGTCCTCTGTGATGTGTCTGACCTGAGAACAATACATAATATAGATCTATTTAAATACACCTGCATGGGGGGTCCTCTGTGATGTGTCTGACCTGGAAACAACACATACAGTATATACATCTATATTATACACATACAACACATATATTATCTATCTATAAATGCGACAAATCTCTGTCTGTCTGCGTGCGTGTATGTAATCCGCGTATCTCGAGAACCGTTCGTCCCACCGGCTTCAGATTCGGCACGCATGTTCTCCGCCGCGGCGCGGAGTGCAGTGCCGGGCCTCGACCCGACCCGACGCACGTTTTTTCCGAACCGGCGCAAAACGTTCGGAATCTCCTTATGCGGAGCTGATTGTTGACATCAGGCTGTTCCGGAGGAAATCGGCGCAAGCGCTGACTCATTGTGACATCACTTCATAAAAGGCTCTGACATCACGTACGCCACATGAGTCAACAAAAAATCTCTGTGAATGTGTATGTATGTATGTAATCCGCGTATCTCGAGAACCGTTCTTCCCACCGGCACGCGCGTTCTCCAGATATGGGCATAAAATGAATGCCCGTATGCGGAGCTGATGTCTGACATCAGAGTTTTCAGCAACCGGTACTGTGTGTGCAGAGATCTCCATATATGGGCATAAGGGGACAAAGGCAAACAGATGGTCAAAACGGGTCCTATGACAACAGGTATATTGGGGTTTGCATTAAAGGGTGGGGCATTCATGGGGTCTGCTCCAAAAAATAAAAATAAAATAAAAGAGACAAAGACAAACATAAGACAAGCAACAAAGCGTGGGACTGGGAGGATGACTTGAATGACGCAGATTTAAGCAGGCTGCGTATTCTGCTTAAAGAAGAAACAAACAAAAAGCGACAGAGATCTCATATATGGGCATAAAATGGACGCAGATAAACAGATATCTCCATATATGGCATATATGGGCATAAAATGGACGCAGAATCACAAAGATCTCCATATACGGGCATAAAGGGACACAGACAGACAGATACAGAGATCTCCATATATGGGCATAAAATGGACACAAATAGACAGATATCTCCATATATGGGCATATATGGGCATAAAATGGACCCAGAACTATATCTGCAGTGATCTCCATATATGGACATAAAATGGACGCCGACAGATAGATACAGATATCTCCATATATGGGCATAAATGGACACAGGCAAACAGATGGTCAAAACGGGTCCTATGACAACAGGTATAATGGGGTTTGCATTAAAGGGCGGGGCATTCATTCCCTATTTACATCGTTCCCGAGTTGGCCAGGTTGCCGACTAGACTAGTCTATCTAAATACACCTGCATGGGGGGTCTTCT
The DNA here is from genome assembly GCF_963921795.1 of Nannobrachium achirus. Classification (NCBI taxonomy): domain Eukaryota; kingdom Metazoa; phylum Chordata; class Actinopteri; order Myctophiformes; family Myctophidae; genus Nannobrachium; species Nannobrachium achirus. The sequence goes on along the minus strand of NC_137820.1, from coordinate 2,115,168 downwards.
GTGATGTGTCTGACCTGGAGACAACACATATATAGATCTACAGTATATAATACACATACAACACATACATCTATATTATACAGCAGATATATAGATCCATCTACATCTGCAGGTAGGCTCCTCAGTGATGTGTCTTACCTAGAAACAACACATAGGATCGATCTCATACAGCTGATATAAAGATCCATCTTATAAACATACAGACATGTATAGATCCATATAAACAGGCAGGGTGTCGTTTCATTGACATGGCCACAGTCAAACTGCAGGGTGGTGTTTCATTGACATGGCTACAGTCAAACTGCAGGGTGGTGTTTCATTGACATGGCTACAGTCAAACTGCAGGGTGGTGTTTCATTGACATGGCCACAGTCAAACTGTAGGGTGTTGTTTCATTGACATGGCCACAGTCAAACTGTAGGGTGTTGTTTCATTGACATGACCACAGTCAAACTGTAGGGTGTTGTTTCATTGACATGACCACAGTCAAACTGTAGGGTGTCGTTTCATTGACATGGCTACAGTCAAACTGCAGGGTGTTGTTTCATTGACATGACCACAGTCAAACTGTAGGGTGTCGTTTCATTGACATGGCCACAGTCAAACTGTAGGGTGTTGTTTCATTGACATGGCCACAGTCAAACTGTAGGGTGTTGTTTCATTGACATGGCCACAGTCAAACTGTAGGGTGTTGTTTCATTGACATGGCCACAGTCAAACTTGCATGACACAAAGGGTAAAAAACAATGGTTAAATTGGTTTTGTGACACAGGTGCGTTCCGGTTAAATCACAACTAAAGACCGTCTTGTTTGCTGCTGCCTTTGATCGAGTTTTTCTTTTTCCTCCGGAACTGTACTCGTATTTGTTATTTTTACTTCTGTTTTATTGCATCCTAAAGTCATTTTATAATTGTATTTCCTATGCCTGATGCTGTGTAATAAAGTACACTGAACTGCCTTGTTGTTGTCTACAAGATACACATTTCTTGTCTTGAAATTAACAACAAACTTCATCTTTTCCTTTGGGCTGTTCCCTTCCCTCCTGCCTGGAAGTTCCAACCTCAGCATCCTTCTACCCATATCATCACTGTCCCTCCTCTGTACATGTCCAACCATCTCACTGTCCCTCCTCTGTACATGTCCAAACCATCTCACTGTCCCTCCTCTGTACATGTCCAAACCATCTCACTGTCCTCCTCTGTACATGTCCAAACCATCTCACTGTCCCTCCTCTGTACATGTCCAAACCATCTCACTGTCCCTCCTCTGTACATGTCCAAACCATCTCACTGTCCCTCCTCTGTACATGTCCAAACCATCTCAGTCTGGCCTCTCTGGCTTTATGTCCAAAACATCTGACATGTGTTGTTCTCTAATGTACTCATTCCTCATCCATCCTTCAAACCACAGATATAAAACATCTCCAGTGACTCACAGCGTCATCCAGGACGTTTCCCGTGCTCTTCTTGCTGGCACTGCATTTGGTCGGAGAGGGAGAGGAGGAAGAGGAGGATGAAGATGATGAAGGTGATGTTGTTGTCGTTGTCATGGGAACGGGGGAGGAGGAGGGGGAGGAGGGAGGAGGGGGGGACGGGGATGCAGCAGGAAGTGGAGCTTTCTCCTCTTCCTGTTCGATCTCCTTCTCCAGTTGGATCAACCCTGGAGGCTCCACTTTGTACCTGGAACACACAACAGTTAGATCAACCTCATCCTCTGTACCTGGAACAGCAGAGATATAGTTAAGATCATAGTTCTGTTGTTTAGAAGAGCAGAGATACAGTTAAGATCATAGTTCTGTTGTTTAGAACAGCAGAGGTACAGTTAAGATCATAGTTCTGTTGTTTAGAAGAGCAGAGATACAGTTAAGATCATAGTTCTGTTGTTTAGAACAGCAGAGGTACAGTTAAGATCATAGTTCTGTTGTTTAGAACAGCAGAGGTACAGTTAAGATCATAGTTCTGTTGTTTAGAACAGCAGAGTTACAGTTAAGATCATAGTTCTGTTGTTTAGAACAGCAGAGGTACAGTTAAGATCATAGTTCTGTTGTTTAGAACAGCAGAGGTACAGTTAAGATCATAGTTCTGTTGTTTAGAACAGCAGAGTTACAGTTAAGATCATAGTTCTGTTGTTTAGAACAGCAGAGTTACAGTTAAGATCATAGTTCTGTTGTTTAGAACAGCAGAGTTACAGTTAAGATCATAGTTCTGTTGTGTAGAACAGCAGCGATGTACCGTTAAAGGACAGCTTTGTTTCATGTTCATATTTTAGATTGTAATCAGAGAAAAGAAAAGATGAGTGTTTAACTGTTTTCATTTACTGCTTTCTATCGTTTTAGCATGCGTACAATCGGCTAGATATGCATTTTTAGACACAATAAACCCATTCCCAAGATGCAGTGCAATCTTTCATGGGCAGATGTGACTTATGGGGGCTGGTAGTGTTACTGTAAATAGTGATAGAATTACCGTCTTATATTGTGCCCCTACCCACTGAAATCAAATTTGCTCGCTAACATCGCTAAAAGTCTTGCCGGTCGCTATAAGCTGAGACAAAATCTTTATCTTTCTAAGATGCTATCCTCCCCAGCTGTAACAGAATGTATATACATGTATAATTAATATAACTTACTGAGCTGCTATCCTCCCCAGCTGTAGCAGACACAGACACACCTCTCTGGGTTGTTTATGAAGAACTGCAGAGACAGAAGACAGAGCAGAGGAGGATCAGAGACATGGTCAACATGGAAGCTTCTTCTATCAGTGGTTCTCAACCTTTTCTGGCAGCGACCCCCAAATTAATCACATTTTAACTGGGAAATGGGAATTTTAGTGTTATGTGTAATGACAAAACATTGACAGTCATTGTGTGAACCTTCTCGTTCTTCTTTTGTGTATCATCGGCATTGATGATTGGTTGGCGACATTTTATTTCACCAGATTTCTTGTTACTTAGGGGAGGCCATGGGGCTGGCTGTCGTCTTCTCCCCCTTGGCTTGCTGATGTCGGCTTAGGCAGGGTTTAAGCCGACAAATTGTTAAACCAAATTACATCAATACCTTGTTATTGAATAGAAAGCAATCTTTATTTGCCATTGTGTTGTTTTATTTTCAACATATTGGCATTGGACTGAATCTTCTAAGCAGAATGCTGCAGTCAGGGGAAGGGGGTAACCTACTTGACTTCAGAAATCAGGAGGTTCTGCAACCAAAACAGTTTGAGAACCAGTAAGTGGTCTAACTAGACTAGACAGTGAGTGATGTGATGTGATGTATACTGAACACCACATATGTAATGTACTGTACGGTATACAACACATACTACTGTAAGTGAGTGAGTGATGTAAACAACAACACATATAGCTAACATACAGTAACTCCACAGTGAGTGATGTACAACAACCACCACACACACACACACACACACTAGGGCATTAACGTCTTGTGATTTTTGCAAGTCGACTCGACTCAGTAAAAAGTTGAGTTGAAGTCGACTTTATCGTTTGATGACGTCATCACATCACACACGACCCCCCAATTATTTTGGGGGGTCCCCAGATGATTAACTTGATGTGAAACATTGTTTTCTCTCTCAACTGTAAACAAACCAACATAAAGTTTAAGTGTATAGAGGGTATATGCACATTTCTAAAGTGACAATTTAAGGACTTTTTGATACCTCTAAAATGACTAATTAAACATTGTCCAAATTGTCAAATATATAGAGGCAGAAATTGTGAAAATAGCCGATCTACATCTGCTATTTTCACAATATATATATATATATATTTTTTTTTAACTTCGACTTCGACTTTCGACTTTCTCTGGAGGGAGTCGACTTGTGTAATGGAGACTTGTCGACTTTTTCCTTAATGCCCTAATACACATTAGTCAGGAAATATTATCAGAATAATATCAAATCTGGGAATAATTGGTGAAGAAATGTCTCCACCAATGTGTTGGTAAAGGTGTCCAGTAACACATCTGACAACGTTTGAAATTCAAAATCCCTAGGAGAATTTCTGACAGCTGCTGAAAGTCCCATTCACTTACTATGCACTATAGTATACATGGGAAAAAATCTATTGCAATCCAAGCATTTGTTTTGCACAGAAAGCACTACTTGGGCTAAAAACGGCCATGGATGACATCACTAAACCATTTTTTGTGGGACCGTTTTTAGCCCAAATAGTGTTTTTTTGTGTGCAAAACAAATGCTTGCAAAGGATTCAGAATCATAAAAAAACCTAGTTTGACCCCTCACATGCTACTTTTTCTTTCTACACACACACACACACACACACACACACACACACACACACACACACACACACACACACACACACACACACACACACACACACACACACACACACACAGCTCCATGAGAGCCCTAACATCTCAGAACTTCATCAGAACAAATGTAAACACCAACACAAACACACACAGATCCACATCCTGAGAGCCAACCTGCTGCTGCATGTCTGCTGCTTGAAGACAGAACAGAACACAGTGCTTTATGTTTGGTCAGAGAGGTAACAGAACACAGTGCTTTATGTTTGGTCAGAGAGGTAACAGAACACAGTGCTTTATGTTTGGTTAGAGAGGTAACAGAACACAGTGCTTTATGTTTGGTCAGAGAGGTAACAGAACACAGTGCTTTATGTTTGGTCAGAGAGGTAACAGAACACAGTGCTTTATGTTTGGTCAGAGAGGTAACAGAACACAGTTCTTTATGTTTGGTCAGAGAGGTAACAGAACACAGTGCTTTATGTTTGGTTAGAGAGGTAACAGAACACAGTGCTTTATGTTTGGTCAGAGAGGTAACAGAACACAGTGCTTTATGTTTGGTTAGAGAGGTAACAGAACACAGAGCTTTATGTTTGGTCAGAGAGGTAACAGAACACAGTGCTTTATGTTTGGTCAGAGAGGTAACAGAACACAGTGCTTTATGTTTGGTCAGAGAGGTAACAGAACACAGTGCTTTATGTTTGGTCAGAGAGGTAACAGAACACAGTGCTTTATGTTTGGTCAGAGAGGTAACAGAACACAGTTCTTTATGTTTGGTTAGAGAGGTAACAGAACACAGTGCTTTATGTTTGGTTAGAGAGGTAACAGAACACAGTGCTTTATGTTTGGTTAGAGAGGTAACAGAACACAGTGCTTTATGTTTGGTCAGAGAGGTAACAGAACACAGTGCTTTATGTTTGGTCAGAGAGGTAACAGAACACAGTTCTTTATGTTTGGTTAGAGAGGTAACAGAACACAGTGCTTTATGTTTGGTCAGAGGTAACAGAACACAGTGCTTTATGTTTGGTCAGAGAGGTAACAGAACACAGTGCTTTATGTTTGGTCAGAGGTAACAGAACACAGTGCTTTATGTTTGGTCAGAGAGGTAACAGAACACAGTGCTTTATGTTTGGTCAGAGAGGTAACAGAACACAGTTCTTTATGTTTGGTCAGAGAGGTAACAGAACACAGTTCTTTATGTTTGGTTAGAGAGGTAACAGAACACAGTGCTTTATGTTTGGTCAGAGGTAACAGAACACAGTGCTTTATGTTTGGTCAGAGAGGTAACAGAACACAGTGCTTTATGTTTGGTCAGAGGTAACAGAACACAGTGCTTTATGTTTGGTCAGAGAGGTAACAGAACACAGTGCTTTATGTTTGGTTAGAGAGGTAACAGAACACAGTGCTTTATGTTTGGTCAGAGAGGTAACAGAACACAGTGCTTTATGTTTGGTCAGAGAGGTAACAGAACACAGTGCTTTATGTTTGGTCAGAGAGGTAACAGAACACAGTGCTTTATGTTTGGTCAGAGAGGTAACAGAACACAGTGCTTTATGTTTGGTTAGAGAGGTAACAGAACACAGTGCTTTATGTTTGGTCAGAGGTAACAGAACACAGTGCTTTATGTTTGGTCAGAGAGGTAACAGAACACAGTGCTTTATGTTTGGTCAGAGGTAACAGAACACAGTGCTTTATATTTGGTCAGAGAGGTAACAGAACACAGTGCTTTATGTTTGGTCAGGGAAGTGAAACTTTGACACGTAAAAGATCATGAACTGAGGAGGGTGTGATAAAAACCTGCTCACAATGATCGTATCACAGAGATGTACATGATGTGTTTCCTTTCCTGTGGCAGCAATGTAAAAGCAGAGGTCTAGTGTAGGAGTGTGGGGCGGCAGTGGCTCAGGGGTAGAGCAACCGTCATTAGAACACAGAGGGTTCCCAGTTCGATCCCGGGCTCCCCCAGAGTTAGTGTGGAAGAGTCCTTGAGCAAGACTCTGAACCCCTAACTGCTCCTGATGAGCAGGTTGGTGCCAAGCATGGTTTCCTCTGACATCACTGTATGAATGTGTGTGTGAATGTGTGTGTGTGTGTGTGTGTGTGTGTGTGAATGTGTGTGTGAATGTGTGTGTGAATGAGTGAATGTAATGAATGTGCACGGATCAGCGATTCCCCAAACACAGCTGACCTTTGCTGTGTGTCACTCCTTTCTCCTCTCCCTCTCTCTGCCCCTCAAGAAAATCACACAAGAAATGAACAAGGAAAAAGCATGTCCAGATCCACTTTCTTTCATTCTTTAACCTAATTAAATTAATCCAATGATTCATTTAAATGTAGCCTGATTTATTTCCTGTTTACTCCATGTGATGAACTGTTTCTGACATGCAAAACACGTACCAACACTTCTGCTGTTAAATATGTGGGCAAAGACCAGTCAACACGTTAAGAGTCTGGAACTACACATCCGAGTAGCGGAAGCTGGCATTTCCGTTCATTATTTCTGCTAAGCACTGCAGCAAACTATAAATGCTTAATCCATTTAAATGTATATTAGGGTAGGACTACATTTGTGCAACTTTAAAGACAAAACAGAAGTGAGGAGGAGGCTTCACTTCCGCTGGTCGCCAAACAAGGGATGTAGACGACCTGGACAACAACTGAGAAATCACTATGTAATCCCATTCATATGCAGACTCTTAAGTGATAGTGGATTTTAGATTTGTGTTTTGAGGTTATTGGAGATTTTTTTATAAATACCTCAAAATTGTACTTTTTTGACATAAAGCTGTGTGAAATACTTGCCATTAAAACAATGGTTAAAAATGTATTAATTGATTACCAGAGTTCCGTGGTCAGAGTTCTGGTCAGTTTTAGATGAATATTAAGTAGTTCCAATGGGGTGGGGGCCATTTGGCGTGGCCCAATCATTGAAAATAGATTAAACCACAAAACTAGCGCCATTTGTATTGTTGGCCTATTTCTACCATATAGAGCGAGGTTTCGTTCTGATCAGCTGACTGCAAAGCACCTTGTTTTGGGGAAATACGTTGCAGCGGCGTAGTGATACTGGACACAAAAAATAGTACCATGTGACAGAGGGGTCAAAGTTGAACGAAAGTTGGTCTATTTGGTAGAAATACAAATGACGCTAGTTTTGTGGATTCATCTATTTTTAATGATTGGGCCATGAGCCCCTGCCAAAAAAACGGAACTACTTTATATTCATCTAAAACTGACCAGAACTCTGACCACGGGACTCTGGTAATGGATTAATACATTTGTAACCATTATTTTAATGGCAAGTATTTCACACAGATTCATGTCAGAAATAGGTGAACTATCACTTTAAGTACAGTACTTAAAGGGATATTCCACTTTCAACAGGGAGCAGTGGTAGGGCCTCTCTCCACATACACACCCATTGTAACTTCAAACTCCATTTTAACCATGATAGATTCATTAAAAACACACATTATGTTTTCTGGAGACTCATTTTACCTTCCTAATACGTGAGCAGGCCGTGTTTTTTCGATAACCTTTTTCATTTATTTTTAATAATTATTTGGGGAAATAGAAAAAATGTAATACAAAAAAATAAATATTAAAAATAAATGAAAAATGTTATTGAAAAAACACAGCCTGCTCACATATTAGGAGGGTAATATGAGTCACCAGAAAAAATAATGTGTGTTTTTAATGAATCTATCATGGTTGAAATGGAGTTTGAAGTTACAATGGGTGTGTGTGGGGAGAGGCCCTGGGCCTGGAGGGCCTTGTAACATTTACATCAAATATCTAAATATTCAATCAAGCTAATTAAAAACTGTTCAGGGTGTTCATAAAAGCCTGATTAGATGATAAAATTACCAAAAGTTTTTTTGAAAGTGAAATATCCCTTTAAGTAAATGTACCTAGTTACTTTACACCAGTGATGTACTGTGTATGACGGGAGTGTTTAAACACAGTGGGAGGAGTAAACCGTGTGGTCACGAGAGACCATGTGAGCTGAGGACAGAGACCTGGTTTCTCCTCAGACGCTCTGGAGGATCTTTGTTTTCTGAGGAAAATACATTTTGAGTAAATGTTGGAGCTGCACACGGTCCCATGTCCCCCCCCTTGTCCCCCCCCCCCCTCCCCCCCGGTCCCAGCACATGTGTCCTCACGGGAGCAGATGAGTGGCAGAGGAAGTGAGAGGAGAAAGAGGACAGAGGAGAAGAATTATTCCTTGTTTTAAAGCAGGCCACCCTGGGGGCGGGGCTGCTATCTGTGGAAGGAAAGGCTTTGATCTGAGCCTCTGCTCCTCTAGAACTCTGTACACAAACACAAGCAGAGCCACCAGACAGACACTTCACTGGACTAAACCAAATGATAAAACAGCAGAAAGACAGCTACCTGACACATTGGAGAGAAGCAACCCGCAAGCAGAGCAAACTAGAATGCTATTTGGCCCTAAACAGAGAATACACCATGGCAGAATACCTGAGCAAGGTGGCCGACCCAAAACAAAGAAAAATCTTGACTAGGTACAGACTCAGTGAGCACAGTCTTGCAATCGAGAAAGGACGTCATAGGCATACCTGGCTCCCTAGAGAAAACAGACATTGCACCCACTGCACACAAAATGAAGTGGAAACTGAGCTACACTTTCTAACCAACTGTCCGCTGTACCAAGACATCAGAGACACATACTTCCCACAGATCATAACCACCCAAGGAGAGTTTGAAAACATGACCAATGATGAAAAATACCTGCTGGGTGAAGTAAAACAATGTGCAAACACAGCAGCAAGATTCGTGAGCTGCTGTGATAGGAGAAGGATATCAAATGGAACCCAACCACCTTAAAAACCAATGTATATATATCACTGCTCTGCCTGCACGTTACCGTGCAGGCAGTGCATGAAAACTGTTTTCACCTGTAAATATTTTGTTCTGATTGTATTGTACTAGAAGGTCGGCCGGCTACGCCGGCCGCCCCTCTAGGTCGCTGCGTTGCATCTATAGGAGTAGATATTCGGCGAAAACAAACCCCTGAGGTACAGGGTGGCTTTGATCAGATTCTATTGCAATTGGGCAGTTTATGTATCACGATAGAGGCCACGATCATATATATTATATATATATATATATATATATATATATATATATTTATATATATGGCCTTCGGGCCGCAAAAGTCTAGAGTTCAGGCCGCTGCGCGGCACTCACCGCCATGTTGCGGCAGCGTGGTGTGTAATGGTCAAATATGGGTAAAAAAAAAAAGTTTTGAAAAAAAAATGTTTGAGAAAAAAAAAATTTTTTGGAAAAAAAAAGTTTTTTGAAAAAAAAAAGTTTTATGAAAAAAAAAAGTTTTTTGAAAAAAAAAGTTTTTAGAAAAAAAAAAGTTTTTTGGAAAAAAAAATGTTGAAAAAAAAATGTATTGGTGATTGACGTGATGTATACGGACGTTACTGCGATTGAGGTGAAAGAAAAGTGGAAAGTTGTGAGCTAACTATTAGCTATTTTTGTGTGTGTGTGTGTGTGTGTGTGTGTGTGTGTGTGTGTGTGTGTGTGTGTGTGTGTTCTGGCTACGCCCCCCTCGGTTGAAATTGGATCCGCCGGTCCCATAGCTGGGAATACGAGCCAATGGACGGCGGTCACCATGGCAACGGGGGGCCAATGATAGAGTTATGGGCGGTATTATTCCCTATCCACAAGTTTCCGCGGGAGTTTACTGGAGACTATCAGGACCAAACTTCCGGGTTTAACAGCAGACATACAAGCTCACGTCGCGTCGCAGATGCAACCCGTTGTGAGCTTGTAAATCGGCGGCGGAACCTCGGTGCAGAAGTTTGCGCAATGCACTATGGGGCGTAGGAAACTCGTGGATAGAGTGAGTTCTACCGACATCTGCTCTCCCTACCTATGAGTTGGAGTGGATGTGAAGTGGGCGTGAATGGGCTTGGAAGTGGGATGCGGCTCTTAGAGGAATGTATATATAAGATTGTGTACACTTCTGCTTTGGCAATGTAAACGTATGTTTTCTCATGCCAATAAAGCCCTTTGAATTGAATTGAATTGAATAGTGTCTGTCCAGGGTCAAGGTCTCTACTGAAGAACACCATTCTTGTAACCCATTTTTTTCACCCAGTTCCAATCATCTAATCTAATGTAATCCTAGTCTCTGCTCTCCCTCTGACAACCTCTGGCTTCCTTCTATGAATGAGGAGTCCAAGCCGCTTCTTATCAGTTTCCCTGGCTGGACAAAAGAGCTGAAGCACTCCCCTCTCCCAACAATATGCTAGCGGCATGTGAAGCTATGGGACATAGTAGCTAAATGTGAAGCTATGGGACATAGTAGCTAAATGTGAAGCTATGGGACATAGTAGCTAAATGTGAAGCTATGGGACATAGTAGCTAAATGTGAAGCTATGGGACATAGTAGCTAAATGTGAAGTTATGGGACATAGTAGCTAAATGTGAAGCTATGGGACATAGTAGCTAAATGTGAAGTTATGGGACATAGTAGCTAAATGTGAAGCTATGGGACATAGTAGCTAAATGTGAAGCTATGGGACATAGTAGCTAAATGTGAAGTTATGGGACATAGTAGCTAAATGTGAAGCTATGGGACATAGTAGCTAAATGTGAAGCTATGGGACATAGTAGCTAAATGTGAAGCTATGGGACATAGTAGCTAAATGTGAAGCTATGGGACATAGTAGCTAAATGTGAAGTTATGGGACATAGTAGCTAAATGTGAAGCTATGGGACATAGTAGCTAAATGTGAAGCTATGGGACATAGTAGCTAAATGTGAAGCTATGGGACATAGTAGCTAAATGTGAAGTTATGGGACATAGTAGCTAAATGTGAAGCTATGGGACATAGTAGCTAAATGTGAAGCTATGGGACATAGTAGCTAAATGTGAAGCTATGGGACATAGTAGCTAAATGTGAAGCTATGGGACATAGTAGCTAAATGTGAAGCTATGGGACATAGTAGCTAAATGTGAAGTTATGGGACATAGTAGCTAAATGTGAAGCTATGGGACATAGTAGATAAATGTGAAGCTATGGGACATAGTAGATAAATGTGAAGCTATGGGACATAGTAGCTAAATGTGAAGTTATGGGACATAGTAGCTAAATGTGAAGCTATGGGACATAGTAGCTAAATGTGAAGCTATGGGACATAGTAGCTAAATGTGAAGCTATGGGACATAGTAGCTAAATGTGAAGCTATGGGACATAGTAGCTAAATGTGAAGTTATGGGACATAGTAGATAAATGTGAAGCTATGGGACATAGTAGCTAAATGTGAAGCTATGGGACATAGTAGCTAAATGTGAAGCTATGGGACATAGTAGCTAAATGTGAAGCTATGGGACATAGTAGCTAAATGTGAAGTTATGGGACATAGTAGCTAAATGTGAAGCTATGGGACATAGTAGATAAATGTGAAGCTATGGGACATAGTAGATAAATGTGAAGCTATGGGACATAGTAGCTAAATGTGAAGTTATGGGACATAGTAGCTAAATGTGAAGCTATGGGACATAGTAGCTAAATGTGAAGCTATGGGACATAGTAGCTAAATGTGAAGTTATGGGACATAGTAGCTAAATGTGAAGTTATGGGACATAGTAGCTAAATGTGAAGCTATGGGACATAGTAGCTAAATGTGAAGCTATGGGACATAGTAGCTAAATGTGAAGCTATGGGACATAGTAGCTAAATGTGAAGTTATGGGACATAGTAGCTAAATGTGAAGCTATGGGACATAGTAGCTAAATGTGAAGCTATGGGACATAGTAGCTAAATGTGAAGTTATGGGACATAGTAGCTAAATGTGAAGCTATGGGACATAGTAGCTAAATGTGAAGCTATGGGACATAGTAGCTAAATGTGAAGTTATGGGACATAGTAGCTAAATGTGAAGCTATGGGACATAGTAGCTAAATGTGAAGTTATGGGACATAGTAGCTAAATGTGAAGCTATGGGACATAGTAGCTAAATGTGAAGCTATGGGACATAGTAGCTAAATGTGAAGCTATGGGACATAGTAGATAAATGTGGCATTAAAAAATTACACATTTCTATCGAATATCTTAATTACAATGAAATGAAGGAGTTTGACGAAGCACAACAGTTGTATAATCGCAATATCACACTGGAGGTTGTGAGTTATTGTGATTATTGTACCTTCTGTGCTGCCTACAGGCAGTCGCCCTTCAGGCTCCAACCTGCGGCAACGCAGGCGGTCCAATAATCACCATAACGCACACCCTCTTGTGTAATATTACTTATAACACACAGTAACACACAGTAACACTAACCTAAGTCCTAACAGACAGTTGTAACAGTAACACACATTATACAACAGGTAGTCGGGCTCTCAATGGAAAACAGGCTCTCCAACCGTGCATATAACGAGCACTACTGCACTGTCTCTCATCAAGTAAAGAAATCAGCTGCGTTGGTCACGAAAGACCGCAAGCGCTCCTCTCTCCCCACACTATGCTAGGCGGCTGGCTAGCGGTTTTCATGTGACGTTCAGGGACACAGTAGCTAAATGTGGCATTAAAAAATTACAAATTCCTATCGAATATCTTAATTACAATGAAATGAAGGAGTTTGACGAAGCACAACAGTTGTATAATCGCAATATCACACTGTAGGGTGTGTGTTAATGTGATTATTGTACCTTCTGTGCTGCCTACAGGCAGTCGCCCTTCAGGCTCCAACCTGCGGCAACGCAGGCGGTCCAATAATCACCATAACGCACACCCTCTTGTGTAATATTACTTATAACACACAGTAACACACAGTAACACTAACCTAAGTCCTAACAGACAGTTGTAACAGTAACACACATTATACAACAGGTAGTCGGGCTCTCAATGGAAAACAGGCTCTCCAACTGTGCATATAACGAGCACTACTGCACTGTCTCTCATCAAGTAAAGAAATCAGCTGCGTTGGTCACGAAAGACCGCAAGCGCTCCTCTCCCCACACTATGCTAGGCGGCTGGCTAGCGGTTTTCATGTGACGTTCAGGGACATAGTAGCTAAAATGAGGCATTAAAAAATTACAAATTCCTATCGAATATCTTAACTCATTGACTGCCAAGGCCCGAGTTTCCCGAGTTATTACAGTAGTCACAGGCTGCCACAGCCCGAGTTTCCCGAGTTGGAAGCCATTTTGGAAAAAAAAAAGAAAATAATCAAAAAATGTTTTTATAAAAAAAAATCTAAAAATGCCTCAAATGTATTAGGCATGATCGCAATTGCGAAATTGCATGTTTAGCCCCATAACAAACACATCTTTCAAAATGTCAAAAATTGCTGTTTTGTCTGACTTTGAAGGCTTCTATCTCATGAATGCCTGAACGGATTTCCAAGCGGATTTCTTTGTTTGAAAGCTGTTAAAAAGTACTACACATATGGTGCATATATGGTGCATGGGCGTGCACAATCCGTGCACTAAAAATTGATCCGTGCACTAGAAATTTAGGAACGTGGCATCCTGGTACTTGACGGCCATCTTGAAAAGGGCATTCAATGAGTTAATTACAATGAAATAAAGTTGACGTGTTTTTTTTAAAGGCAACAGTTATATAATCACAATATTACACAAGACTCCAGCCCTTCCTACAGAACTCGCCTGTCGGCTCGTTCCTGCGAAAAGGCTGTCGTGCAGGATAAACCGCGTTAATGCACACCCTCTCGTGTAATATTGCTTAAGTAACACACAGTAACACACAGTAACACACAGTAACACACAGTAACACACAGTAACAAACAGTAACACACAGTAACACACATTAACACACAGTAACAAACAGTAACACACAGTAACACACAGTAACACTAACCTAAGTCCTCAGACTCGAACAGACATGTTTCTCCAACGCCCATCTCTCGACACCATCTCAGGAAGTTGGCTGTGTTGTCTCTGGCGAAGAACGACCCGGAGGGGGCGCTCTTTCTGCAGGGTATCCTACGGTTAGGGAGCTGCTGGATGCACACGAGCACACACACACACACACACACACACACACACACACACACACACACACACACACACACACACACACACACACACACACACACACACACACACACACACACACACACACACACACACACACACACAAAATTAGTCTATCAACATACTCTACTACACAGATTGATACAAATAAGACCCGCTATGTTCATATTAAATAAGGAGCATGTGTCAAAGTGTCCACAGGAATGTGTTAGGAATCAATTGGCGTCTGAATTTGGGAGAGAAATATTAGTGCTTATTATTATAGATATATTTATTATATATTATAGCAAGAAGCTATTGACCAACCACAGAGCTCCGTGTGAATCGATGTCTTCACCATCTGCTCAGGCTCTGGTTTCACTGAGACTATATTTCACACACACACACACACACACACACACACACACACACACACACACACACACACACACACACACACACACACACACACACACACACATACCACACACACACGCGTGCATGCACATACCACACACACAGACACATGCATGCACGCACGCACGCATGCACACACACCAAGTACCATTGTAACAAAATCATACGTATCCTGCTACAAAGAGATGCAGAACAATGTGTCCATACATTTATTCAGGGTTATTATTATTCACTGTATTTCATTATGTTATTGTCTGTCTGTCTCCGTGTGACTATATAAATCCAAATGTAAGAATTGTGTGTGCGTGAGTGTGCGTGCGTGCATGCATGCATGTGCTTGTGTGTGCGTGTGCTTGTGTGTGCGTGTGTGTGCGTGCGAGCATGTGCTTGTGTGTGTGTGTGTGTGTGTGCGTGCGCGCGCGCGTGCGTGCGTGCGTGCGTGCGTGCGTGCGTGCGTGCGTGCGTGTGCGTGTGTGCGTGTGTGCGTGTGCGCGTGTGCGTGTGTGCGTGTGTGTGTGTGCGTGTGTGCGTGTGTGTGTGTGTGCGTGTGCTTGTGTGTGTGTGTGTGCGCTGAGAGCAGGAAGGTGCAGTGAGGTCATGGTGGAAGAATGCAGTGTTTTTGGGGATTTCTTCTCTTTGTCCTGGAATGGATTGGAACGCTTTCTGTCTGATCACCTGACTTATGACAGATCTGTGTGTGTGTGTGTGTGTGTGTGTGTGTGTGTGTGTGTGTGTGTGTGTGTGTGTGTGTGTGTGTGTGTGTGTGTGTGTGTGTGTGTGTGTGTGTACGTTTTATTAAAAAATATATATATAATAAAAGTCACAAATTTAAAAAATAGCAGATTTACAAGTTCAGAAATCGTCACATTGTGACTTTTCATTTGTCTAGTGATCGTACTGTGAAGTACGGATGGGCGTGAGTGGTAAATCATTCAGCATCAGAAGCCTGTGTGATGTTCTATAGATCTGTGGTTAGAACACGGGTGTACCACAGGGCTCATATTGAGGACACATTGAGATGTTCTATAGATCTGTGGTTAGAACACGGGTGTACCACAGGGCTCATATTGAGGACACATTGAGATGTTCTATAGATCTGTGGTTAGAACACAGGTGTACCACAGGGCTCATATTGAGGACACATTGAGATGTTCTATAGATCTGTGGTTAGAACACAGGTGTACCACAGGGCTCATATTGAGGACACATTGAGATGTTCTATAGATCTGTGGTTAGAACACGGGTGTACCACAGGGCTCATATTGAGGACACATTGAGATGTTCTATAGATCTGTGGTTAGAACACGGGTGTACCACAGGGCTCATATTGAGGACACATTGAGATGTTCTATAGATCTGTGGTTAGAACAGGGGTGTACCACAGGGCTCATATTGAGGACACATTGAGATGTTCTATAGATCTGTGGTTAGAACACAGGTGTACCACAGGGCTCATATTGAGGACACATTGGGATGTTCTATAGATCTGTGGTTAGAACACATGTGTACCACAGGGCTCATATTGAGGACACATTGAGATGTTCTATAGATCTGTGGTTAGAACACAGGTGTACCACAGGGCTCATATTGAGGACACATTGGGATGTTCTATAGATCTGTGGTTAGAACACATGTGTACCACAGGGCTCATATTGAGGACACATTGGGATGTTCTATAGATCTGTGGTTAGAACACAGGTGTACCACAGGGCTCATATTGAGGACACATTGAGATGTTCTATAGATCTGTGGTTAGAACACAGGTGTACCACAGGGCTCATATTGAGGACACATTGAGATGTTCTATAGGTCTGTGGTTAGAACACAGGTGTACCACAGGGCTCATATTGAGGACACATTGAGATGTTCTATAGATCTGTGGTTAGAACACGGGTGTACCACAGGGCTCATATTGAGGACACATTGAGATGTTCTATAGATCTGTGGTTAGAACACAGGTGTACCACAGGGCTCATATTGAGGACACATTGAGATGTTCTATAGATCTGTGGTTAGAACACAGGTGTACCACAGGGCTCATATTGAGGACACATTGAGATGTTCTATAGATCTGTGGTTAGAACACAGGTGTACCACAGGGCTCATATTGAGGACACATTGAGATGTTCTATAGATCTGTGGTTAGAACACAGGTGTACCACAGGGCTCATATTGAGGACACATTGAGATGTTCTATAGATCTGTGGTTAGAACACAGGTGTACCACAGGGCTCATATTGAGGACACATTGAGATGTTCTATAGATCTGTGGTTAGAACACAGGTGTACCACAGGGCTCATATTGAGGACACATTGAGATGTTCTATAGATCTGTGGTTAGAACACAGGTGTACCACAGGGCTCATATTGAGGACACATTGAGATGTTCTATAGATCTGTGGTTAGAACACAGGTGTACCACAGGGCTCATATTGAGGACACATTGAGATGTTCTATAGATCTGTGGTTAGAACACGGGTGTACCACAGGGCTCATATTGAGGACACATTGAGATGTTCTATAGATCTGTGGTTAGAACACAGGTGTACCACAGGGCTCATATTGAGGACACATTGAGATGTTCTATAGATCTGTGGTTAGAACACGGGTGTACCACAGGGCTCATATTGAGGACACATTGAGATGTTCTATAGATCTGTGGTTAGAACACAGGTGTACCACAGGGCTCATATTGAGGACACATTGAGATGTTCTATAGATCTGTGGTTAGAACACAGGTGTACCACAGAGCTCATATTGAGGACACATTGAGATGTTCTATAGATCTGTGGTTAGAACACAGGTGTACCACAGAGCTCATATTGAGGACACATTGAGATGTTCTATAGATCTGTGGTTAGAACACAGGTGTACCACAGGGCTCATATTGAGGACACATTGAGATGTTCTATAGATCTGTGGTTAGAACACGGGTGTACCACAGGGCTCATATTGAGGACACATTGAGATGTTCTATAGATCTGTGGTTAGAACACAGGTGTACCACAGGGCTCATATTGAGGACACATTGAGATGTTCTATAGATCTGTGGTTAGAACACAGGTGTACCACAGGGCTCATATTGAGGACACATTGAGATGTTCTATAGATCTGTGGTTAGAACACAGGTGTACCACAGAGCTCATATTGAGGACACATTGAGATGTTCTATAGATCTGTGGTTAGAACACAGGTGTACCACAGGGCTCATATTGAGGACACATTGAGATGTTCTATAGATCTGTGGTTAGAACACAGGTGTACCACAGGGCTCATATTGAGGACACATTGAGATGTTCTATAGATCTGTGGTTAGAACACGGGTGTACCACAGGGCTCATATTGAGGACACATTGAGATGTTCTATAGATCTGTGGTTAGAACACAGGTGTACCACAGGGCTCATATTGAGGACACATTGAGATGTTCTATAGATCTGTGGTTAGAACACAGGTGTACCACAGGGCTCATATTGAGGACACATTGAGATGTTCTATAGATCTGTGGTTAGAACACAGGTGTACCACAGGGCTCATATTGAGGACACATTGAGATGACAGGACACATGTTGATGACATCATCATCATGTGTCCCATCTCCAGACAACTCTAATGATGACAGGAAGATATTCCATCCTATTGGTTCCCAACGTGAGGTCTGGGGACCCCTCGGGGGGTCCACTTGGGCCCTTACAGGTCTGTAAGCTCACAGCGCGGCACCGAGTGCCACGCTGCGAGCTTGTATGTGTGTGTCGTGAATATTTGTGCAAATCTTTGAATATATGTATTTTTCAAGCGAATATTTGTAACTAAGATTTTGCTAAATATTTTTTAGATGGGGGTTCTCGGCCAAATACATATCATTTTGGGGGAACTTGACATGAAAAAGTTTAAGAACCACTGACAACATGCATTTTTCAAACACCTTGGAAGTATTCAGAATTTTTCAAAAATAGCAGATCTACAAGCTCGCAGCGCAGCACTCGGTGCCGCGCGGTGAGCTTGTAGAACTGTTATTTTGTTAATAGTTAAAGGAGCTATAGTCAACTTTTTCTTGAAAAACGGATGCTAAAATAAAAATAATGTTTCGAACATATTTTATAAAAAAATAAGCTTCGTATATGTGTTTCTATTAAAAAATGACCACAAAAAGCGTAAAATAATGATAAAATAATCATTTTGGCCGTTGTCAGACCGACACTTTGTTTACATTCTAGTCTATAGACTAGGATGTAAACAAAGTGTCGGCCCTACAATGAAAAAGTTGACTATAGCTCCTTTAAAGCTCACTTCTCGCCTGTCTATGGGAGAAGTGATAACTACCTCCTTCTCTGGCCTCCTGAAAGGTGAGTTTTCACCTGTCTATGGGAGAAGTGATAACTGCCTTCTTCTCTGGCCTCCTGAAAGGTGAGTTTTCACCTGTCTATGGGAGAAGTGATAACTACCTCCTTCTCTGGCCTCCTGAAAGGTGAGTTTTCACCTGTCTATGGGAGAAGTGATAACTACCTCCTTCTCTGGCCTCCTGAAAGGTGAGTTTTCACCTGTCTATGGGAGAAGTGATAACTACCTCCTTCTCTGGCCTCCTGAAAGGTGAGTTTTCACCTGTCTATGGGAGAAGTGATAACTACCTCCTTCTCTGGCCTCCTGAAAGGTGAGTTTTCACCTGTCTATGGGAGAAGTGATAACTACCTCCTTCTCTGGTCTCCTGAAAGGTGAGTTTTCACCTGTCTATGGGAGAAGTGATAACTACCTCCTTCTCTGGCCTCCTGAAAGGTGAGTTTTGAGCTGTCTATGGGAGAAGTGATAACTACCTCCTTCTCTGGCCTCCTGAAAGGTGAGTTTTCACCTGTCTATGGGAGAAGTGATAACTACCTCCTTCTCTGGCCTCCTGAAAGGTGAGTTTTCAGGGCAGTTAACTTCAAACTCTTCCATCACAATGATTTTAACCAGGGGCTTCAATTGGGTATGGCAGGGGTATGCAGCTGCCATACCCTGGATCCAGGGGGGGAAATAATAGTTACTTTTAAATATAAATCCATGAATGTCTCTTTGTCTATCTGTTCTGGTTATTATGTTGTTAAATTACAGTAAAATAGCTACAAATGCAACATTTTACAAAATAGTCACTTTAACAGGGTATTATAATTATATTCTCCACACTTGTATTCTCCCCATCTGGACAACATGGTATATTCCCAGGTTCCGCAGGTCAGCTGCACAGGTGCAATGCATTATTGTTAATTGTGGCACATTTACTAACATGCCAAGTTTAGCTGCACTTGAACAACCGTTCCAGGCTGCCATATCCAGCCCAAGAAACCGTAGAAACCTGTGTAAAAAACTGACAAAACTCGTTTTTTTTTTTAGACTGAGCATGTAGATCTGCTATTTTCACAATTTTTTTAGATGCTACTTTCACAATAGAACCGTGTTATACAAAACGTAATGCCTCTTTTCCATGAGGCCTTCCATCTTTGCCATACCCTAGCTTTTGCTGAATTGACGCCATTGATTTTAACCACATATTTTATGCTGTCTATAAAATAGCAGATCTACAAGCTCATGTACACGCTTGTAAAACCTTTTCAGACGAGGGGAGGGGGGGGGGGGGGCACCAGGACCAGCATGAACATTCATCAGTCACGCTTCATTCACTGTGAACAGCTGCATGCAGCGCTGGAAACTAACTAAGTACATTTACTTAAGTATATGTAGGTATTCGTACTTTACTTGAGTATTACCAATTTCCAATAGTTTTACTTCTACTCCACTACATCACAGATCCAAATATTGTACTTTTACTCCACTACATTTATTTGAACCCTTTAGTTACACATACTAAACTTTAGTTAAACATACATTAATCCATTTTAGCCCTATTGTATACCTATAGGCTATTTGAAAATGCGATGCGACGCGTTGTGAGCTTGTAGATCGTCTATTTTCAAACATTTTGTTCTTTTACTTTTGGTACTACATTTTGATGCCAATACTTTCATACTTTTACTGAAGTACATTTTGAATTATGGACTTTTACTTGTAACAGAGTATTTCTATATTGTATTTCTACTAGTATTGATACTTTTATTTAAGTAAAGAGTGAGTACTTTTCCCACCACTGGCTGCATGCCAATAGAACTAAGCCCTCTGTTATGTAAAACACATGAAACTATAATAACCAAGGTGTTGTATTGTCATTACATGAGTCACTAATAGCTCATTATTATAAGAATAAACATACTGTATATACAGTATGATAAACATACTGTATCTATGATCTCTCTGCTTCCAAACAAAACAACATCACTCCATTTCCTGTGGGCTGTTGTTCCCCCAGCCTGAGGTATGTATGCTCTCTCTCTTTCTCTCTCTCTCTCTCTTCCCCTCTGTGTGTGTGTGTGTGTGTGTGTGTGTGTGTGTGTGTGTGTGTGTGTGTGTGTGTGTGTGTGTGTGTGTGTGTGTGTGTGTGTGTGTGTGTGTGTGTGTGCGTGTCTCCCCATCAATAGGTCCCTTGTGTTTCTGTAGTTCCCCTCTCCCACAGACAGACAGACAGACAGACAGACAGACAGACAGACAGACAGACAGACAGACAGATTCACTCATGTTTCTAAACTTTTTCATGTGAAAATATATTTTTTTGACCGCAAGAAAAAACAACACATATTGGCATATTTGTATTCTTTGTTCATTTTAAACTCGGTGTCAGGGAACAACAGCATTGCAGGCCATTTTGACCATTTTTTTGAAGGCGCTGCCCACACGTTTAGCTGTGCTGCTCATTCCACGAATGCCCGATGCTTACAAGCTGTACCTCGTTGAAAAGGTGACAAATCAACGATAAAAATGATATAAAACACAATACCAATTGGTATTATTAAAGGGGATTATTAATAGGTTTTCTTACTTTTGGTGCGTAGTTTTATATTCAAAGATTTGCACAAATGTTCACCAAAATAATTGCTTGTATATCTGCTATTTTTGAATAGCCAAAGTATGGAATAATGGTTAAAGTGGTTACAATCTAAAGTGCTGTGCAACACCTCACAATAGCAGATCTACAAGCTCACAAGGCCTCGCGTTGTGAGCTTGCGGCTATTTTCACAATTTCTGCCTCTACTATGTGGCAATTTGACCAATATTTAATTTCTCATTTCAGAGGTATTAAAAAGTCCTCAAATTATCACGTTAAGAATGTCTATACACTTAAACTGTATGCCTGGTTTGTTTACTGTTGAGGGAGAAAACAATGTTGACATTAAGCTAATCATCTGGGCAAGACTCTGAACCCCTAACTGCTCCTGATGAGCAGGTTGGTGCTGCACATGGTTTCCTTTGACATCGTTGTATGAATGTGGAATGTGAGTGTGAATGGGTGAATGTAATGCACAATCTCTATGTAAAGCGCCTTGGATAAAAGCGCTATATAAATGCACCAGTTACCATTTATCTTCATCATTTCTATGTATTATATATATTTATATTTAATGAAAAGAAGTTTACTGAAATGATGGGTGTCGACATATCAAACCTCCTAGGAGTGATATGGTTCACATCTGATGAACAACAATCTGTTGTTGTGGTGTTGGAGTTGTGATCAAACCAGTGTGATTTCAATCAGAGCCCTGTGGTTCACCACCTCAGGTGACTGAACCCTCTGTCTGCTCTCTGACTGCTCTCATTAGATCTACACATGAACCTCTCATTAGATCTACACATGAACCTCTGTCTGCTCTCATTAGATCTACACATGAACCTCTGTCTGCTCTCATTAGATCTACACATGAACCTCTGTCTGCTCTCATTAGATCTACACATGAACCTCTGTCTGCTCTCATTAGATCTACACATGAACCTCTGTCTGCTCTCATTAGATCTACACATGAACCCCCTGTCTGCTCCCTGCTGACTGATTCATTAGATCTACACATGACCCTCTCATTAGATCTTCACATGGAGGCTCCAGGATGATCAGCTTAGGGTCAGGGTAAGGTCATCTCCTGTTCCATCCTCCCCTCTGAGGATCAGAGCGTTGCAGTCACAGAATCGCTCTGTTGTGATGAAGAGAGGGCTGAGCCAGAAGGCAAAGCTCTCTGACTACCGAGCAATCTTTGCTCCTACTCTCACCTATGGTCATGAAGTGTGGGTCACAACGCAAAGAATAAGGTTGCGGCTACAAGTGGCCGAAATGACTTTTCTCAAGACGGGTTGGTGGTATCTCCCTTCAGTCATACGTGTTAGACTCTGAGTAGAACCACTGCTCCTTCACTTGGAAAGGAGTCAGCTTAGGTATGTAGTTTGGATGGTAAATGCACCTTTATACAAGGTGCTTTACAGAGAATGTGCATTACATTCACCCATTCACCCATAGGTTATAATCAGGGTATAATCAGGGTATAATCAGGTAATCAGGGTATAATCAGGTAATCAGGGTATAAACAGGGTATAATCAGGGTATAATCAGGTAATCAGGGTATAAACAGGGTATAATCAGGTAATCAGGGTATAAACAGGGTATAATCAGGGTATAATCAGGTAATCAGGGTATAAACAGGGTATAATCAGGGTATAAACAGGGTATAAGTAGGGTATAATCAGGGTATAAACAGGGTATAATCAGGGTATAAACAGGGTATAAACAGGGTATAATCAGGGTATAAACAGGGTATAATCAGGGTATAAACAGGTACCTTCCCGTTGCAGCTTAGCGGCAGCTCCAGTCCGCTCCGGCTGAACTTGTCCTGCAGAGTCTCTGCCAGACGACACAACAGGAAGCCGTTGTCTAATTGGTCCATGAAGCTGTCAGCTGTGATCTCCAGCCCTGATTGGACAGCAAGAATACATCAACAAGTTAATAATATTCAATATATTTTATTGATATATTTCTCATTTAACAGAGACAAGGCGGTCTCTCTCCTACACTGGATCTCTGCGTTCCAGGTGCTGCCACAAACTGCTGCTGCTGCTGCAAAGCTTGCCTCCTTGTCTTGCACAACTCAAACGTTTAAACTGAATGTTAACACATTGCTGCCATTGTTTTGGTCATTATCTGACTGTAGAGCACCGCCATTCACTTACACTTTATTGTGAAATGCTTAAATCTACTTGTGATGAGAGAGCTTTGAATGTTTAATGGACCACAATGGAAACAAGGCTGTGGCTTTTCGTCAATAAAGTAATAAATCAATCAATCAATCAATCAATCAATCAATCGTTATGGTCATAGCTGTAATGGCCCTTTATAACCACTTAAAATAGCAGATCTACAACGCGGTGCGATGCGTTGTAGCTTGTAGATCGGCTATTTTCAAATAGCATATGCATAAAATAGGGCTAAAGTAATTAGTTTATGTTTTATCATATTATAATGTATGTCTGTAAAGTAACTAGTAACTAAAAGTTTTAGAATAAATGTAGCGGAGTAAAAGTACAATATTTGGCAGATGGATGTAGTGGAGTAGAAGTAAATGTATTGGAAATTTGAAATAGTCAAGTAAAATACAAATACTTAAAAAGTGTATTTAGGTAGAGTACTTAAGTAAATGTACTTAGTTACTTTACAGCACTGCATGCGCGAGCAGACCACCATTCCTTACAGCTTAGATCATTGTGAAGGGGGGGGGGGGGGGGGTGGAAAGAAAGTGGAGAGATTTCTCCTTTTCTTTTCTTTCTTTTCTTTAGGGAGGGGGGGGGGGGGGGGGATGGGGGAGGGGGGGCTTTGGGTCCAGACTGTAATGACTTCCAAATGTTGTAATTGAGCCCAGAAGGCTGGCTGTAGAGGAACAATCACCCTGCTGACTCCTCATGCAATTTACATTCAAAGGATCACAAATAAATCACAAATAAAATACAATAAAAACAGTTGAAAATGGGGAACACATATACAGTTGGAGGGGGTACAGCATTGTGTAAACAGAGCTATGTCGCATTTGTGACATTTTATATATACATATACAGGGTACAAATAGCAGCATTATTTTCCTCAAAATGCATTTAACGGAATCAGCTCTGTTTCATACTGTACACAGTACATGCATCCTTATTTCCCTCATGCATCTTTATTTCCCTCATGCATCCTTATTTCCTTCATGCATCCTTATTCCCCTCATGCATCCTTATTTCCCTCATGCATCCTTATTCCCCTCATGCATCCTTATTCCCCTCATGCATCCTTATTCCCCTCATCCTTATTATTTCCCTCATGCATCCTTATTTCCCTCATCCTTATTATTTCCCTCATGCATCCTTATTTCCCTCATCCTTATTATTTCCCTCATGCATCCTTATTCTCCTCATGCATCCTTATTCTCCTCATGCATCCTTATGCATCCTTATTCCCCTCATGCATCCTTATTCTCCTCATGCATCCTTATTCCCCTCATGCATCCTTATTCTCCTCATGCATCCTTATTTCCCTCATGCATCCTTATTTCCCTCATGCATCCCTCATGCATCCTTATTTCCCTCATGCATCCTGGCTGGTCCATTTCATGGTTCAGGAGCAGGGGTGTCCTGGGTACAAGGATTCACTCACATTCTGTGCTTTAACTATTGAAAAATAGCAGATCTACAAGCTCACAGCGTGGCACTCGGTGCTGCGCTGTGAGCTTGTATATCTAAAGCATAAAATAATGAAGGCCCCTCCACCTTGGGCCCTAGTAACTCAGTCCCCCCATTGTTCTCTTTCATACTTCTCTGTAACTTTGTAAATATCCTTATACTGCTGTGCTGCCTCTGGGCAACTGATTTCCCCCCTGGGATAATAAAGGAAGGTATCCATCCATCCATCCATCCATCCATCCATCCATCCATCCTACCTACCTACCTACCTACCTACCTACCTACCTACCTACCTACCTACCTACCTACCTACCTACCTACCTACCTACCTACCTACCTACCTACCTACCTACCTACCTACCTACCTACCTACCTACCTACCTACCTACCTACCTACCTACCTACCTACCTACCTACCTACCTACCTACCTACCTACCTACCTACCTACCTACCTACCTACCTACCTACCTACCTACCTACCTACCTACCTACCTACCTACCTACCTACCTACCTACCTACCTACCTACCTACCTACCTACCTACCTACCTACCTACCTACCTACCTACCTACCTACCTACCTACCTATCTATCTATCTATCTATCTATCTATCTATCTATCTATCTATCTATCTATCTATCTATCCATCCATCCATCCATCCATCCATCCATCCATCCATCCATCCATCCATCCATCCATCCATCCATCCATCCATCCATCCATCCATCCATCCATCCATCCATCCATCCATCCATCCATCCATCCATCCATCCATCCATCCATCCATCCATCCATCCATCCATCCATCCATCCATCCATCCATCCATCCATCCATCCATCCATCCATCCATCCATCCATCCACCTATCTACCTACCTACCTACCTACCTACCTATCTATCTATCTATCTATCTATCTATCTATCTATCTATCTATCCATCCATCTATCTACCTATCTATCTATCTATCTATCTATCTACCTACCTACCTACCTATCTACCTACCTATCTATCTATCTATCTATCTCACACATGGGCAACATACGGTCCGGGGGCCGGACCCGGCCCTTCGACCATCTCAATACGGCCCTTGAAGTCCTCAAGAAAAACAAAATGACTCCCATAAAATCTACATGTTAAAAGGCAGCATTATGTTATTTTAAGGAAATCTATGTAACACAACTCAAATACATCAAACATATAATTTTCGGAATGTCTGAGTGAGTGTCTGTCTGTCTGTCTGTCTGTCTGTCTGTCTGTCTGTCTGTCTGTCTGTCTGTCTGTCTGTCTGTCTGTCTGTCTGTCTGTCTGTCTGTCTGTCTGTCTGTCTGTCTGTCTGTCTGTCTGAAACAGCGTTTCTCCTCAGTGGCTGGAGCAATTGATCTGAAATCGCATCATTAGCATATGAACACACCTGACATAACTGTGAAGCCCTTTTGTCACTTTCACAAATCATATGCTGTATATTAGCATTTTTATGGTGTATCTACTATCTATTCTGCATCTAGCATGAGGCATATCTATTCTGCATCTAGCATGAGGCAACATGTTTGTGTGTGTGTGTGTGTGTGTGTGCGTGCGTGCGTGCGTGCGTGCGCGCGTGCGCGCAGGCGGGTGGGCGGGGGGGACACAGTATCTCTGTAGCCATTAAACGAAACGGGTATTTCTTACATTGATGCTCCTACATCATGCAAGCACCAGTTAAAGTTACTTTCCATCCCTCATATACTGTGTGCACAGTGCACATCCCATAACCCACACACTGCACATCATTTCGGAGCTCATATCTTTAAACGGGTAAGGGCTAGTTTTTAGTAATTAATACGTAGGCCTATGTACCAATTTAGTATATACTGCATTCCATATTCCATCCGTATACTCAAATGTTAAATGTTTATAATGTAAGAGTGAAACAGTCTGCCATCGATATATATTTATAACATAATAGATTGTCTGTCGTCTATCAAACTCATGCAGTGTTAACTTCATTCAGCATGTGTTTCAAGTTGTCCAACGTGTGGCCCTTCACTCACTTTATCAAAGCCAGTATGAAAGAGAGATGTTGCCCACCCCTGATCCATCTAAAAGGGTTCCATTTGTACCCTTATAGGTGCTCTGTCTCCATAGAGGGAACAGTGCATTAAATCACTGCTGGTTCCCAGAGCTTTTAGCTGGAGACCCGAAAGAGAAATGTAACGTCTCTCCCTGCGACCCAGAACTATAGAGAAAATAGCAGAGCTTGCAAGCTTATACAACATGATGTGATGTCCCGTTGTAAGCTTGTAGATCTGCTATTTTCACTGTATACTATTTCAGTGGTTCTCAACCTGTGAGGTTGCCAAATGATTTTAGAGGTCCCCAGATGATTAACTTAATGTGCAACACTGTTTTCTCACTCAACAGCAAACAAACCAACATAAAGTTTAAGTGTATAGAGGGTATCTGCACATTTCTAAAGTGACAATTTAAGGACTTTTTAATACCTCTAAAATGACAAATTAAACATTGGCCAAATTGTCAAATATTGGAGACCATCTTATATATGACAATCACTATTTTCACTATAGTCTGTCTGTCTGTCTGTCTGTCTGTCTGTCTGTCTGTCTGTCTGTCTGTCTGTCTGTCTGTCTGTCTGTCTGTCTGTCTGTCTGTCTGTCTGTCTGTCTGTCTGTCTGTCTGTCTGTCTGTGTGTCTGTCTATTTCTTCACACATCTAGAGAAGTGCTCATTGGATCAACTTCATGCTTGCAGTGTGTACTGCTGAGAGAGTTTGAGTGTTGAGTGTTTCGGTCGATAAGGTCACCCCCCCCCCCCCTCCCCCCTCCCCTCTCTGAACAGAGTGGAACACATCATTTGCATATTGTGTGAGTTAATCGTGGCCACAGTCAGGGCCACACCTACAAGCACACTCTAAACCAGGGGTCTTCAACAGGGGGTCCAGTTACTACAGGGGGTCCTCCAAATATTTGTGAGATAGAAGCCTTTTTTTCTCCTTTTTTTATATTAACCACTTGAACTCTAGCGTCCATATTCGGAGAAGTTTAGCCAAAAATAGATGATCTACAAGCTCACAACGGAAAAAGAGCAGACTAAGTACAGAGTGAAAGGTCAAGTTTATTAAGTATTGACGGTTCAAGTGGTTAAATATCTGAAAACACAAATTGACATGAATCCAAAATACACTGATCATTGTGCTGTCAAACAATGAAACTATATTATGGAATCTATGACAAGGCGTTGTGGGGTCCCTGCTTCATCTCTCTCTCAACTAAGGGGTCCTTGTCCTGAAAACGTTGAAGACCCCTGATCTAAACACCAACATTTACAGATGATGTGATGTGAGAGTGGTTCTGCAGCCAACACCAACTCAGGACTCCTGAATCATTGACACTGGTCTGGTTCAGCTGTCTGAGTTCAGATGGAAACAGGTTCCATCTGCATTTAACCTTGTTGTTCTTTGCTGTTTTACTTCTGGTCTGGTGAATTGATATCGTATTTATTTATTAAGTATTTATTCTCGATGTACTTATTTGGTCCAATGGAAGTTAAATACAGGGCTGGACTGGGACATCACTTCGGCCCTGACATCTTGGCCCAGACCGGCCCACCACAACCAGCGTGAACCCAACATAGAAGATCTACAAGCCCACAACGTGTCGAGGCAGCGATGTGTTGTGGGCTTGTATGCTGTTAAATGTTTGGGTGGGACTCCTGGTTCACAGCTACTAGGCTGGTATTCAGATGATAGACAAGTCAGTGGGCCAATCATGTGATGTCTCTCTGCTCTGTGGGGCGGTGCTACTGAAGGATTTGTCCTCTCCACTTAGTGGCCGCCCAGACCAAAAATCACTGGAATTATCCTAAAATGGTGTCAAAAAAATATAGATTTATTGCGACCGAAGGTCGCATATACTCTGAAGAATCATGTCGCTTGAGTGTCCTTCCTTCCTTCCTTCCTTCCTTCCGTATCCTCGTGACCGTCCTTCCGTATCCTCTGTGATGTCAGTGTGATGTCAGCGAGTTGTGACATCACTTCCTGTACAGGGCGGCTACACGAAATGTGGATAACACTATATATGGAGATAGTCCAGTCCATCATGTCATATGGGACTACCGTCATAGAAAGTAGCCATTGTTAGGCCGGAGTCATTGGCTGTCTAAACATGGAGATGTGGATAACACTATATATGGAGATAGTCTAGTCCAATATGTCATATGGGACTACCGTCATAGACAGTAGCCATTGTTAATCCGGAGTCAATGGCTGACTGTCTGTACAGGAAGTGATGTCACATGACATACTTTTTATGCCCATATATGAGTCCTAACATGGAGATGTGGATAACACTATATATGGAGATAGTCTAGTCCAAGTAGCCAGTGTTAGGCCGGAGTCATTGGCTGTCTAAACATGGAGATGTGGATAACACTATATATGGAGATAGTCTAGTCCAATATGTCATATGGGACTACCGTCATAGACAGTAGCCATTGTTAATCCGGAGTCAATGGCTGACTGTCTGTACAGGAAGTGATGTCACATGACATACTTTTTATGCCCATATATGAGTCCTAACATGGAGATGTGGATATACTATATATATGGAGATAGTCTAGTCCAATATGTCATATGGAACTACCGTCATAGACACAGCCATTGACTCCGGCCTAACAATGGCTACTGTCTATGACGGTAGTCCCATTATGACATGATGGACTGGACTATCTCCATATATAGTGTTCTCCACATTTCCATGTTTAGGCCCCATCGCTCACACCCTCGGTGGGGTTGGCGATAGGGCCTTTCTGTGTGGAGTTTGCATGTTCTCCCCGTGTCTCCTAGGGTTGATACCCTCACAAAAACATGAACAAACTCCCCCCAGAATGATAACAACTAGAATCGTCAGAGAAACACTGTGGTTGGCCAGATAGTCAAGGGCGAGGTCGCATGTCACCCTGAGGTGTCTTACTAGTTTTTCACTGGCCCACAGGCCCACTTGTATAGTCAGACCACAGGGTATGCCCAGTAGATGCCCAGTTCACTCCTGGTTAAATATATAAAAGAATTAGAAGAGGTACTGCTGTAGCCTACTGGCAAGGTTTGAGCTAATGGATCCAATCAGTTTGTGAGATTAGGTCTGGAGACACACACACACACACACACACACACACACACACACACACACACACACACACACACACACACACACACACACACACACACACACACACACACACACACACACACACACACACACACACACACACACTCATAGATGCTATCCACAAGTTTCCGTGGGAGTTTACTGGAGACCATCGGGACCAAACTTCCGGGTTTAACAGCAGACAAGCTCACGTTGCGTCGCAGATGCAACCCGTTGTGAGCTTGTAAATCGGCGCCGGAAGCTCGGTACAGACGTCTGCGCAATGCACTATGGGGCGTTGGAAACTCGTGGATATGTAATCACATCAACAGATGTATGTATTAATCCACAGGGTTAATAAGTGGTTAAAGTTACTTTAATTTCACAGTATGTCTGAGCTCACATCATTTAGGCACGGTTAACGACCTCCATTACAGTAGGGGCGAGATCGTTTAGCGACCTACAACTGGGTTGCAACATCTACGCCCTCTCTCTTCCATTATTCAATGCTTGTTCATTGGCTGGTAGAGTGATTGATTGATTGAAGGCTTTATTAGAAGTTTGCATAGGAAAATGTACAGATTCATGACGGTACAGTTCACTGGTACAAGGTCTACTAAAAGGAGATCCATGAAAAGACTAAGCTTATTTCAACAGGAAACCATTAAAGTATCTCATATAACATTGAATGACAGACAAATAGAACACAGTACTATGCAGTAGATATGTAAAGAAAAAAAGAAAACAGTAGGTCTATACAATCAGTAAGTACAGTATATACAATAAAGGAAGGGGCAGGTAACAGTAAGTCTAAACAATCAGTATGTACAGTATATACAAGGAAGGGGCAGGGAGGGTAGGGTTGGGCTAGGTTTTTACCAGTTGTGAACGGCTGCTGCCTGTAAGTGGTTTTTTAGGGCAATTTTAAAGGATGCTAGAGATCCACACTCCTTTATGGCCTTCGGTAAGGCATTCCACATTTTTGTGGTGTAGCAGAAGAACGAGTTCGACCCTTTCTTTGAGTTGACTCTGGGTTGAACGTGATCTGTGGCACTGCCTCTGGTGTTGTAATTATGGACATCCTTAACGTTTATAAAGTATTTTGACAGGTACTTGGGTATCATAGTGGTGTAGTGTATCTTGTACACCAGGCCCATTGCAAGTTGCTGTACTCTGTCATCTACTCTGAGCCACCCCACTCTTAACTGGTGAGTAGCGGTGAGGTGAGTCTGATTGGGAAGGTTAAGCAGGACCCTAATTAGTTTATTTTGGGCTGTTTGGAGTTTAGTTTTTAGGGCTTGTGGGGCGTCACGATACCATACGTGGACTCCATAGTCAAAGAGGGGCTGGATTATTGCACCAGCTATGGTCTTCAGTGTGTTGAAGTTGACCATTGGGGCGATCCTCTGTAGGAAACGAGTTCGTTGGTTGGAGGCGGGGTTACATTTAAAGGATGTGTAATGAGCTTCCCATCGACCCCAGCCTCCAGAGGAGAGCAGAACACATGGCTGCTCATTGATCAGTCTGACCACCAGGTCTATCTGAACACATTCATGCACTGGTGGTTGATTGCAGAGGAATTGGGAGTTTTACATTGCTGCTAAAATTGCACACAAACCCATCGATCGATCAGTGTGTGTGTGTGTGTGTGTGTGTGTGTGTGTGTGTGTGTGTGTGTGTGTGTGTGTGTGTGTGTGTGTGTGTGTGTGTCGTGTGGAGCTACTATTATTTGTGCCCATGGAGTGTTGAGTTGCATGTGTGATGTATCATGAGGACATATCCATGAGTTTGTGAACGTAACCTTTACTGCACCTCAAATATTTTGTGCTTTCTCTGTGTGGAAAATGAATACATAAAAACATTGTTAAACTGTCTGTCCGTCCATCCTGGAGATCCTTGATGCCATCAATATGACGTTCTGATGTCATAATCTGGCCTCCAAGTAATATTGATAACTGGAATTGTACCCCGACAACTAAATGTTTCATAAAGGAAGATGCATACAGTATACAGATAGACAAACACACCTTAACTAAATGTTTCATAAAGGAAGATGCATACAGTATACAGATAGACAAACACACCTTAACTAAATGTTTCATAAAGGAAGATGCATACAGTATACAGATAGACAAACACACCTTAACTAAATGTTTCATAAAGGAAGATGCATACAGTATACAGATAGACAAACACACCTTAACTAAATGTTTCATAAAGGAAGATGCATACAGTATACAGATAGACAAACTAGCCATAAATTACAACTAAATGTTTCATAAAGGAAGATGCATACAGTATACAGATAGACAAACTAGCCATAAATCACAACGCTCCTAGAGGTTGTAAAGCACAGAGACAGGGGTCTGCTGTAAGCCTGTTTGATTCCAACACGGCTCCAAACATGTACACATGCTAAATATAAGCGCTTGTCTTCTTGTTCCAAGTGTAATCTATGGATTAGGAAGCTTAGCTCAAAGGAATGTGTCAGTCCATATTTTTCCAATAAAGAAATGTTTTACTCCAGCTTGTCTCATTGCTTTTCCTCTTTCCCCAAAAATGAGTGCAACTGCACATCATCTGGCTCATTGGGGCTCATTTGGGAAAGCACTGAGATTGAGATTTTCACAACATTCTGAATGTTAACCACATGAACCCTATCGTCCATGTTCTCGCCATGTCACAATAGGCCAACGTTCCCTGGAAAATAGCTGATCTACAAGCTCACAGCGCATCGCCCCCTTGTAGAGCTCGTAGATCTTCCGTTTTCTGCAAAGACGTATGGTGTAGAGCAGCAGTGCTCAAACTATGTGTCTCGACCCAAAGTGGGGTCGCGGGAATGTGCCGTTGGGGTCGCGAATTGGCAACCAAAAAAATACGAAACGGTACACACACACACACACACAAAGGTCTGCCTGCAACACTGCACACAGCAACAACACAAGACACACACACAACTGGGGTCGCCCATCATGGTATAAAAAAGTTTGGGAACCCCTGGTGTCGAGGGAAAAGAGGAGGGGACCAAGCACACAGCCCTGGGGGACCTCGGTAAAATACTGTTTAAGTAAACAGGGTTTAAGTTGGTTAATGTTTAACGGTAACTTCTAGCCTCTGCCCCGGGTTAGAGCAAACATTTACACTGGAAGCACACCTGTCCTGTACGCTGGATGGGATGTGATGGGATGTGTGCTGAGTCAACAGAACATGCAAACCACACACCAGCTGTCTGTCTTACATACACTCACAACCTGTCTCACATACCCTCACTTTTTATGACCATGCATTTGTTACGTTTTCAGTGTTCACCTATAATGACATTCCCCAAGACGTGGTAAGTAAGTCGGTTGATCACAGACAGTAATTTCTGGCTCATCAGCTGAGAACATGAGATTATATCCCTGTTAAAATGCACTAGACCAGTGGTTCTCACTAGACCAGTGGTTCTCAAACCTTTTGGGCTGCAGTTCCCCTCATACTGAGTACCCCCTTCCCCTGAATACAGCATTTTGCTCATACAATTGAGATCAAAAGTCCAGTTCTTATGCAAATATGTTCAAAACAAAACAGCATAATGGCAAATAAACATTGCTTTCTATTCAATAACAGTTGTACTAGTCAAGGTATTGATGTCATTTGGTTTTACAATTTACAGATGAGCAGGTTCACACAAAGACTTGAACACTAAAATACATGTTCCCATTTTCTAGTTATTCTTTTCACGTTCCCCCTGCAGTAGCCCTGCGTACCCCTAGAAACACTGCACTAGACCTCAGGTAGATGGATTACCACCATCAGCTCCCAAAGCTTATGAGCTGTGCTATTCAAGCGACCCGGGATCGAACCCATGACCTTGCAGTCCAAAGGCGAGAGCTCTACCGCCTGAGCTACCCGGACACAGAACTCATTTAGTTCAGTATTGAGCCTGCAGAATTTCCTTTATACAGTACATGGAAGGCAGGATGCGTTGTTGTTATCATCTTCCCCGGAGCCCCCTTCATTCATTCATTCGATTACAAGTTAATTCGTTCACACTCCCACAAGTTCTGTCTGTCACTTCACGTTCATTCTCATTCGACACAAGCTTACAAGTATACGCCCCTCTACCCACAGTGCATCTCAGGCGGTACATTTAAGCATTCTCTATTCTCTGCTCAGTCTATTAGGGTTATTACTCTATTTAACACTGACCGGAGCTGTCAGTGTTAAAAGTCCCGCCACGCCACCTCCCCGGTATCCTCCATGTAGATGTAGTTACATGTTGATATGGATTATTGTTGATTATGGAACATTTTGTGTTCTAATTGATCTTGATATGTGATCTGCAACTTGGTTTGTGTTTTGTGTCTTTGTGTCTGTATTATACTTTGCTCTGGGGGATTGTGATATATCACGTTATGTCTCGTGTTCGAGCAGATAATCTGTTATATCACAGCAGAGCTACACCGCCAAACTAAATGCAATATCATTGCAATAAATGCTATGGTTGATCTAAAATGCAGTGGTTTATCCTGAGCTGTAATGTATAAAAGAAGTAGAGTAAGTGCTCACCCAGCATGCTGTTGAGCCACAGGGCCAGGTCCTCCTTCATGGGCAGCAGGCTGGCCTCGTGTCTGCTGCTCAGCCACACACTGTACTGCTGCATGTCTGTTAGACCAGGAGAGGAGATGACCTTCTGATGGATGTCTGTTAGACCAGGGGAGGAGAGGACCTTCTGATGCATGTCTGGTAGACCAGGGGAGGAGATGACCTTCTGCTGCATGTCTGTTAGACCAGGGGAGGAGAGGACCTTCTGATGCATGTCTGGTAGACCAGGGGAGGAGAGGACCTTCTGATGCATGTCTGTTAGACCAGGAGAGGAGATGACCTTCTGCTGCATGTCTGTTAGACCAGGAGAGGAGATGACCTTCTGATGGATGTCTGTTAGACCAGGGGAGGAGAGGACCTTCTGATGCATGTCTGTTAGACCAGGAGAGGAGAGGACCTTCTGATGCATGTCTGTTAGACCAGGGGAGGAGATGACCTTCTGCTGCATGTCTGTTAGACCAGGGGAGGAGAGGACCTTCTGATGCATGTCTGTTAGACCAGGGGAGGAGAGGACCTTCTGATGCATGTCTGTTAGACCAGGAGAGGAGATGACCTTCTGCTGCATGTCTGTTAGACCAGGAGAGGAGATGACCTTCTGATGGATGTCTGTTAGACCAGGGGAGGAGAGGACCTTCTGATGCATGTCTGTTAGACCAGGAGAGGAGAGGACCTTCTGATGCATGTCTGTTAGACCAGGGGAGGAGATGACCTTCTGATGCATGTCTGGTAGACCAGGAGAGGAGATGACCTTCTGCTGCATGTCTGTTAGACCAGGGGAGGAGATGACCTTCTGATGCATGTCTGTTAGACCAGGGGAGGAGATGACCTTCTGCTGCATGTCTGGTAGACCAGGGGAGGAGATGACCTTCTGATGGATGTCTGTTAGACCTGGAGAGGAGAGGACCTTCTGATGATGCATGTCTGTTAGACCAGGGGAGGAGATGACCTTCTGATGGATGTCTGTTAGACCTGGAGAGGAGAGGACCTTCTGATGATGCATGTCTGTTAGACCAGGGGAGGAGATGACCTTCTGCTGCATGTCTGTTAGACCAGGGGAGGAGATGACCTTCTGCTGCATGTCTGTTAGACCTGGAGAGGAGAGGACCTTCTGATGATGCATGTCTGTTAGACCAGGGGAGGAGATGATCTTCTGCTGCATGTCTGTTAGACCTGGAGAGGAGAGGACCTTCTGATGATGCATGTCTGTTAGACCAGGGGAGGAGCATCTCTGCTGCATGTCTTGAGGAACAGGACTCATAATCTGCGGCTGCAGCTGCATGTCTGTCTGCCCCGGAGAGGAGCTGCAGCCATGTTTCATGTCTCCAACACCACCAGGACCAGTCATCTGCTGCATGTCTTCAGCTCTAGGACCAGTCATGTCTTCAGTTCTAGGACCAGTCATCTGCTGCATGTCTTCAGCTCTAGGACCAGTCATGTCTTCAGTTCTAGGACCAGTCATGTCTTCAGTTCTAGGACCAGTCATGCCTTCAGTTCTAGGACCAGTCATGTCTTCAGCTCTAGGACCAGTCATCATGTCTTCAGCTCTAGGACCAGTCATGTCTTCAGTTCTAGGACCAGTCATGTCTTCAGTTCTAGGACCAGTCATCTGCTCCATGGGGCAGGGAGAGCTGCACATGGTTCCGCTGCTGCTGCACTCTCTCTGTGTGGAGAAGGACAGTGATTGATTGATTGATTGATTGATTGATTGATTGATTGATTGATTGAAGACTTTATTATAGTTTGCATCATTCACATCGGTGTCTGTCAACCCTTTTAGTTTAAACCGTGCCCAGTTTGACATGCGTTAGGCCCAACATATATACTGTCACTCCACCCTCCCCCCCACCCAAAAAAAAAAAACAGTAAAATGTCGGTCCAAATGCACCAGTGTCTGAGTTTCAAGGAGCCCCAGTTTGAGCCCCAACGCAAGGTACCGTCCCATTTCGTAGACCCCTTAAAACCTACCCTTTGAATGTGACCTATTTTACCCCGTTTCTAAGCATACAGCCGAGTTACACAATGCAACGTGCCACCTCGACTCAACCCGACCCGAATCAAACCAAGTGTCCGCCATTAAAAATGTGCATCTTCTAAAAATGTCAACCCCAAAGTTTGAGAATGTTTAAGGTAAATAAGGAAATAGCAATGACCGCTGTTCGGCTTTGTTCGTTTCCATTCAGAAGTCCTCGGCTTGGCTCGGCACTCAGCAGTGCTGTCCCATTTCACAGGCAAAACGTGTGTCCTACGTGCACTCCACAGGGCAACACCCTACCCTACCCTACCTATAGGCCTGCACTTTGAAGAGTGCACACTCTGATTGGGAAGCAGCTATAGTCTAGGACACTGGTTCCCAAACACTGGGTCGGGACCCATGTGTGGGTCGCGGACACATTTTTTAGCTCACAACACTGCGCAAAGAGACACGTTGTGAGCTTGTAGATCTGCTGTTTTCACTAGTTTGGGGCTCGAACTACGGTAAAAGGTTTGGGAACCACTGGTCTATGCAACCGCAGGTAATACGTTACAGTAAGTAAACATGAGTGCAACATACTGTATGTACAGTACATACGTACATGCGTACCAGATGCATTCATATAAATTCACATCATGCATACTTTTAAAAATAATATGAATGTGACAGGAGAATGTATGTACAGTATGTGACAGTGTCAGAATGAATGATGTCCTATACGGCCTCTCATAAGCATGAATAAACATGTTATCAATGGATGGATGATATGAATGCATTTACTGTACTGTACTGGACAGACTGTCAACAGTGAATATTAACCACTAAAACCCTATGCCTCATTGGTCGGGGTTCCCCAGGGCACTATGTTGGCTCTCTCCTTTTTTCCAGTCAGGGAAAATTTGCAGAAAACCTGTCAAATCTGGGAATAAATTCCTTACCAAACAATTTCCTCACCAATGTGTTTGTAAAGGTGTCTAGTAACATATCTAACAA
Source organism: Nannobrachium achirus (assembly GCF_963921795.1). Taxonomy (NCBI): domain Eukaryota; kingdom Metazoa; phylum Chordata; class Actinopteri; order Myctophiformes; family Myctophidae; genus Nannobrachium; species Nannobrachium achirus. Next base: position 2,077,203 of record NC_137820.1, on the reverse strand, counting down.
AGATTGAAATTCAAAATCCTTAGGAAAATCTTTGTCAGCTAGGGTAATTTTGTGTCTCATTCACTTACTATACACTATACTATAAGGGAAGAAATTACTCCCCAAAACTATGCTTTAAGTGGGATGTGAGGGGTCTAACTAGGTGTTTTTAATTATTCTGAATCCATTGCAAGCATTTGTTTTGCATGAAAAACATTCCTTGTAGATTGGCTACTTAAACTATTTAAAAATGTTTTTCAAAATAGTAAAAGAAAAAAGGCAAAGAGGTTTAAGGGGTAAGACGAAAATACAGCTCCAAATCTCAGCGGTGAACAAGCTTGCGTTGTGAGCTTGTAGATCAGTTATTTTCGCACAATGTTTTTCCCCTGAATGTTAGTCTGTACCATGACATGCTTGAGTAATATGTACATTTTATCAACAGAATATATTATGAATATGAGTGATTTGATGTCAACAGTGAATAAGTAAGGGATAACGTCTGGCTCAGCGGTCGTTATCCAGTAATAAAATCCCGACAGGTTGATAACCACCAACACGAAGCCAAGGTGAAATCGGCTACTTAATAAATACATTCATAAATTGACCCCAAAACAAAATGAAATATTTCCTTGCTTGCAGTAGGCTAGTTAAAGTATTCCACGAGTGTTGCAATAATAAGGAAGTGTTGACCAAATAGAATCCATATTTGGTCACTGCATCATCTATTTCTCTTTTCAAATGTTTTCAAAAAAACTTTCATGAGAGCAACGTTTAGTTGTAAATGACGCTGTGTGTTTGTTTACGTGGCTCTCATGTTGGATATGGCATAGAATTCACGCAGTGCAGCAGGTGCTCTGAGCCTTTGATTGGGCAACGGCACTGCTGAATGCAAACATAGGTGACACACACATGTTGTGTCAATGAAGCAGCTTTGTAGCCCAGCCCAGGTGGAGAGAAGAGGGAGAGGTTTATACTGGGTAGGAGACAGATTACAGGCGTCTCCCCTTCCCCTGATTACCTCTCCAACCAACCCAGCAAGACAGTAGACAGTTTAAGCAGCCCGTTTCTACAACCGCGACGCGAGGCGGGACTACGGCTGCTATGACGTAATCGCCATGGAAGTCAAAATCGTTAAGCAAACAGCCTTCCGCGACAGGGTCCCACCCCTGTTACTGAACTCTTTGGTTCCCATGGTCACAGATTAACAGCAGTGTGGCTTACAGTTAAGAGTTACAGCAGTTACAGTTAAGAGTTACAGTTACAGTTACAGTTACAGTTACAGTCCATTCAGCCCAGTTCCTCCTGCCAGGTCTCATACAGAAGAACGTCTGTGTGATGAAACAATGGAAGACTGACCTGGATCAGCAGCCAGCTCCCAGCACAGCCAATCAGCTGTCTGTGAGCTCCCAGCACAGCCAATCAGCTGTCTGTGAGCTCCCAGCACAGCCAATCAGCTGTCTGTGAGCTCCCAGCACAGCCAATCAGCTGTCTGTGAGCTCCCAGCACAGCCAATCAGCTGGCTGTGAGCCAGCAACCAGCACAGCCAATCAGCTGTCTGTGAGCTTCCAGCACAGCCAATCAGCTGTCTGTGAGCCAGCAGCCAGCTCCCAGCACAGCCAATCAGCTGTCTGTGAGCCAGCAGCCAGCTCCCAGCACAGCCAATCAGCTGTCTGTGAGCCAGCAGCCAGCTCCCAGCTCATCCAATCAGGTGTAGCAGATCTACAAGCTCACAGATCTGTGACGAAATTAGTTGAATTAAGGGTTACATTTAATATGCAGAATATCTGCAGTGAAATAGATAAATGATGGTATTTACAAGCTGATCCATGCTCAGCCCTGTAGCAATCAAAGTCACTGGATTGGTTTAGAGATGGGGACTTGGGGAGTTAAGATTTCAGAATCTTAACAAAAGACGCTGGTGTCTACATGACAAGAAAGAGACACTGGTGTCTACATGACAAGAAAGAGACAGCAGTGTCTACTTTCTACATATTGACCAGAAAGAGACAGAGCAGAAAGTGGTACTGGGGCATTAAGGCCACTGTGGCCTCAGGTCATGCCATTGGTTTGAGGGGCATTAAGGCCACTGTGGCCTCAGGTCATGCCATTGGTTTGAGGGGCAGTAAGGCCACTGTGGTCTCAGGTCATGCAATTGGTTTGAGGGGCATTAAGGCCACTGTGGCCTCAGGTCATGCCATTGGTTTGAGGGGCATTAAGGCCACTGTGGTCTCAGGTCATGCCATTGGTTTGAGGGGCATTAAGGCCACTGTGGCCTCAGGTCATGCCATTGGTTTGAGGGGCATTAAGGCCACTGTGGCCTCAGGTCATGCCATTGGTTTGAGGGGCACAAGGCAAAAAATCCTCCCTGGAATGTAATGCATAATTTCTGCAAAGCGCTTTAAATAAAGGTGCTCCATTTACCATTTGCATATCTCATGATGATGCTGTAGCGTGAGGCAGCTTGACATGACGCTAGTAGGCCTATGTCGCAGTGACCTTACTCCCCAATCCAACCCTTGATGCTGAGCAGGAGTCTTTGGTATGACCCGGCCGGGGATCGAACCCGACCTCCCAGTCTCAGGACGGACACTCTAACCACAAGGCCACCGAGCTGGCCACTGTGTGAACACGCTCTACAGTCACTGTTATCTGGGTGAAAACAACATCTGTGTGAACATGTATATCCAGCTGTGTGAACATGTATATCTAGAGGTGAAAACACTATACTCTAGCTGTGTGAACAGGCTCCTCAGTGACATACAGGTGTTACATTCCCACATCCACCAGAGTCCAGACAGGACAAACCTTCTCTGTGTGTCTCAGAACACAAACACTGTTCACCGTCTGCTGCTGCCTCTTTTTAAAGCAAACTTTTGTAACTCAAACCTTTCCTTCCCTATGTTGTTCCTGGTCCCTGGAACAACATGTTTTCAGATCGGGGTCCGCACGGCGGTCAAATATAATCTGGGGGGTCCTTGACATGAAAAGGTTGGAGAACCACTGATAGAAACATGTTCACGATTTTTCAAATAGGCTATAGCAGATGTACAGTATAAGTGCATAGTGCATAGCACGTGCCGCGCTATGCACTTGTAGATCTGCTTGTAGATCTTGTAGATCTAAAGCGTCTATATTCTGGGAGTGAACATTCTGCAAAAACACAGCTGATCTACAAGCTTGATCAGCTAGTATTGCCAGAACATATTTCTCATAGATGGGATATCTTTGAGCAAAGAGATTTGGTGTTGGGGGGGGGGGGGGGGGAGACCAAGTACAGACCCCTGGGGGACCCCCGTGGTAAGGAAGTATAAAGGGTTTCCAGTGATTGGTTAAATTCTCTTTCACTGATATTCATATCAAAGATCCCTTTGTGTAGCGTCTGCTCACAGGAAGTAGGCTAATCCTCCTGCTCTGTCATGTTCACACAGATCCTCTATTTATACTGAATGATCACCTACTGTAGGGCAGGGGTTCTCAACCTTTACAGGCAGCGACCCCCAAAATAACCATGTTTTAACTGAGACGACTGGATCATCACCTAGATGTCCATATGGAGCTGACCTCCTACATCGAATTCCCAGATGATGCCGTTAGGGCAACCACACTAATAGAATCCCTTTTATGCCCATAGAAGGTGACAATAACTGAGAGACAGATACTGACACGTACGGACGCATGTCTGATTGTCTGGGGTCTCACAGCACACGGTTGGTTCTACAGATAGTGATCTCCATATATGGGCATAAAAGCGATTGTATGTATGATGTCAGACGTCAAAGCACTTTCACATAAAGTACTTTTTCTCCACCACTTCATGAGTCACATGAGTCCAGTTGGATGTGGGTCATCTCTCTGTGCTGGCCTCTGTGACCCAGGATTCATTTAGTCACCTTAAACTGTCAGAACATGTTAGTCCAGTAGCTTTTAATCACTGACCAAAACTAATTAAAACTAAGCTATGATGACTAAAATGAGACTAAATATACTGACTAAATATACTTTTTTAATTAGTTCTAGCAGATACATACTGTATATCAATAGATATGCGGTAGATAAATAGGCTACATGGATACATTCAGGTCCTGGTAGATAGATACAGTAGATACATGGATACATTCAGGTCCTGGTAGATAGATACATGGTCCTGGTAGATAGATACATGGATACATTCAGGTCCTGGTAGATAGATACATTAAGGTCCTGGTAGATAGATACATTAAGGTCCTGGTAGATAGATACATTAAGGTCCTGGTAGATAGATACATTAAGGTCCTGGTAGATAGATACATTAAGGTCCTGGTAGATAGATACATTAAGGTCCTGGTAGATAGATACATGGTCCTGGTAGATAGATACATGGATACATTCAGGTCCTGGTAGTTAGATACATGGATACATTCAGGTCCTGGTAGATAGATACATGGATACATTCAGGTCCTGGTAGATAGATACATGGTCCTGGTAGATAGATACATGGTCCTGGTAGATAGATACATGGTCCTGGCAGTGTGTAGAGTGTTGATGGGAACTGTGCAGAGCTGTGTGTCACGTCAATTAACCAACAACAAAGACTCTCTGTGTTACCTTTCACTGTACACACACTGTACCAATCCTTAGTGTTATTTTAACTCTGTAACCTTTCACTGTACACACTGTACCAATCCTTAGTGTTATTTTAACTCTGTGTTACCTTTCACTGTACACACTGGACCAATCCTTAGTGTTATTTTAACTCTGTAACCTTTCACTGTACACACACTGTACAATCCTTAGTGTTATTTTAACTCTGTGTTACCTTTCACTGTACACACTGGACCAATCCTTAGTGTTATTTTAACTCTGTAACCTTTCACTGTACACACACTGTACCAATCCTTAGTGTTATTTTAACTCTGTGTTACCTTTCATTACACTGGACCAATCCTTAGTGTTATTTTAACTCTGTAACCTTTCACTGCACTCACTGTACAATCCTTAGTGTTATTTTAACTCTGTGTTACCTTTCATTACACTGGACCAATCCTTAGTGTTATTTTAACTCTGTAACCTTTCACTGTACACACTGGACCAATCCTTAGTGTTATTTTAACTCTGTAACCTTTCACTGTACACACTGGACCAATCCTTAGTGTTATTTTAACTCTGTAACCTTTCACTGTACACACTGTACCAATCCTTAGTGTTATTTTAACTCTGTAACCTTTCACTGTACACACTGGACCAATCCTTAGTGTTATTTTAACTCTGTGTTACCTTTCATTACACTGTAGCATACAGTACACACATTTTAACTCTGTGTTACTCAGGAACTTCCCAGAAGCAGTGATTTGAGTTACAGAAGTTTGCTTTGAAAGATAAATATTCAAAGATTTGCACAAAGCTCTGTTGCATTACAGCTAGAAGCTTCTGGGTTCGATTCCCGCCGGGGGGGGGGCCTGATGGAGGGGAAAGGAACTGGTTGGAATAACGTGTTCCTTCCACGTGCTACGTCCAAACCGGGGAAACTCTCCCCCTGTCAGGTGATAAGAAGCAGCCTGCCCACTCCTCATGCACTGAAGGAAGCATGAGCTCAGTTCAGGGCTCTCCCCAGGTTGGCAGAGGGAGAGCAGAGCCCAGGATTACAGCTTAGGATATTTGGCACTGGGTGAAAAATGGGTTACAAAATCGTGGGATAAAAATTAGGGGGAAAATTGGTTGAATCTAAAGCTACACAGAGGCACAGGTGTTGAAGGGTTAAACAAGCACTGAGGGTTTTCTCTGTGTAGAGAAAGGTGATCTGAGGAGCTGAAATCCAACATGTTTCTGCTTCTTTATATGTTATCTCTATCTCTGTGTTATACAGTCTATACTGTACTGTATGAAACCCTTATAGTTTATATATCTCAGTGTTATACAGTCTGTATGCTCAGAGGCGGCTCCAGGGAGGGGGGGGGGGGGGCTAGAGGGGGCTTTAGCCCCATCTAGCCCCTGGTGAGGGCTTAGCACCCCCTAAGCCACCCCACCTCACAGACCCAATTGTGATGAAAAATATTTAAGGAATACATAGATAAAATATATATGTGAAAGACAATTGACTGACTTATATGTAAACCATGCTATAAATTCATACCTTTTATGCTGGAAAGCATCGTCAGCCTCACAAAAACCCTATCTGTTCACCTACAGTCCTCAGATTTGGAGCTACCAATGATCTGGTCTGTTCAGTTATCCATAACCTAGGTGTGAGTGAATCACATTTGTCATATTAGTACTATTCATTATTGTTTGTTGCCTAAATTAATGTATAATGTACTGTATGCTGTGATGGAAGAAGTATACTCATTGCTTTACTCAAGTAAAAGTATTTCATTCCACAATGTAGGACTACTCTCTTAGGGTACGTCACACCAAACCACCTATGAGGGTGGATTCCAGATTCCACCAATGCATTCCAATGTGAATGGAGCGTTTTCATACAAGTATGTCAGGGGTCTTCAACGTTTTCAGGCCAAGGACCCCTTAGTTGAGAGAGAGATGAAGCAGGGACCCCCACAACCTCTTCATAGATTCCATATAGTTTCATTGTTTGACAGCACAATCATCAGTGTATTTTGGATTCATGTCAATGTGTGTTTTCAGATATTTAACCACTTGAACCGTCGATACTTAATAAACTTGACCTTTCACTCTGTACTTAGTCTGCTCTTTTCCCCCTCTACACCAAACCTCTTTGCCGAAAATAGCCGATCTACAAGCTCACAACGCCTCACAGAGCAAGGCGTTGTGAGCTTGTAGATCTGCTATTGTTGGCTAAACATCTCTGAATATGGACACTAGGGTTCAAGTGGTTAATATAAAAAAGGAGAAAAAAGGTTTCTATCACGCAAATATTTGAAGGACCCCATGTAGTAACTCTAAGGACCCCCTAGGGGTCCCGGACCCCCTGTTGAAGACCCCTGCAGTAGAGGATTTCTTAAAAAAATCTGGAATCCACACTCATAGGAACCTCCACCGGCTGTCAGTCAGTCAGTCCGTCAGTCAGTCCGTCCATCACGTCACACTTTTCCCCTACTCATATCTCCGCCACCGTTGCCCCGATCCATGCCAAACTTTGCACACACACTCCTTGGCTGCCAAACCACAACCTCCACCCTCATTCCTCACATGGCCCTCTTCTAGCACCACCATGAGGCCGATTCTTGCAAGACACATTTTTGGACACTGCTCCTACAGATTTTGCCCTAAAATCGCGCAAAGCGCACCCTTTTAGGGCACGGTCACACCCTTTTAGGGCACGGTCACACCCTTTTAGGGCACGGTCACAGCGCACTTGAATTCTACCTCTGAGGAAGGAGTCTGCCCATGCATGTCATGCTGCCATTCACAGATGTCTGCAAAGAAACGCTCCATTCCCATTGAAATGCATCAGATTCCAATAACAAGAAGAAGAATAGCAGTGAGGTGTGACGGAACCCTTACAGGTAAAAGTCTGGTTTATTCAAAATGTACTTGGGTAAAAAGTACAAAGTATTGGCATCAAAATATATTTAAGGTACCAAAAGTAGAAGTACATGCAGAATGTCACGTTTCACATATTTTCTAAATGTAAAAAAAAGAATAGGCCCTATATATCTTTTGAAAAATAGCAGATCTACAAGCTTGTAGATCGGCTATTTTCATTTAGCCATAGTTGCGACCGTAGGTCGCACTTACTACAGAAAGCTCCACCAGGTGTCCGTGCGTCAGTCCGTCACACGTCACACGTCACACTTTTGCCCTGCTCATATCTCCGCAACCGTTGCCCCGATCCATGCCAGATTTTGCACACACACTCCTTACCTGCCAAACTAAAACCTCCAAGGACCCCCGGAGCTCCAGGGACCCCCAGGTCCCTGGGGGACCCCCAGATGTAAAAGAATTCCAAATGTGCAAAAATGACCAAATGACCACCCCAACGGGGCTGCTCACGGGGAATTCCCGGGGACCACCGACTCCTTGTGCTCCAGAACGGATGCAAAAGTGGTGGCGCCCCCAGTGGAGGACCCCCTGCCACTGCAGCGCACATAAAATGCCGTAACTTGGGCAAGGAGCGACCGGGAGAGCCGGGGCCGGTACCTATTCGTCCGCCTCTGCGGCGCGGAGACCCCACCCCTCATTTCTCACATGGCCCTCTTCTAGCGCCACCTTCAGGCCGATTTTTGAAAGCACATTTTTGGACACTGCTCCTCCAATTTTTGCCCTAAAATCACGCAAATCGCTACACAGTATGTCTACACTCATGTCATCAACATGGATCCGTCCACATTTTTTGGGGACACTGCTCCCTACTCTTTGTGTATACATGTGACCTACGGTCGCTTATCTCCCGATTAGGGAGTCTTACTGGTGTATACTTTATATGGCTGAAGTGGTTAATGCATGTTTTCTAATAATCCTCCAAATCTACAGAAACTACTAAGAAAGGTTTTCAAATAATTGCAGCGAAGTAAAACGTATACAATAGTTGTCTCTGTGATGTAGTGATGGAGGAGAAGTAAAAGTATTGACATCTGGAAACATTACAGTAAAGTAAAAGAAAACATCTCAAAATCATACTTAAGTACATTACTTTAGTACAGGTACTTAGTTACTCCACTATGAATAGAGAAGAGAGTTCCAGTAGTTAGTCTACAGTTTACTGCACTATGAATAGAGAAGAGAGTTCCAGTAGTTAGTCTACAGTTTACTGCACTATGAATAGAGGAGAGAGTTCCAGTAGTTAGTCTACAGTTTACTGCACTATGAATAGAGGAGAGAGTTCCAGTAGTTAGTCTACAGTTTACTGCACTATGAATAGAGGAGAGAGTTCCAGTAGTTAGTCTACAGTTTACTCCACTATGAATAGAGAAGAGAGTTCCAGAAGCTATGAAATGAAAACTAAACCTTCCTCCAATATGGAAGAATGATTTAACTGATTCATAGCAGTTAAAATATATGCAACGTCTCACATTACATTCCAATAACAATGAAAACAGCACAGAGTCAATGATCTCATCATGCATGCTGGGTCTCTGACTGGGGGAGACCTGATGCACTTCTGGTTCTGTTTAGGCATTTAGCCGAAACTCTCTTTAGCCAGAATGACTTAGCAAGGTAGACTCATATAATAATAATAAAGCTTTATTTGTATAGCACCTTTCATGACATGAAATGCAGCTCAAAGTGCTTTACAGAGCAGAAAATGAAGCACAGTTACTTAACAGAAAAAATAAAATACACATGAATACAATAAAGCAGAACAATAAAAACATAAAACATTGAAGAACAATTTCATATATAGAATGCAGAGAGACAGCGTAGCGTCTCAGTAAACTATAGGATCATAGAACGCAGAGAGACAGCGTAGCGTCTCAGTAAACTATAGGATCATAGAACGCAGAGAGACAGCGTAGCGTCTCAGTAAACTATAGGATCATAGAAAGCAGAGAGACAGCGTAGCGTCTCAGTAAACTATAGGATCGTAGAACGCAGAGAGACAGCGTAGCGTCTCAGTAAACTATAGGATTGTAGAACGCAGAGAGACAGCGTAGCGTCTCAGTAAACTATAGGATCGTAGAACGCAGAGAGACAGCGTAGCGTCTCAGTAAACTATAGGATCATAGAACGCAGAGAGACAGCGTAGCGTCTCAGTAAACTATAGGATCATAGAACGCAGAGAGACAGCGTAGCGTCTCAGTAAACTATAGGATCATAGAACGCAGAGAGACAGCGTAGCGTCTCAGTAAACTATAGGATCAAAGAACGCAGAGAGACAGCGTAGCGTCTCAGTAAACTATAGGATCATAGAACGCAGAGAGACAGCGTAGCGTCTCAGTAAACTATAGGATCATAGAACGCAGAGAGACAGCGTAGCGTCTCAGTAAACTATAGGATCATGATAGAACGCAGAGAGACAGCGTAGCGTCTCAGTAAACTATAGAACGCAGAGAGACAGCGTAGCGTCTCAGTAAACTATAGGATCATAGAACGCAGAGAGACAGCGTAGCGTCTCAGTAAACTATAGGATCATAGAACGCAGAGAGACAGCGTAGCGTCTCAGTAAACTATAGGATCATAGAACGCAGAGAGACAGCGTAGCGTCTCAGTAAACTATAGGATCATAGAACGCAGAGAGACAGCGTAGCGTCTCAGTAAACTATAGGATCATAGAACGCAGAGAGACAGCGTAGCGTCTCAGTAAACTATAGGATCATAGAACGCAGAGAGACAGCGTAGCGTCTCAGTAAACTATAGGATCATAGAATGCACAGAGACAGCAATTATCTGTAACATAAGTGGAGAAACCAGTCACAGAGAGAATGTAAGAGTCATTCTTATACATTCTCTCTATAGTTTATAATAACTTAGCTGGTGAAATAATAAGATTAAACTATTGTTAATGAATAAGAGAAAGGGGAAGATGGAGAAGGAGATCAGCCGGAGAATGGGAGCTGCAGGAGTGGTTTTGCAGTCGCTAAATCACACTGTTGTGAAGAAAAAAAGAGCTGAGCCAGAAGGCAAAGCTCTCTGTCTACCGAACAATCTTCGTTCCTACTCTCACCTATGGTCATGAAGTGTGGGTCATGACTGAAAATATAAGGTCGCGACTCGCAGGAAATGAGTGGCCGAAATGAGTTTCCTCAGACGGGTGGCTGGTATCTCCCTTAGTAGAACCGCTGCTCCTACACTAAGGAGTCAGCTTAGGTGGTTGGGGCATCTAGTACGGATGCCCCCCGAGTGCCTTCTTAGGAAGGTCCTTGATGCGCGTCCCACTGGGAGGAGACCCCGTGGCAGACCAAAGACCAGGTGGAAGGATTATATCTCCAAACTGGCTTGGGAACGCCTCGGTATACTCCCTGAGGGAGTGGAGGAAGTTTGCTCGGGATAAGGAACTCTGGAAATCTCAATTGGAACTTATCCCCGAGACCTGATTCCGGATAAGCGGTTGAAGATGGATGGATGGATGGTTTCTCATTTTTGCTGGGGACCCCCTGGAGTCTCTACCAGGACCACCGGGCAGTCCCCAGACCCCACCAGTGCTCTAAATGGCCAACATATGAAATAGCTGCCTGTCACATGTGTAAAATTAATATGGTCTCTTTCTGTCATAAACATGTTTACATTTATAGGCTGTGTGTAGGCTATATGTCCGTGCATCGTGCATTGACATCTGCAACAGCAATTCAAAGTTTTGTGTTAAAAAACACAAATCTAGACTACAAAACAAAGATGAAAGTTTTAGTCAAAGACAACTCAGTAAACACCCCCCCCCCCCCCCCCCCCCCCACACACACACAACCACAAGCTGCTCTATAAAGTCATTACAGTCCAGATTCCTTCATATGAATTCAATTAAAGACTAAAGTGCTGCTGAATGACTTTCAGCTGATATAAAGAACAGAACAGTGAGTTTATTAAAGCTTTGCTGCTCTGTTGTTGTTCACACTTCTTCCTCTCAGCTCCGCCCGTCGCTCGCAGATAAAACCCGCAGATCTACAAGCTCACACAACGCGTCGCGACAGATCATCAGCGGGTTGTTTTCGGCGAGCGACACAAGCAGTCAACACAGTTATAGTTCAATCAGAGGCAAAAAAGCAAAACAAATAAATCAATAAATAAAAAGAAACAGAAAAGAAAAAGAAAGAAAAAGGAATAGCAGTTAAAAAAAACCTCCCAAATCATTTGCTCAGCTATTTGGCTATTTCAGGCTTAATATGATTTATTAAAATAAAAACGCTTGTAACAAATGCAGCGTTTCTGACTTTCTGCAATACAATTCATGCACTTTACAGGCAATATTAAACAGATCAGCGCTTCTTCGATAAGATATGTGGCGATCATGATCGGATCATCGATCAATCAACTTTATTGGTGCAGAATCAGCAGCTGCACGGAGTTCATTAAAAACACACGAAATAAAAACACTGCACACCAAAACAACACAACATTTCTACACCATAAAAACAGCACCTCTCTTTCTACACCAATAAAAACAACCGCTTCTACAATAACAGACAATCATAGTTTTTCCACAAAAAGTAGACGACATCTGGTAACAGTGAGATTAGAGACAACAGCATGATCGATCGAGTATTGATCACCTAATCGATATTATGCTTTAGTAATAATAACAGCCCATACAGTGGTCCATCCATATGCTTGTAGATCTACTCACCCTGCTGTGTTGTGATGTTGTGTGGTTATTATGGTCTGTTTGTTCACCTCATGATCCTTCACTGCTCACAGCTGGTCTGATCTGCACACACACACACACACACACACACACACACACACACACACACACACACACACACACACACACACACACACACACACACACACACAGTCTGTCTGTCTCTCTACTGGTGGGAGTGTGGGAGGTGTTTATTGGTATTCATTAAACTAGGCTTTAACAATTTAACTTTTTTCTTCTTTTTGCTTATTTTTTACAGTCAAAAGGTTTGTGTTTTTTCCTACAAGAAGTAGTTTTTATTTGTTTCAACTTAAATTGCATGTAGGCCTATTCTTATTCTATTTGTATTATGGTCATTTTAATTGATTCCCACTAATATATCAATATATAAAATCCACTTAAAAAATCCACGGTGTATAGGTCTATACTTAAAAAAAGATACGATTACAGAGGTGACTGTTTACATGTTGTAGCCTACTTTTAAGACGTTATCGTATATATTTCTTGTATTATTGAACCAATAACATACTATAATAAACGCATAATATTAACTAGGTTAAAATAAATAATACTGTACGTGTTAAAGTAGTGGTCTGAGTGCAAAGAATTCGAAACGCTTTTATTCTGAAGGGATCTGGTAAGTGGCAAAGAGAGAAAGCTGCGCGGAAAGAACAGATCTACAAGCTGCCGAGGCGTCGCGACGCGGCGCTTCGGCAGCTTGTAGATCTGTTCTCTTTGCAGCAGCACGTGACGCGCCACCCTCACGGCGCATGCGTGCACCGGCAGAGGAGGAAAAACAAACAGCAGGTTCCTGAGCGTTGGAAATACAAACTACAGTAAATACAGTAAAATAAACAGTTATTAATATTTAGTTAGGGTTTATTACACACAATGTGAAGAAGAGGTGCTTCAGCTGCTGATTGATTGATTTGAAGACTTTATAAGAGGTTTTGCATAGAAAAGGCTACAGTTTCATGACAGTACAGTTCAAAGTAGGCTACTCTTTTTTTAAACTTACAGTTTACAGTTTACAGTTTAGGCATTTAGCAGACGCTTTTAATCCAAAGCGACTTACAATAAGCAGATACAACATCGCAATAATAAACAAGATAATAGGTCAGTACATTAACAGCAATATAACAATGTAAATGGATATCTATCTAGAGAAAAACACAATATAATCAAGTTCTAAAGAAACCTAACAAACAAATGTTAACTAGCTTCATGTATGGTCATTGATTTTACTGTAGTGCTAAGGGTTTAGGTGGAGTCTGAAAAGGTTATTAACTTAGTAAAAGTATCAATACTGCAATATAATATAATACTCTGTTGCAAGTAAAAGTCTAGAAATTCAAAATGTAGGCTATTCGAGTAAAAGTACGAAAGTATTGGCATCAATAAGTACCTAAAGTAGCCTACCAAAAGTAAAAGTACAATATGTTTGAAAATAGCAGATCTACAAGCTCACAATGTGTCGTGATGCCACGCGTTGTGAGCTTGTAGATCTGCTATTTTCAAATAGCCTAGGTATAAAATAGGGCTAAAGTGGATTAATGTATGTTTTATAATGGGCAATTGATTTCCCCCCTTGGGATAATAAAGGTATATATCTATCTATCTATCTATCTATCTAGATTATATCTGCAAAGTAACTAGTAACTAAAGTTTTCAAATAATTGTAGTGGAGTAAAAGTACAATATTTGGATCTGAGATGTAGTGGAGTAGAACTAAAAGTACTGGAAACTGGAAATACTCAAGTAAAGTACAAATACCTCAAAATTGTACTTAAGTTAAGTACAGTACTTAAGTAAATGTACTTAGTTACTTTACACCACTGACTACAAGGTCAACTCAAAGGAGATCCTAGAAAGCCTTTCAGCTTATTTACACAGGAACCACTTTATGTATCTCATATGACATTGAATGACAGATGGATAGAACACAGTACTATGCATAGGATAACATCAATAACAAAAGGTAAAACAGCATTTATAAAGAAAGAAAATGAGATATTTACAGTAGAAAAGGGGAGGTAAACATGGTCTTAGTCTATTTACAAGTCTGGAGTAGCAGCCGCGTGAAGGTGACTTTTCAGACCGGTTTTAAAGGAGGCTAGGGCTTTGCTCTCCTTTAAGGCTTGTGGAAGGGCGTTCCACATGGAGTTAGAGTCATATCTGGGTTGAACATGATCTGTGGAGCTGCCTCTGGTGTTGTAATTGTACTTTGTGTGTGCTTTTCTATTATTTTTCTATTTTAGCGTAAGAGCACCACATGGAGGCGCTGTTGAGCTCAGTCCTGAGCACTGTGGAGCTGCTGGCTGCGGCACGGACCCCCGCTGTGGCCGCGTGGAGAGAACCTGAGGCCCGCAGAGCTCTGAGCTGGGGACGCTACTGTCAACACATCCACCACAGGTAAACATGATGAGGCCCACGGCAGAGCTCTGAGCTGGGGACGCTACTGTCAACACATCCACCACAGGTAATGATGAGGCCCACGGCAGAGCTCTGAGCTGGGGCCGCTACTGCCAACACATCCACCACAGGTAATGATGAGGCCCACGGCAGAGCTCTGAGCTGGGGACGCTACTGCCAACACATCCACCACAGGTATGAGGCCCACGGCAGAGCTGTGAGCTGGGGGCGATACTGTCAACACATCCACCACAGGTAATGATGAGGCCCACAGCAGAGCTCTGAGCTGGGGCCGCTACTGCCAACACATCCATCACAGGTAACCATGGTCATCCCCGTTGACATACAGCTGCAATGTTGGTGAGTTGAATGCAGAAATGTCAACCTTCTGAACACAGAGTTGCTTGAAGTCCACAGTCAGTGATGATTTGGGGTGTTATTATGGCATGTGCATGGTTTTTTTGCACAATGATATTCATTATTATCTTTTGGATGGACCTGTATTATTAGCATAGCATATCCATCCAAATATGAGGTTTAGAAAGGTGCAATAGCATAGCAACTGATAGGTTATATACTGTTCATGATGGAGACATTGATTAGTGCAAGCAGAGCAATTAGAAGAGTGACTAATTACTACCCTACCCTCACAACAGGTTACAGTGATTATCCTATTATTCTGTCTTTTGATTTTATTATTATTATTATGCTCTTCTGTGCGGACCCCCATCTCAAAATATGTTGTTCCAGGGACCCCCCAGAAGCAGAGATTTGAGTTACAAATGTTTGCTTTGAAAAATATATATTCAAAGAAAAAAAAAAATAATCACGATTTATCAAAAATAGCAGATCTACAAGCTCACAGTGTGGCACCAAGCTCACAGCGTGGCACTCGGTGCCACGCTGTGAGCTTGTATATCTGCTATTTTTCAATAGCTAAAGTATAAAACAATATGAATGGCTTAAACCTGTCAGTGTGTGTGTGATCCAGGTTCCACAGCCACCCTGCAGTCTGCAGCCACCTGGAGGGGGCGCTACAGCGGGCCAACCAGCGTCTGGGGCAGAGTGTGGAGGGGTACGAGGACCTGGCCCTGTGGGACCTCTCCCGCTGTGAGCAGCTGCTGCTGAACAGCCTGCTGCACAACCCTCACACCCCCACACCCGTCCTGAAGATGATGCTCCAACCTGAAGGTAATCACAACCCTCACACCCCCACACCCATCCTGAAGATGATGCTCCAACCTGAAGGTAATCACAACCCTCACACCCCCACACCCGTCCTGAAGATGATGCTCCAACCTGAAGGTAATCACAACCCTCACACCCCCACACCCATCCTGAAGATGATGCTCCAACCTGAAGGTAATCACAACCCTCACACCCCCACACCCGTCCTGAAGATGATGCTCCAACCTGAAGGTAATCACAACCCTCACACACCCACACCTGTCCTGAAGATGATGCTCCAACCTGAAGGTAATCACAACCCTCACACACCCACACCTGTCCTGAAGATGATGCTCCAACCTGAAGGTAATCACAACCCTCACACACCCACACCTGTCCTGAAGATGATGCTCCAACCTGAAGGTAATCACAACCCTCACACACCCACACCTGTCCTGAAGATGATGCTCCAACCTGAAGGTAATCACAACCCTCACACCCCCACACCTGTCCTGAAGATGATGCTCCAACCTGAAGGTAATCACAACCCTCACACACCCACACCTGTCCTGAAGATGATGCTCCAACCTGATGGTAATCACAACCCTCACACACCCACACCCATCCTGAAGATGATGCTCCAACCTGAAGGTAATCACAACCCTCACACCCCCACACCCATCCTGAAGATGATGCTCCAACCTGATGGTAATCACAACCCTCACACACCCACACCTGTCCTGAAGATGATGCTCCAACCTGAAGGTAATCACAACCCTCACACACCCACACCTGTCCTGAAGATGATGCTCCAACCTGAAGGTAATCACAACCCTCACACACCCACACCTGTCCTGAAGATGATGCTCCAACCTGATGGTAATCACAACCCTCACACCCCCACACCTGTCCTGAAGATGATGCTCCAACCTGATGGTAATCACAACCCTCACACCCCTACACCTGTCCTGAAGATGATGCTCCAACCTGAAGGTAATCACAACCCTCACACCCCCACACCTGTCCTGAAGATGATGCTCCAACCTGAAGGTAATCACAACCCTCACACCCCTACACCTGATGGTACTCACAACCCTCACACACCCACACCTGTCCTGAAGATGATGCTCCAACCTGATGGTGATCAAGGTCACTTTATTTGGTTTTCAAATGTATTACAATAAATATTGCCCCATTGATTCCGGATGGCATTTGGTTCCCCATCCGGAATCAATGGGGGTAAATTTACTATAATCATTTAATTTTTAATTTCGGAATAGGAAAAACAAAACAAAAAAAATATTATTGAATTCATGTCTCCATGGGGTGAGTAATCAATAGAAAAAAAGTCATTTTGGGCCATTGGGGGTGAACTACTCCTTTAAACAAAAGAAAAATCACTGGACACTTTTAGACAAACTTTTCTCAGTTGATTCTTATGTATTTTTTGACGTAGAATCCATTTCAGATTGGGACAGTTTTGTATTGCGCATAGTTGATGAGATAATTTGCATATTTGACTAAATATGCTAATTATCTAATTAATTATGAACAATACAACAATATACTTTGCAGAAATGGATTCTACAGGATTCTACATAAGAATCAATCAACTGAGAAAAGTTTGGCACACCCGGTAATCAGGTCGTTATAGCCTTTGCCCTGTCTATTTTAAAAGTTGCGACAAATATGATTGAAATCAAGTCTCAATGGCATGAGTAATCAATAGGAAAAAAGCCATTTTGCCGGTGAACTACTCCTTTAAAAACTGTCTGAGGTGAAACGCTGAAACGTGTCTGAAAGTGAAAATATCCCTTTAATCATAAAACCTGTTTCCTCTCCTCTCTCCTTCAGGTCATGTGGACGGCAGGGAGGACAGCAGTGGTCTCTGTCTGCAGGACATCCAACGCAGGTCAGCCTGCAAAGTCCTGAGAGCCGCGGTGAGCAGCAGAACCAGTGGTCTCTCTGATGCAGCAGTGAGCAGCAGAACCAGTGGTCTCTCTGACGCAGCGGTGAGCAGCAGAACCAGTGGTCTCTCTGACGCAGCAGTGAGCAGCAGAACCAGTGGTCTCTCTGACGCAGCGGTCAGCAGAACCAGTGGTCTCTCTGACGCAGTGGTCAGCAGCAGAACCAGTGGTCTCTCTGACGCAGCGGTGAGCAGCAGAACCAGTGGTCTCTCTGATGCAGCGGTCAGCAGCAGAACCAGTGGTCTCTCTGATGCAGCGGTGAGCAGCAGAACCAGTGGTCTCTCTGACGCAGCAGTGAGCAGCAGAACCAGTGGTCTCTCTGACGCAGCGGTCAGCAGAACCAGTGGTCTCTCTGACGCAGTGGTCAGCAGCAGAACCAGTGGTCTCTCTGACGCAGCGGTGAGCAGCAGAACCAGTGGTCTCTCTGACGCAGCGGTCAGCAGCAGAACCAGTGGTCTCTCTGACGCAGCAGTGAGCAGCAGAACCAGTGGTCTCTCTGACGCAGCGGTCAGCAGCAGAACCAGTGGTCTCTCTGACGCAGCGGTCAGCAGCAGAACCAGAGGTCTCTCTGACGCAGCGGTGAGCAGCAGAACCAGTGGTCTCTCTGACGCAGCGGTGAGCAGCAGAACCAGTGGTCTCTCTGACGCAGCGGTCAGCAGCAGAACCAGTGGTCTCTCTGACGCAGCGGTCAGCAGCAGAACCAGTGGTCTCTCTGACGCAGCGGTCAGCAGCAGAACCAGTGGTCTCTCTGACGCAGCGGTCAGCAGCAGAACCAGTGGTCTCTCTGACGCAGCGGTCAGCAGCAGAACCAGTGGTCTCTCTGACGCAGCGGTCAGCAGCAGAACCAGTGGTCTCTCTGATGCAGCGGTCAGCAGCAGAACCAGTGGTCTCTCTGACGCAGCGGTGAGCAGCAGAACCAGTGGTCTCTCTGACGCAGCGGTCAGCAGCAGAACCAGTGGTCTCTCTGACGCAGCGGTCAGCAGCAGAACCAGTGGTCTCTCTGACGCAGCGGTCAGCAGCAGAACCAGTGGGGTCTCTGACGCAGCGGTCAGCAGCAGAACCAGTGGTCTCTCTGACGCAGCGGTCAGCAGCAGAACCAGTGGTCTCTCTGATGCAGCGGTCAGCAGCAGAACCAGTGGTCTCTCTGACGCAGCGGTCAGCAGCAGAACCAGTGGTCTCTCTGACGCAGCGGTGAGCAGCAGAACCAGTGGTCTCTCTGACACGGGGGCAGTGGTGGAAAAAGTACTCACACTTTTTACTGAAAGTATTAATACTGCAGTATAGAAACACTGTAAGGACACCTAAGCACCTGTGAGAGTGGATTCTCCATTCCACCAATGCATTTCAATGAGAATGGAGCGTAGAATATCCCTTTAACAGTTCTCAACCTTTTCAGGCCGTGACCCCCAACATAATCATATTGTAACTGGGGACCCCCCGCCCTGACGAGCACTAAGAGTTGAGGAATTACATTTTGTATAACATGGTTCTGTTGTGAAAATAGCAGATTTCTGCCTCCAATACTTGACATTTTAGAGGTGTTAAAAAGTCCTTAAATTGTCACTTTAGAAATGTGCAGATTTCCTCTAATCATTTAAACCTTATGTTGGTTTGTTTACTGTTGAGTGAGAAAACAATCTTGCACATTAAATTAATAATCTGGGGACCCCCAAAATAACGTGGGGACCCCCCTGGGGGACCCACAGGTTGAGAACTACTGCTGTAGTAGACCTTGTATCTGAACTGTACTGTCCTGAACCCTTTTCCTTTGCCAGCATCTAATAAAGTCTTCAATCAATAAATCTACAGGGTGGTGGTCCCTCTACTGGGTGGTCCTCTGGTGCAGAGGCTGAGGTCCAGGCTGAGATGCTGATGGAGAGGTTGGATGCCCTCCTCCCAGCGGGCATGGAGGTGGCAGAGCAGTTCCTGGACAACATGGTGGCATCAGTGCCAGCCTGCGGGCAGCAGAGAGGGGACAACATGGTTCAGGTCATCTCTGCTGCTCTGCTCCTGACCAGCAGGAAGGAGACAGCAGGTCAGGAGACGTACAGTCTTCTTTATTATGTAGTTTTAGTCATAATGTTATTTATTATGTAGTTCTAGTCATAATGTTATTATTTATTATGTAGTTTTAGTCATAATGTTATTATTTATTATGTAGTTTTAGTCATAATGTTATTATTTATTATGTAGTTCTAGTCATAATGTTATTATTTATTATGTAGTTTTAGTCATAATGTTATTATTTATTATGTAGTTTTAGTCATAATGTTATTATTTATTATGTAGTTCTAGTCATAATGTTATTATTTATTATGTAGTTTTAGTCATAATGTTATTATTTATTATGTAGTTCTAGTCATAATGTTATTATTTATTATGTAGTTTTAGTCATAATGTTATTATTTATTATGTAGTTCTAGTCATAATGTTATTATTTATTATGTAGTTTTAGTCATAATGTTATTATTTATTATGTAGTTCTAGTCATAATGTTATTATTTATTATGTAGTTTTAGTCATAATGTTATTATTTATTATGTAGTTCTAGTCATAATGTTGTTCTTTATTATGTAGTTTTAGTCATAATGTTATTATTTATTATGTAGTTCTAGTCATAATGTTATTATTTATTATGTAGTTCTAGTCATAATGTTATTATTTATTATGTAGTTTTAGTCATAATGTTATTATTTATTATGTAGTTTTAGTCATAATGTTATTATTTATTATGTAGTTTTAGTCATAATGTTATTATTTATTATGTAGTTCTAGTCATAATGTTATTATTTATTATGTAGTTTTAGTCATAATGTTATTATTTATTATGTAGTTTTAGTCATAATGTTATTATTTATTATGTAGTTTTAGTCATAATGTTATTATTTATTATGTAGTTCTAGTCATAATGTTATTATTTATTATGTAGTTTTAGTCATAATGTTATTATTTATTATGTAGTTTTAGTCATAATGTTATTATTTATTATGTAGTTTTAGTCATAATGTTATTATTTATTATGTAGTTTTAGTCATAATGTTATTATTTATTATGTAGTTTTAGTCATAATGTTATTATTTATTATGTAGTTTTAGTCATAATGTTGAATGAAATTCCATTTAGTTTTAGTGACATTATAGAAATAAACTGATGTATTACCTTTAATAAATCGCTCTGGATTAAGAGCGCCTGGCAACTGCCTAAATTGTAGTATCCGGTTGTTAGTTTTAGCCTACAAAACTAACAACCAGATACTTTCTTTCTTTCTTTCTTTCTTTCTTTCTTTCTTTCTTTCTTTCTTTCTTCTCATCCTTCTCCTTCTCTTTCTTCTTCATCGCCTTCTTAATAATAATATAATCATAAATGTTATTTGTACAGCACCTTTCATACATGGAATGCAGTCCAAAGAACTTTACATACAAAAGATCATAGGATGTCAACACAGGATTGATTTAAGTAAAAGCCATTTAAAAAAATAAGTTTTAAAAACACAGAGAGCTGGCCTTTTGAAGCTTCACAGTTTAGTGTGTCCCATAACGTCGGGCCATGAAGCCAGAAACAGCCTCACCTATAGATTTATGAGGACCTTTAGGAACATCTAGTAGGAGAGCGGTGGAGGACCTGAGTGTTGTGGGAACATAAAACTCTACAGAGTCTTAAATATAAGATCTCCTCCTCCTCTTCTCCTCCAGAGGAGGTTCTCCTGCAGTTCCTCCAGAGGAACCAGGCTGTGCTCCAGCAGACCATGTGTGAAGCTCTGTCTGGAGGCCTTCTGGCCCTGACGCTACGACGACACCATAACCTCAGGGCTCCTTACCTGGACCTCCTGAAGACCCAGGCCTCCAGCATGACCTATGACCTGACCCAGGGCCGCTGGGTTCCTCCTGAGATGCCTTCAGAGACCAGGATGAGCTTTGAGACGCTGAGCCAGGCCTTCCACAGCCTGCTGTCCCAGGGACTGTCCTCCTCTCAGGTAGGGCTGGACGATACGAAAATGTCATGTTTACGATATTATCACGATAATCAAAATATCCCCAACATCCATTATCCTGGGGCGGACATTTGCCAAAAAATAGCAGATCTGCTATTTTTTGGCAAATGCATTTGATAGAGAGTGAAAAAAGACTATCAAGTACGTATATTATGCTCACGTTTTACCATTAGAGGGTTTAAGTGGTACTGGATATGCAGCTCAGCAAATAAAAGGTAAATTGATCCCAGTGCATGATACAATGTCTCCACGATAAGGCTAAACTCCTGTCCATACTTCAACCGAAACCGAAGATTTCAGTCAAAAGGTCCTTTTCAACCATAAAAATATATCCCTCGCTACTTCTGAAAAGCATTAGACCGAATGAGCGTTCGGAAATTTGCACGCCGGAAAACACAACTCACCAAACATTTCGGAGTGACAGGCCTTAACCTTTTCAGAGATATCGTATATATCGTGATGAGGGAGACAGAATTCATTTAAACCTGCATTTTGGGCTAAATCAGTAGTTCTCAAACGTTAAAATGTCAAGGTCTCCCCTTAACTCTGACAATGTACAAATACGGGTCCATTTGGTTTCATTTGTATACTGTCAGAGTTACATACTTGAGTTGAAAGGGTCAATTTAGACCTCCCAAAAGGAACCCAGAGAGTCCCTGGACTCCACGTTGAGGACCACTGGTTACTATTGTTTCTTTTAGTTTGTGTTACCTAGTAGATGGTTGTACTGTTAAGTAACTTGAAAAATAACCATGAAAACCAACATGAAAAAGAGGGGAGGCTCTCTCCATTCCGACATGTCGCCACTCCGAAATTGACTTCTTATTGTCGGAGTGGCGACACTCCCATAGGGGTAAGGAGACATGTCGGAGTGGCGACACTCCCATAGGGGTAAGGAGACATGTCGGAGTGGCGACACTCCCATAGGGGTAAGGAGACATGTCGGAGTGGCGACACTCCCATAGGGGTAAGGAGACATGTCGGAAAGGAGACATGTCGGTAAGGAGACATGTCGGAGTGGCGACACTCCCATAGGGGTAAGGAGACATGTCGGAGTGGCGACACTCCCATAGGGGTAAGGAGACATGTCGGAGTGGCGACACTCCCATAGGGGTAAGGAGACATGTCGGAAAGGAGACATGTCGGTAAGGAGACATGTCGGAGTGGGTTAGGGTTGTAACTGAAAAAGAAAGGTGCTAAGATGGTGTATGGTGATACCGCTTGGGTAAATATGGTGATATAGTGTTTTTCCTCCTCAGGGACCCCCTGCTGGGACCTCCCCTCAGGGACCCCCTGCTGGAGGCTCCTCCCCTCAGGGACCCCCTTCTGGAGGATCCTCCCCTCAGGGACCCTCTGCTGGGACCTCCCCTCAGGGACCCCCTGCTGGAGGCTCCTCCTCTCAGGGACCCCCTGCTGGGATCTCCCCTCAGGGACCCCCTGCTAGAAGATCTCTACCGTCTGAAGGAGACTGATGGAGACTTTGATGTCAGAGGACTGAGCGTCTGGACCGACCTGCTGGCTGACATGGAAACATGACTGTGTATGTTTCATCATTCATAGAAACATGACTGTGTATGTTTCATCATTCATAGAAACATGACTGTGTATGTTTCATCATTCTGTATAGAATGTACATAATAGACAAATACTCACCGAACACCTGGGATGCCATTATTGTGGTAATTATTTGGCTACAGACTGAGTGCCGCCATTCACTTGAGCTTTATTTTGAAGAGCCCCAGAAGCCACTATCTTGTCCATGTTGTGGAAATGTTGACGGTCTTGTAATGTTCTTGTAACCAGTATGTTTATTTTCACACGGAAATGAAAGATCCTAACCGCAGCCGACCGCCACAGCCCAGTGTCGTCGTGAAATAAAGCAGTTCTTGGAGATCGTAGCGTTTGTTGAAGTAGATTCAGAGATAAAACCGTTTCTTTGCATCAGCAAGGAATAGGAGCCTATGGAGATGACACACTTCCTGATGCTGGTGGACGAGTTGCATCATGGGATATGGAGTTTGTTGGCTCACTGCAGCAGCTCCTTTACCAGGGACTAACAGGGTAAACATTAAGACGTTTGGGGACGTTTTAGGCACTCAAAGTGTAATGTATGTCATTTAGGGGGTTCCCAAACTGTGGTTTGGATACCCCAGATGATTAGCTTAGTGTGCAACATTGTTTTCTCACTCAACAAATCAGACAGTATAAGAGTACACAGGGTAATTTAAAGGTTTTAAGACCTCTAAAATGTCAAATTAAAAATACTAATAATAAGACGATTACTGCATCACGGGTAATCAACAATTTATTATCGCTTTGTGAGCTTGTAGATTCTTTCACAATCTGTGGAACCGAGTCAAACCAAATGTAATGCCTCAACTCCTTGAATTATAAGAGCTTATCAGGGTGGTTTTTACTCATGGTTTTCTATGGTTTCATGGTAACAATGTGTGCAGCCATTGTGTTATCTGTAGCCATCATTAAAGCTACAATCTGTATGTTCAATGTGTGTTGTCTCCCTCTACTGACGAAGAGAGGTAACTGCAAGGTCAAGGTGAACTACAGTTAAGATGGTGGAGTCCAATGATACTCAGAGCAGAGATCTCCATATATGGGCATTAAAGGGATCTCTATATATGGGCATAAAAGGGATTGTATGATGTCAGGCGCGACCTCGCCATGTTGGGGTGGGGCCGTTTTTCGCCCCTTTAGGCGTCTTACTGGTTTCTCCTGATCGAGAGCAATTTATTTATGTTCTGTTTATTAAAGTGCCGACATGGCTGTTACTGACCAACCATTACTGTGAGCTTGTAGATCTGCTATTTGTTGGCAAAGGCATTTGATAGAGAGTATCAAGTACGTATATTATAATTACGTTTTACCAATAGAGGGTTTAAATGGTACCGGATATGCAGCTCTGCAAATAAAAGGTGAATTGATCCCAGTGATCCAAATGCATTCAGGACCCAGAATCAATGGTAAATTTACTATATCAGATTTTTTGTCTTAGGAATGCGGCAAATACAAGAATATATTATTGAACTCAAGTTGGCCAAACTGTCAAATATAAAGTAAGCAAGAGGCGAACATTGTGAAAATAGCAGATCTACATTGAGCATGTAGATCTGCTATTTTCAAAATA